>NC_139220.1:43467577-44067577 GCF_055691185.1 Crinia signifera | reverse complement strand
CTTTGGTTGTAAACGATGGGTAAAGCAGTTACATAGTAAGACCATATTCCTCATTCTGCAGTGAGAATTCTGTTAGGCATTTTACCCTTGTATGATGTGCTAGTACAGTATCTCTGTGAATGGGTTTATATCCTCTTCTTTCCCCCTGACTCAGGGCACTAGACAGGTTGCCCCTATCCCCTGCATTATTTGCTCTAGCAATAGAACCGCTGGAATGAAAAATGCGGCAGCCGAGTATTAGTACATTTGAAAATGCGGTAAAACCCCTGAAAATGGGGGGGGGGGGGTCAGCACATTTTTCCTTTAGTACATCCCACCCTTAAGAAAAAAAAAAAAACTCCAAATAGCTGTTTCAGGTAGGATTAATCTTATTTAGATGGAAGTACAGCCTAAAATCTATATATTTCGCATATCCCCAATATACAGTATATCCTGGCCTTTTATAGAGGCCCATTAGCATGTTATCCTCACTGATATGGTCCAATAAACGACCTAGGATCACATTGAACACTAAATCCAGATTTGATGATGGAATAGCGCTTTCTCATTTTAACTCCTTCCCGACATTTGACGTATATATACGTCATGGCCGGGATGTACTTCCCGACACATGACGTATATATACGTCATGACTTCAAAGTGCCACTGCGTCTAGAGACGCAGTGACAGAGGGACGATGTCTGCTGTCCCTGACAGCAGACATGTCCCTGCATGCCGTCGGCGATCGCTGTGATTGGCTGTTCAATGTGAACAGCCATTCGCAGCGTTTTCCTGTGTTACCGGCGAATCAGACGCTCGGTAACACAGGTGTGAGGGGGCATGAGGGGGTCATCGGTGACGACGACACCTCACCCCACCTGCCCCCAAGGCTGTGATTGGTCCGTTGGACCGACGGACCAATCACAGCCAAGGCGCGCCATTTAAACTAACGGTGACTGCGCTGCAGACGCCATTCCGGTCTGGAATTGCGTGCAGAGCGGTCACCGGCCACTCTGTCGTGATATACATACCTGAACCTTGCCTGATACTTACCTGATCACCGCTGATCACCGCTGGTAGCGTGCTGCCAGCAGTTGGATGCTTCCTGGATCTTGTGACTTCCTGTGTCCTGCTGCTGCAGTGTCATAGAGTCACAGATTGTGAGAGATAGTGACAGAGAGTGACAGAGAGTGACAGAGAGTGATAGAGAGTGCTATATTTTGTGTCTGCTGCACCCTTTTGTGCTGATCAGTATATCTGTGCTGATCAGCAACTTTTTGGGTTTTTTTTTTTATATATATACCTGTCAGTTGCACCAAAGGTTGTGCTGCCTGTGCAACTGACTGCTGCCCCCCCTTTTGTGCTGATCAGTTTAAATTAATTAACTGATCAGCAACTTTTTGGGGGTCCAGGTTTTTTTTTTTTATATATACCCTGTCAGGTTGCACCCACAGTTGTCTGCCTGCTACCCCTCACTGCTAATCAGTGTCGCATCACTGCATCACTGATCTGCAGTTTTTTTTTGGGGGGGGGGATTGCAGTGGGGTTTTGTTTTTACACCCACGTTGCTTTTGTGGGTGCTTTTGTGGGTGTCCTGTGGCCGCTGATCAGTGACGTACATCACTGAACAGCATTTTTGGCACAGGGTTGATATCATTTTTTTTCTGCAGTTTTTTTTTTTTTTTTTGGAGAGTGCTGTGGTTTATTACACCCACGTTGCTTTTGTGGGTGTCCTGTGGCCGCTGATCAGTGACGTACATCACTGAACAGCATTTTTGGCACAGGGTTGATATCATTTTTTTTCTGCAGTTTTTTTAAATTGTTTTTTTTTTGGAGAGTGCTGTGGTATTTTTTTTTTTTAAATTGTTTTTACACCTGTTGCCTTTGAGCGCTGTTCAGTGACGGACGTTACTGACCAACATCTGTACATCTGTGCTCAATTTTTGGCGCAGGACCTTTTTTTTTTTTTTTTATTGGGATCAAATTCCTGTATAAAGTATTTTTTTTTCTGCACTACATACACACTACACACTACATACCCCCCGTGTTGAAATAAAGTTTGTACCCCCCCAACACTATACACGTGTTGAAACATTACACTTACAGAAACACAAAAATAAAAATGGCATCCCAAATGTCATCCCAGTCATCCAGAAGAATGTATTCAGCGGAGGAGGCATATGCCATGCTTGCCTCTGACTCTGACACAGCCAGTGATGCAAGCGGGGAATTTGAAGGATTCGTCTTAAGCTCCTCTTCCTCCTCTAGTGATGAGGGACCCCCTCAAAGACGCCCCCGTAGAGCAGCTGAGACCCCCCCCCAAATGATTGATCCCGTATGGACCCCACCACCAGACAATTTTGAGCCCCAGGTTCCTGAGTTTTTGGCCATCCCAGGAATCCAATTTGATTCAACAGGTCTCAGAGAAATTGACTTTTTCAAATTATTTTTCTCTGATGATTTTATAAATTTAATGGTGGACCAAAGTAATTTATATGCCCAGCAGTTTATTGCTCAAAACCCCACGTCATCATTTGCTAGGTGGACCCCTGTAGATGCAGTAGAGATGATGACGTTTTGGGGTCTGGTGTTACATATGGGCATAGTAAAAAAGCCAGAAATTAGGCAATATTGGAGTACAGATGTTCTGTACAGCACCCCACTTTACCGTATGGCCATGACTTGGACTCGTTTTGAGATAATCCTTAAATTTTTACATTACACCGATAATGCACAGTGCCCACCCAGAGATGATCCCACCTTTGACCGGCTATTCAAAGTCAGGCCGGTCATTGATCATTTCAGTGCCAAATTTGCAGAGATGTACATCCCTGAAAAATTTATTTGTATCGACGAGTCCCTTATACATTTTAAAGGAAGGGTTAAATTCCGCCAGTACCTTCCCAGTAAGAGGGCAAGGTATGGCATAAAAATGTATAAACTGTGTGAAAGCACCTCAGGGTACACCCACAGGTTTAGGGTATATGAAGGGAAGGATTCAAGAATTGAACCGTCAGAATGCCCCCCCTCCCTCGTAGGTGTTAGTGGAAAAATTGTCTGGGATTTAGTGCACCCCTTCCTGGATAAAGGTTATCACCTCTATGTGGATAACTTTTACACTAGCATCCCCCTGTTTAAGGCCCTTGGTTCAAGAGGTACAGCAGCTTGCGGTACTGTGCGCAAGAACCAAAGAGGCCTCCCAAAAACGCACATTGCCCAAGTACTGAGAAGGGGTGAAAGCAGGGGAATATGCACCGAAAATATGTTGTTGGTCAAATATAAGGACAAGAGGGATGTCCTTATACTGACAACAATTCATGGAGACAGTACCACCTCCATCCCTGTACGAGGTACCAGTACCCACACCTCAAAACCTAATTGTATCCTAGATTACAATAAGTACATGGGCGGAGTGGATCTTTCAGATCAGGTACTGAAGCCGTACAGTCCCCTGCGGAAAACAAAAATCTGGTACAAGAAGCTGGCCGTGTATATCATCCAGATGGCACTGTATAACGCTTACGTGCTATTCCATTCTACCAGCCAGAGGGGGACATTTATGCACTTTCAAGAGGAAGTCATAAAGGGCCTAATATTTGGGAACCAGCAGGCAGAGGGCCCCAGTACTTCTAGTACTGGCCCCCGTATTGTACCAGGGCAGCATTTTCCTAACGAAATCCCCTCCACTGCAAGAAAGGGCAGGACACAAAAAAGGTGCAAAGTTTGCTATAAAAAGGGAATAAGAAAGGATACTATTTTCCACTGTGAAACTTGCCCCGACAAACCCGGCCTATGTATAAAGGAGTGTTTTAAAATATACCACACATCTATGGATGTTTAGGTTCATCATTTCACCGTGCTTCAGGGGTCTTGCTAATGCCACATAGCACCCACCATTCATTCCACCAGAATCTAAACTGCAAAATCCAAAAATCACTCCTTCCCTTCTGAGTCCTGCCATGCACCCAACTGGTATTTTTTGGTCACATATGAGGCATTGCCATACTCGGGAGAAATTGGGGCACAGATTTTGGGGTGCTTTGTCTCCTTCATTCCTTGTGAAAATGAAAAATTTGGAGCCAGAACTGCATTTTTGTGTAAAAAATGTAATTTTTCATTTGCACAGCCCAGTTGTATCAAAATTGGTGAAACCCCTGGGGGTTTGAAATGTACACTATACCCCTAGATGAATTCCCTGAGGGGTGTAGTTTGCAAAATGGGGTCACTTGTGGGGGGGTTCCACTGTATTGGTGCTTCGGGGGTCTTGCTAATGCGACATAGCACCCACCAACATTCCACCAGAATCTGTGCTGCAAAATCCAAATATCACTCCTTCCCTTCTGAGTCCTGCCATTTTTTGGTCACACATGAGGCATTGTCGTACTCGGGAGAAATTGGGGCACAGATTTTGGGGTGCTTTGTCTCCTTCATTCCTTGTGAAAATGAAAAATTTGGAGCCAGAACTGCATTTTTGTGTAAAAAATGTAATTTTTCATTTGCACAGCCCAGTTGTATCAAAATTGGTGAAACCCCTGGGGGTTTGAAATGTACACTATACCCCTAGATGAATTCCCTGAGGGGTGTAGTTTGCAAAATGGGGTCACTTGTGGGGGGGTTCCACTGTATTGGTGCTTCGGGGGTCTTGCTAATGCGACATAGCACCCACCAACATTCCACCAGAATCTGAGCTGCAAAATCCAAAAATCACTCCTTCCCTTCTGAGTCCTGCCATGCACCCAAATGGTATTTTTTGGTCACATGTGAGGCATTGCCGTACTCGGGAGAAATTGGGGCACAGATTTTGGGGTGCTTTGTCTCCTTCATTCCTTGTGAAAATGACAAATTTGGAGCCAGAACTGCATTTTTGTGTAAAAAATGTAATTTTTCATTTGCACAGCCCAGTTGTATCAAAATTGGTGAAACCCCTGGGGGTTTGAAATGTACACTATACCCCTAGATGAATTCCCTGAGGGGTGTAGTTTGCAAAATGGGGTCACTTGTGGGGGGGTTCCACTGTATTGGTGCTTCGGGGGTCTTGCTAATGCGACATAGCACCCACCAACATTCCACCAGAATCTGAGCTGCAAAATCCAAAAATCACTTCTTCCCTTCTGAGTCCTGCCATGCACCCAAATGGTATTTTTTGGTCACATGTGAGGCATTGTCGTACTCGGGAGAAATTGGGGCACAGATTTTGGGGTGCTTTGTCTCCTTCATTCCTTGTGAAAATGACAAATTTGGAGCCAGAACTGCATTTTTGTGTAAAAAATGTAATTTTTCATTTGCACAGCCCAGTTGTATCAAAATTGGTGAAACCCCTGGGGGTTTGAAATGTACACTATACCCCTAGATGAATTCCCTGAGGGGTGTAGTTTGCAAAATGGGGTCACTTGTGGGGGGGTTCCACTGTATTGGTGCTTCGGGGGTCTTGCTAATGCGACATAGCACCCACCAACATTCCACCAGAATCTGAGCTGCAAAATCCAAAAATCACTCCTTCCCTTCTGAGTCCTGCCATGCACCCAAATGGTATTTTTTGGTCACATGTGAGGCATTGTCGTACTTGGGAGAAATTGGGGCACAGATTTTGGGGTGCTTTGTCTCCTTCATTCCTTGTGAAAATGACAAATTTGGAGCCAGAACTGCATTTTTGTGTAAAAAATGTAATTTTTCATTTGCACAGCCCAGTTGTATCAAAATTGGTGAAACCCCTGGGGGTTTGAAATGTACACTATACCCCTAGATGAATTCCCTGAGGGGTGTAGTTTGCAAAATGGGGTCACTTGTGGGGGGGTTCCACTGTATTGGTGCTTCGGGGGTCTTGCTAATGCGACATAGCACCCACCAACATTCCACCAGAATCTGAGCTGCAAAATCCAAAAATCACTCCTTCCCTTCTGAGTCCTGCCATGCACCCAAATGGTATTTTTTGGTCACATGTGAGGCATTGCCATACTCGGGAGAAATTGGGGCACAGATTTTGGGGTGCTTTGTCTCCTTCATTCCTTGTGAAAATGAAAAATTTGGAGCCAGAACTGCATTTTTGTGTAAAAAATGTAATTTTTCATTTGCACAGCCCAGTTGTATCAAAATTGGTGAAACCCCTGGGGGTTTGAAATGTACACTATACCCCTAGATGAATTCCCTGAGGGGTGTAGTTTGCAAAATGGGGTCACTTGTGGGGGGGTTCCACTGTATTGGTGCTTCGGGGGTCTTGCTAATGCGACATAGCACCCACCAACATTCCACCAGAATCTGAGCTGCAAAATCCAAAAATCACTCCTTCCCTTCTGAGTCCTGCCATGCACCCAAATGGTATTTTTTGGTCACATGTGAGGCATTGCCGTACTCGGGAGAAATTGGGGCACAGATTTTGGGGTGCTTTGTCTCCTTCATTCCTTGTGAAAATGAAAAATTTGGAGCCAGAACTGCATTTTTGTGTAAAAAAAATAATTTTTTATTTTCACTGCCCAGTTGTACCACAATTGGTGAAACCCCTGGGGGTTTGAAATGTACACTATACCCCTAGATGAATTCCCTGAGGGGTGTAGTTTGCAAAATGGGGTCACTTGTGGGGGGTTCCTAACTTTTAGCATCTTATGGTGCCTAGAAACCTACATGGTGCCTAAAAAATAATCTCATAAAAAGGAGGCTCCAAAATCAAGTAGGTGCTCCTTCTATTATGAAGCCTGTGGTTTAGTCAACGTGCACACTAGGGCCACATATAGGATATTTATGAAAACAAAAGAATTGGGGGAATCAATTTTTAGTCACATTTCTCTAGTAAAATTTACTGTGTTCCTTAGAAAAATGTATTAAAATTGCAAATCTGCAAAAAAAATGAAATTTTGAAATTTCACCTACACTTTGTTTTAATTCCTGTGAAACACCTAAAGGGTTAACAAACTTCCAAAATGCTGTTTTGAATACTGTGAGGGGTGCAGTTTTTGAAATGGCATCATTTATGGGGGTGTCTCACATACAAGTCCCTCAAAGTCACATCAGAACTGAACTGGTCCCTAAAAAAATCAGTGTTTGAAATTTTCTTGAAAATTTGAGAATTTGCTATTCATATTTTAAGCCTCCTAGTGTCCAAAAAAATTAAAAGGATGTTGAAATAATGATGGAAACATAAAGTAGACATATGGTCTATGTTAGTTATTAACTATTTTGAGTGGTATGATTATTTGTCTCACAAGCAGAAAATTTAACATTTTGAAAATTGCTAAATTTTCCATTTTTACGACATTTTGGTATTTTTCACAAAAAAAACACAGACTGTATCGACCCAAATTTACCACTAACTTGAAGTACAATGTGTCACGAGAAAACAATCTCAAAATCACTGGGATAAGTAAAAGCAAAAAAAAGTTATCCCCACTTAAGTGATACCTGTCAGATTTGAAAAAAAGGGCTCTGTCAGGAAGGCAAAAACAGGCTGCGGCGGGAAGGGGTTAAATATTACTTTTTTGTTGCTCAGTTGGCGCATATTAGGGTGTGGGTACAGGATGATAGACCGGACTCTCTGCATACTGTCTTCAAGATTTAACATGAAGTTCAAGCTCTGGCCCGGTTGGATGGTCTGGATCCCGACACTTCCCTCTGGTACTCTTGTTGGCTTCCTGAATTATGCACCCTATCTGGGTGGCAGGTGTGGCACTCCAAAGGCATTGTAGCAATTGGTCAAATCTATTGCAATTGCTATATGAAGTAATTTCAACAATTACAGGCTGAATTTATTTTTACCCTTGTATATCTTATTTGCATGTATTGCTAATTCTACATTGTAGCCTATATAATGCACCCAAAATGGCTGCCTTGTCTGGACCTCTCTTGTGTAGAATGAGCAGGGGCTGGTTCTGATGATTTAGAAAGGATGTCTACTACTCCCATTTTGTGTAGGAAGAATAATCCTTGGATTGGATGAACCAAAATGGCTACTTGGAGCACATTCAGGGCCTGATGCTAATCAGCTCTGTAAGCTGCAAGCACCTGTGTTTGCCGCCCAACGAATCACTGTCACCGCAGTTTCCCCGGAGAGGAGACTTCAAAAGTAGGCAAGTATGTCCCAACTGCCCACGCCCTTACTGCGGGTGGGATGCTGGACAGTCAAAATTTGTGAGGTATGCATTAGCGTTTTCCGCATTATCTATTTAAGTGGATAGTGGGGCAGACTTTCCTGTTGGAATTTCTGCCTAGGGCCATGGCGGGGGTGGAATTACTTCCACCTACCGTTACAGGTGGTGCGTTCCGCCCACTTTAACCCATTCTATATATGACATGAGGTGAGGGCAGAAGTCATAGTTGCCTACCCTCCTGCATTCTGCAGGAGACTCCCTGAAATAGCAGCAATTTCCCTCTCTCCCTCATTAATCTAGCAATCTCCCTCATTTCACCTAGCCCACATTACACTGTTAATTTTTTTTAAGTAGTAGTAGTTAGTAGTTCGTTTATTTATAAGGCGCCACAAAGTGTCCGCAGTGCCGTACATAGCAAACAAGAAACAAATTACAAGGTAACGTACAGGGTGTGTTGATAAAATACAGCATAAATAGGGGTATAGCTGGTAGAACTAAAATCAGCATCAGTTCTGAAGTAGGTGTCGAAATTGTCGAGGAGACTGAAGATGAAGTAGAGAAAGGGAAGAACAGGGCAGGAGTACTGGTGAGGTAAAGAGGTAGGGTGAGTACGTGAGGAAGAAGGGCCCTACTCATAAGAGTTAACAGACTAAAAGGAGGTGGGTGGACGTACGAAAACCAATAGGATAAGTAGGAATGGATGGGAACAGATGGAGGGGTAGGGTAGGCAGGATAGGAGGAGCGAAAGAGGTTAGGAGGAGGAGGAGGGATAGGCTAGTCGGAAGAAGTGGGTTTTGAGGGAGTGCTTGAAGGAGGTAAGGGAATCAGAAAGCCAGATGGGTGGCGGGAGGTTGTTCCAGTGCAGGGGGGCAGAGCGAGAGAAGTCTTGGACACGGGAGGGGGAGGAGGTGATTAGGTGAGAGGTCAGGCGGCGGTGGAGAGAAGAGGATGGGAGGGAGTGTGGATAGAGTTCAGTGAAGAGAGTAAAGGAGTGGTGGAGGAGGAGAGAGCCTTGTAGGTGGTGGTGAGGAGTTTAAAGAGAACTTGGAAAGGAATGGGGAGCCAGTGAAGAGATAGTAAGAGGGGGGAGGTGGAGGTAGAGCAGCGGGAGAGGAAGATGAGCCTAGCAGCGGCATTAAGAATGGATTGGAGAGGGGCAAGGCGGGCGAGAGGTAGCCCGGAGAGAAGGATGTTGCAGTAGTCAAGGCGAGAGATGACAAGAGAGTGAATGAGAATTTTGGTCGCGTCAGTGGAGAGGAATGGTCTGATGCGTGAGATGTTGCGGAGGTGTAAGCGGCAAGACTGTGAGAGAGCACGAATGTGGGGGGTGAAAGAGAGGGAGGAGTCAATGATGACACCGAGGCAGTGCGTTTGGTCGGTGGAGGTGATCTCGGTTTCACCAATGCTGATGGAGATAGTGGGAGAAGAGGGGATGTTCGGGAAGTTTTAGCCATGTTTAGTTTAAGGAAGCGTTGGGTTATCCAGGCTGAGATGGCGGTGAGGCATTCGGAGACCTTGGACAGGAGTGATGGGGATAGGTCGGGGGAGGAGAGATAAATTAGGGTATCATCAGCATAAAGGTGGTAATGGAAGCCGTAGGAGCTGATGAGGGTGCCCAGAGAGGTGGTGTAGAGGGAGAAGGCCAAGGACTATGATAGATAGATACATTTACATTGAATCGTCAGCACCATTTCCCAACACTTTACCAAGTATAGTATCTCTTACTTACTGTTGTGGAGCTCATCTACATTTGTATATAAGTCATTTTAAAAGATTCCTCTCAGATGTGGCAGTACACAGCCACGCTTCTAGGTGCCACATTCACAATCTCTCCATATATGCAACTTGACACGCCCTTTAAGTGGAGAATGACACGCCCCCTCAATGGAGCGCTGTGCAAAATCCTACAACCAACTATAATCTCCCTGAAACTAGTTTTCAAAAGTAGGCAAGTATGGCAGAAATTTTGTCACCAATCTAGGTTTGTTGTAGGCCATTTTCTTTTATTTAGGCTGCACTGTACCATCAAGGGTTTGCTATGCTTGCCACACTTTGGGCACGCCACGCACAGTGAGTGGCTCATTTCACTCGTCACAAGATACTGTTCTAACTAGAAATTGATGTGGGCACAGTGCATGATGGCCATTGATGATGATGATGATGATGATAAAGGTCTCCTCATCGAAGGGGCTTTACATGTACTACTACTACAGGTACATGTGCTGTAAATAAAGCTTGCTCGTATTCAAGAAAAATGGCAACACTGTGACTACGTTATAATGGTAAAACACAAATACATACTTCTGTCCCAGTGACTGGAACCGTTATCATACCTAAAACCCAGCAATAAAATGGACTTCAAAAACATGGCGGCCTCCGGCAGCCCTCTATTGCCGGTATACACACTCCGCCTCACTCCCATAGGCTGGAGAATGCGCTATATCCCGTCACAGCTATTGGGGGAGGTAATGCCAAGCAAGTTTGCAGTTCTCCGTGTATGAATGAGCATGTTGCGTCGAGTCGTAATAATAGTGTGTATAGTAATAACGCCCAAGCTAGGTGGAGCAGCAGTGAGCAGCGAGCAGCAGTGAGCAAGTTCGGTTGTCAGCGTATCACTGCGCATGCTCAGTGTTAGAGGCTGGCACTGCGCATACACGGCGAAGGGAGGCTCAGTGAGAGTGAGTGAGTATGTAAGAAAAGGTCTCTGGCTGGCTGTAATTTCTTCCTCACCTCCCGCACAGACATGGACCTGGACACGGTGTTGGGGAGTGTCAGCCCCGGGAACCACGAGGAGACGGAGTCCTCCCTGCGGGAGTACAACAGCCAGGTATTTCATGAGCAACACCCTGTACTGCCATTACTGCACACTACATATACTATTCTGCCATCACTACACACTCTGCATATACTGTGCTTGCATCACTGCATGCATTCTTCTGCACATACTGCACTGTGATCACTGCACTTCCACTGCATGCTCTGCGCTGTCACTGCTGCACACACACACACACACTGCGCTGTCACTGCTGCACACACACACACTGCGCTGTCACGACTACACACACACACTGCACTGTCACGGCTACACACACACTGCGCTGTCATTGCTGCACGCACATACTGCGCTGTCACTGCTGCACACACACTGCGCTGTCACTGCTGCACACACACACACTGCGCTGTCACTGCTGCACACACACACACTGCGCTGTCACTGCTGCACACACACACACTGCGCTGTCACTGCTGCACACACACACTGCGCTGTCACTGCTGCACACACACACACTGCGCTGTCACTGCTGCGCTCACACACACTGCGCTGTCACTGCTGCACACACACTGCGCTGTCACTGCTGCACACACACTGCGCTGTCACTGCTGCACACACACACACTGTGCTGTCACTGCTGCACACACACACACACACTGTGCTGTCACTGCTGCACACACACACACACACACTGTGCTGTCACTGCTGCACACACACACTGTGCTGTCACTGCTGCACACACACACTGCGCTGTCACTGCTGCACACACACACTGTGCTGTCACTGCTGCACGCACACACACACACACACACACACACACACACACACTGCGCTGTCACTGCTGAACACACACACTGCACTGTCACTGCTGCACACACACACACACACTGCTGTCACTGCTGCACACACACACTGCGCTGTCACTGCTGTACACACACACACACACACACACACACTGCACTGTCAGCGTTGCACACACACACACACACACTGCGCTGTCAGCGTTGCACACACACACTCTACGCTGTCACTGCTGCACACACACACTGCACTGTCACTGCTGCACACACACACTGCACTGTCACTGCTGCACACACTGCGCTGTCACCGCATTCCCTGGCCTACCAATACTGCTCTGGTGAGAGTGCAATGATGGCAGCAGAATGCATTGCCATGGCCTGCCATAACTGCACTGTCACCACATTACCCTGGCCTACCATCACTACACTGTCTTGCCCTGGCCTACCATCACTGCACTGTCACCGCATTGCCCTGGCCTACCATCACTGCATTTTTACTGCATGCATTCTGCTGCCATTACTGCACTTTCACAGCAAGCCCTGGCGTGCCATCACTGCACTCTTACCCCATGCATTCTGCTGCCATCACTGCACTCTCACCCCATACCTTGGCCTTTCATCACTGCATGCATTCTGCTGCCGTCACTGGACTCACCGCATGCCCTGTCATTTCATCACTGGACTCACCGCATGCCCTGGCCTACCATCACTGCATGCATTTTGCTGCCATCACTGCATTCTCACCGCATGCCCGGTCTGTCATCACTGAACGCATTCTGCTGCCATCACTGCACTCTCACAGCATAAGTAGGAGAGGGGAGTTCTGGCGCTCAGGGGTTTGGTGAGGGTAGTTAGGCGTATGGAAAGTCAGATGCTGGGAGCAATAACTGTGGGCTGGGTGTTGTGATGATGAAAGCAGGGGGCAATAACTGTAGGCTGGGTGTTGGGATGCTGTATAAACTGGGAGCAATATCTGTAGGCTGGATGTTGCTGGTGGAAGTGATGGGAGGGCGATCCCCGACTACGGTTGATGCTACGGTAACCTGTCCCACGGTGAGGCAATGCCTGCTGTCTCACCGATAGGTGGTGGTGTCATGGTACCCAGGTCCCTTCACGTCAAGTCCTGGAGTAGATGTGTGTACCTCCGAAGATAACGTAAGTGGTTCAGGGTATGCAGGTGGTATGTAGAAAAAGGTGGTAGTAGCTTACCGTATAGTTCCGATGTATCAGCGGATATCGATGGTGCGTGACTTTCCAGAGTCCTGATATGTTGACACGGTTCCAGAGTCTAATGTGTCTGTGTAGTGGGTGAAAGGGGAATTGGGGGTGCACGTATAACAAATGAGAGGTGAACTGGTGTATTAAAAAAGGTACTATTTATTGTGACTATTAACAGATAGCTAGTAACAATAAAAGAATTGCCAGTGGAGAGTTTTACCAGTAACAACTGGAACAAAGAGAGCATAAGGTGGGATAGCAATAATTACCATGAGGAATGTAGCCAAACGCGTTTCATCCTGGATTAGGACTTTTTCAATGGCAGCCATTGGGTGAAATCGGACCCAAATTGGACAATTGTATGGGCACCTCTATGGTTTTGTCAATATGTTGGGCTGTACCCACGATACAGTGCATTTTCCTGTTATTACTGTGACTTATACTGCCCTCACTCTATCCAGTGGCCTCCTTGCTGTCTCCATTGCTTCCTATAGTTGACGATATACCGTCAACTATATGGATGATATCATTAATGATATCGCGTGAATAATGCCCAGTGTGTAGGTCAATATAGTTAACGATGCATGCGGCCAAGGGTTGTTAATGCCGCCCCCCCCCCCCCCCACTGTCTTCTGTACAATATCATCAGGGACTGCTTGCACGGAGCGGCGGGCGGGAGATGTCACTAACCGATATTGCAAACGATATCGGTCACTACCTATGCGCAGTGTTGTTCTCCTATGTCATAGTTAACTATATCGGTGGCCACGGAAATTGCCCAGTGCGTAAGTAGCATAAGCTTGGCTGACAATGAACTGATGTTCAGGGTTCGCAAATACTCGCTATAGCGAGTATTTTACCCACTTTTGAGCACCAGGGACTCATTTTTTATGAATGGCTGGGTCCCCTGGGACTCGCTCCGCCCATTTCGGCGTGCATGCCGTGTTAATATGTGTGACAAGGGCGGAGGGATCCGTTTCCCCCTCAGTTGTGATGCGACGGTGGAGAAGACACAGCGTGACGGCCGCTTCACACATCTGCTGAGCGCAAAAATGAAAGGGTCCCTGTCACCGCAGAGTCATAGGCAGCAGTGCACGGAAGCCGCGTAAGCTGGCTCCTGCACTGTGCCTCAACAACAGACGGCTGGAGCCAACACCAGAAGCAGCTGATCAGCAGGGGAACAGAGCTGCAGCTGGTGTGAGGACGGAGCACGAGGAACTGAAAACAGCATTGGGGGCCAGAACTAAGGAGGTGTGACAGTGAGGACGGAGCAGACCTGGGCAGGAAGTAGAGGTAAGAGGGGTGCGTGGGCCATTTAGCAGGCTGCTTGGCTGTGTCATGTAAGGGGATTTATTGCTAGCAGGACTCAGGCTGCAGACTTCCCTCCTCCTCTCCTACCTCGCGGTGCTGCTCTCTTGTGTGTCACTGTCACCTCCTCCAGGCTCTGAGTGCTGGCTGTTATTGGCCCGCTTGTCCCCTCCTCCCCTCACTGCACGGCTGGCAGAGAGGCTGCAGCTCACCAATTACCTCTTAACAGGCAGAGCTGCCTGTAGGAGAGGAGCCTATAGACTCTGCTGGGATTTCACTCACCCTATCCCTCCTGTTCCTGCTGCCATTACTTTTAATTTTGCTCTAGAAACAATAGACAGGGACAGAATCCTGATTGCTGCAGCACAGGTGTCCCTATTCCGACATTATGCCTTTTTCTAGTATATGTGTATCTTGCTTTATGTGAGTGGGCAAATTGCCAATTGATTACCCCCCAACCCACAATAGCCACAATTTTGGGGTGCCCAAATCTATGTTTGCTTACCAAAAAAAATAGGCTCAGGCTGGCCCTTGGCTCAGGGTATATGCCATATGGAAGAGAGGAGGAGGCTTCTGTATGTGCCATGCTGGGGATGTGGAGAGGAGGCTTTATTCTGTTGGGACCCAGAAAAGGTCAAGTAGGACCCCGATTTTTGTAAGTGAGGGGTCCCAGGGACCCATCATTTTGGGGGGTTTTCGCGATCACTGATGTTATTGATTTAATATGAAGAGTTATGTTGTTGGCAGGACCAGCTCTTGTATATGAGTTAGTAGCATGGGCCTACTTGGCTATATTATTCAGTTATAGAAAACGGCAAATAGAAGTGAAGTTGGGTTGCTTCCCTGTCTGTGCACTAGAGCGTAATGATATTGGATATAGACATGCACTCTTTAGTATATCGTATCACTTAAAGGTTTTTTTTGTCTTGGAACACTATACATTCTACTTTCTTGTCCTCTGCAGCTTGATATGTAGATCTCATTACAGTCGTGCATATTTAAATAAGTGAAATGGTCATGTATCCATGGACAACCACAATTCGGATGCTCTTGAAATAATTCACCTACTTTCTAAATATACATTAAAAATGTATGTCGAGATCTTAGGTAATGATAATGGTTTGCTATACATATCTGCGAGCTAGATGCCAAACAAGTTGGACTTTGTTTTGTTAAATGCAGCACTATATGAAGCAACGTTCATACAGTGTTATGATCGGAGCCTCATATCACCACTGTGCTGTTGGGAGACCCTGATCGTTCTGTTTTCGAACTCTTAGGGGAAAATTAAAAAATTACCATGGGCTAATTGAGTGGGTGTGGATTTTTAGGTGAACAGTCAATTGGTCAACCACTATTAGGCAAAAGGTCGACACAGGAAAAGGTTGACATTTTAATTTTTTTTTGGGGTGTCTGTCGTCATGGACACTATGGGTAGTATTCAATGACGCGGCGAGGGGTTAAATAGCGAGGATTGCAGAAAACCAGCGATCCTCAATGGCCGCTCGCCCTATTCAACGTTCTGGGGGAATCCTCGCCGTCACAGGACGGTGAGGATTCCCCCAAACAGCAAGACCCGCGGCTAAAGCAGCGAACCCGCTGTATTTAGCCACGAGTCTCGCTACTTCTGCAGCCGCATACGCCAATTCCCCCTCCCTCAAAAAACAGAGCGAGGGGGAATTGGTGTATGAGGGGGGTGAGTTGAATACTTACTGGGCGAGCGGTGACAGCGAGCAGGAAGCCCTTCTCGCTGTCACCGCTTGCCCACGGCATTGAATACACCTCTATTAGTGTACCACGCAGCACTCGGCACACTATTAAATTCTCACTTTAGGCCCAGTTGGATTGTGAAGTTGGTTTTTAAAAAAAAAAAATAAAAATTAGGAAAACTCAGGGCTATTCAGTCAGCCCCAAAGGCAGCCTGTTGTCAGCTTTATTTGGGGGATTCACTGATTTCCTGGGGGGGGAAAAGTCTCTGTTAAGTGCCCTGGCTTCACATTTGCACCCCATGAAAAAAATACTTTGGTTCAGGAACTTATCCTGGAGCGTATGTGTTATTTTACTTGAACTGGACATTTTTCAGGAGAAAAATAACGATCTACAATTGAATTGCCACAAAAAAAAAATCATTGGCCAATAAACTGGCAAATGCCCATTTGTGCCCATATTTATTTTGTCTCTTGAAAATTTTTCTGAGCTAATTGAATTCCTCCTTAGTGATATAGGGGGTTATTAAATCTGTGCCGATTATTTCCCAACAGGGGAAATATCGTCAATCACCTATTCCATGCTGCCGTTAACGCATCAAATCCAACTCTTTTAATAAGTCAGATTTGTTTGTTGGAAACAGCCGCGGATTGTCTAATTTATGGCCGTTATTTCGATAATCCAAGTTACTGAGTTACTGTCAAACCAACCAAAAAAAGGCATGGAATTCCGACTGTCGGGACATTCCGACAGTCGGAATCCCGTATTGACTATCCCCCATAATTACTAAAAGGTGGGGTTTCAATGCTGCCAATTATCAGCTACTTGGACTGGAAAACTTGAACCGGCAGTAGAAATAAATGCTATATAAGGCTCTTTTTTGCATTTAATACTCTTGGCGTTTCAGAACCTTCATAGCTCCCTGAAAATTATCTGTTTAGTAAATCTCCCACTTGGCCCATAACTTGCAGCTATTCCCCTCCCAAACTCACAATCCCGTGCCGCAAACTCACAAGCCTGCCTACTGCAAGGACACCACATACGTCTCCTGAAATACTTTGCGCTGCTGGGGACATGCGATTATTTGATTGGCTACAGCTGTCTTTCTTCTATTCAAGGCTACCTAATATATGGGGCACCCAGATAAGCAAGAGATGAAGATTGAATACCGAGAGGTTCTCCGGTTCTAGTTGTAGACGCCATTGAAGATGACGTTCTGGAATCTTTATATTGCAGATGGGATGTTGCCCATAGCAACCAATCAATCTGAATCCTTTTCTTATTTAGCCCCTTCTTGAAGATAATAGAATCTGATTGGTTGCCCATAGCAACATCCTGTCTTTTAATAGAACTCCCGTCTTAGTGAATAAACCCCGTTTGAGTCTGGTAAAAAAATAATTTGCAAAAGATCCTGGACTCCGCAGTACAGCCAGCGGACAGGAGAGAGGATGAATCCATTGTTGACATGTCCTTTTAATATTTTGAGCACACCCTAAGATAGGAGGGGCGTGGGAGTTGCTAATGATATAGCATGAAGGGAAAGCAGGTGACAGCAGACCTTTGTTGTTAAAAAAACAAAACGATGACAGGTGTAGTTTCTCGGTCTCTGAGTAAGGTGTACTGAGGGGTTATTCGTCTGTGCTGTCTGAGATATACCTGCGGCTGCCTAGCCACCCAGTTGTCATTTCCCTGTGATATAAGGGTAGAGAAATGTGTGTGTGTGTATAGTAACCTCCACTGGTGCAGGGGCGGATGGAAATAAACCCCCCGTCTCTGTGTAAAACACTGTGTAATATGCTAATACTATAATAATGGTGATTGATAACTTGTTGATCTTCTGTGTGCCTGTTTCCTAGGATGCTGCGAAGACCATACCATAGGCTTCAGTACTTCCTGCCTGTTCTAAGTAATGCAAGATAGTGACTGTCCACCCTAGGCTCCATTTCCACTAAGGCGTAGGATGGATGGCTAGGTAGACATAGAGCAGGTATTACCCCTTCAGGTGGGGAAGCATTATTGGGTTACAGTCTTATCTGACATGTCTTTCTGAGCTCATTGTTATAGTAGAAGTGAGAATTAATGAAATTTTAATGACCCAAACGTTAATGAGTAGTCATCCACCTGACGGCTTTGGTCACCACTGTCACATGGATAAGGGTGAGGAAATCGGAAGCCGTCCCTACGTATATATAAACATAACAAAGTATTTATGTGATCAGCGATCATTGATTTGCATGTGTGCATTTTAATTCCCTTCCAACCAAATTACCTGCAAATGATACCCCTTTTCACAACAGCCTAAATTCCCGGGTTGCACACGCCGATCTAGTTATTAATATCGGCGATGCCAGGAATCGCTCATTGTATGGCAAGCATAAATCTTCTTTGGCCAGATCAAGGCGGAGTCTAAAGGCCCATATACACCGGGCAACTTTGAGCTGAAAGTCGTTCAATTTACTTGTTTGAGCTGCTTTCAGCTCAAAATCTGCCCAAGTGCTGCACAGCAGTCCTAGCGATTTGTTGCCTTTCTTGCAGTGTGTACGGAAAATCAGACAACAAACTATATGTCAGACTGATTTAACTTCACCTTCATGCTTCTCCCTAGAACGGAGTGGCATGAAGGCTGCTCTAGTGTGTACAGGAGCAGAGATCAATCAGATGCGACCAAACCGTGTGATATATTGTTTGGTCTGTAGCAAGGTTGCAGTGTATTCAATTTGGCTAATTCTGCGATCAAGGAAAACTGTCTGTCGGTAAGTCTGAGCGATGTGTGGCCTCTGCAGTATGCACCCTTCTATTATGAAGTATGAAAAGAAAATTGCACTATGATCAAGGGCCTAATTCATGTTTGTAGTCTATGGGCATTGTTCCTGTAACTCAGTGATTACTGGCAGACCGCTCTGAGATGGCAGTGCACACACGCCGGGTTACCTCTGAGTGATAGGAAGTGGCCTTTTATCACTCAGAATTGCTTAATCTCACCAACATGTTAGAGTTATACATTCAATCAAATGAAACTATTGGCAATAATAAATCAACATTCTTAATGTGTTACAAGCTTTGGAGAACAAATCTGGTTATAAAGAATATGGAGGCTGCTGATGAAGTATCAGTAGGTAGGGTGGCCATCAACCATCGATGATTTCAAATCACCAATGGTATTAGACCAATAGTAGCTACTTTTACCTCAATGGGGGAGAACCAGATTCGTTCTCCGCGGTCAATGATACAGAGCTTCCAAATTATAATTTTTTTCCTCTCCAAGGTGTCGGGACACGGAGCCTAGGGATGGCCATCAACAATTTAAAATCATCGATGGTTTATGTCCGAATACTATTGCCATCAAGGGGGGAAAACCAAATGGTTTCCCTCCATCGATGGCACAGCAGAACCAATATTTTTTTTTTTTACTAAGGTGCTGGGACATTGAGCACAGCTCTGCCCCTGACAACCCTGAAGCCCCTCCCCTACAATCTGATTGGCCCACAGGCCAGTCAGTCAAAGAAAATGGACGACCGATCGATACCTATAACTATCGATGTTATCTATCACATAGTTTGTATCGATGTCTGGTTGCAGAATCGCAATCAATGGCAACCATCAATGTTGACTCCACCGATGGCCAATCATCCCTACAGGAGCCTAGCTTCGCTGGCACTTACAAAGCTGCGCCTGTTGGGTTTGATTAGCTTGGTCACGTCCATAGTTCGCTTTCAAACGTTTTTGAACCATCTCAATTATTAATCAATGGTGACTATAGCCCACCAATGGCCTGCCCTATCAGAGGGGCCATATGGACCCCCCATTGGCTATCACTGCTATGGAGAGCGTGTATGATTGGGTTTTGAGGGCATCTCCTGTATGTGGGTTGATCTCTCTCCACTTAAAATGTTCTTACCGAGTAAATGATAAAGACACTTTTGTTTGCTACAAAACATGACCCAATTATATTGACTTCCCTTTACTTCCCACCTTCATGGAAATAATGAGAAAAGCCTGGCGCAGCTGCTTTGCATACAGGAAGTGTTTGATCTCCGACAAATGACGTACTAACTGATATTTGCAAGCTTAGACCTTGCTGTGAGACGCCACATGGGGTGTACTATAAATAGCCCTCAAATATTTATTCCTTTATTGTAATGAATTTATTTTATTTTAAGTCGCACGGTTTGACCATAAATGCACATTTTGGTTTTGCTGCCTTGTATAAGGTTGCCTGTGTATATGATTTCTCCTCTGGCCATGTAAGGGCTAAATGAATAATTGATAAATATTTTCAGGTTGAGCTGTAACACAATAATGTGCTGATTGACTTGACAATGAGCACTACCGGAAGGATCCATTTGTGTATGTCAATAGGATTTTCAATTCGCTTTCACAGTTAATCAGGGAGAACTTGATGCGGTTACGTGTCACAACCTGTACCCACTGGATATATGCAAAATAGGCTGTAAGCCAGGAGAATATTGTCTCTTTAATAGAACGGTTTCTAGATAGATGAGTCAAGGGTTAAGTGATCCCTGTCTCCTACACACCGCAGGTAGCCATTTTGCGGGTGACAGATATGCAACCCTTAACCCTTTGAGCTCCAACATCTCTGTGGGAGATGCCAGCGTCACTCACATTTGTTATATAACTTCAAAAAAAGAAAAGATTATATTTCCTATATAAGGTAAAAATTACAGGTCATTATGATGAATAAAACTGTTTTCTTGGCAATTTTCTCACCTATTTTGACAAATTCACCTGGCGCTCAGGGTTAAGCTGGGTACACACTATGCAATATTTTTTTTTTTACTGATATGCACATTAATGATATCTGTGCATAACGTCTAGTGGGCATGCACCATATCGTTTACAGCGCACACTACATCAGGTTGTTAATGGGGGGGGGGGTGACGTCACTGAGCGATATTGTTCAGTATGTACGTCCTACATATCTTGTCTGGGTGCATCACCGATATCAGCAGTGCCGCGAATCGTATAGCGCGTACCAAGCTCTAATTCTATGTATCCAGTATCACTCTGGCACCGCTGTCTTCTGCCTACGCTCTGTGTCCAGTGGGGTCTCCACGGGGGTGTGGCATGCACCTGGGTGTCACCCACTGAGTGGTTCGGAGGTATTTTCAAGTCATCTTCACAACCAAATCATCGATTAGTATACCAAATTTCATTACATTCTGAAACAGTGTTCATAGAGACCACTTTCACACCACACAAATAACCGGGGTCCACCCGGGTCCTACCTCTTTCACACCGCACAAATAACCCGGGTCTGACCAGGATTATTGCCGGATTGACCTAGGTCACTGTGCGATGTCAAAGGGCCCTTTGAAAAATACCGGGTCCAGCAATCCGACCAAGGTTAAAAGAAGGGTTTTACCCGGGTCAGATCCGGGTTGCTGGCCAGTGTCAACTGATAACCAGGTTCCCATTCACACGATAGGGAGGAGGTAGCATCAGCTCCAAGTGATGCCTCCACCCCTGCCCCTCGGTGAAGTGCAGCCGCTCCGCTCACCTTCCCGATGATGTCAGCAGGTTGCTGTGGGAGCTTTTCCTCGCAAATGTTGGGTTGCTCCCGGGATGGATCCTTGTCCGACATTTGAGCTGTGAAAGGTGTAACACCCCCATGAGTTCAATATATTGCGTGAGGTCACATAAAAGCCAAAAAAGCTGCAACGTTTATCTGTGTGTGTGCCAGGGGAGCCATTTCCTAATGGGAGAAGTGAAGTTTATAGAATAGGGAATCTCTCTAGTCTCCATTTTAAAATGTAATTTAATTATGAAAACAGCTTTTGCAAATGGAGGAGGGGAGGGAGATTTCCTATACTGAACAATAGTGGCCCTTGCCTTATAGAATATTTGCACATACACTGTATCAGGTTATTAAAGGAGGAAAACTTTTTTTGTTTCCATCTCTAATACTCCGAACATACTGGAGAATTCCCGGCACTGCCAATATTTTTTAAACTATATCGGCGATGCCACAGGTGCCACCTCACTGACCTATATCGGTCATTGACAGTATCTGGACCCCACTCCATACATGCATCATTGACTAGATGCATATACAGATATTTTAGAGTACACACTAGATGATTTGTACATTATATTGGGAACAATATAGATATCATACATATCATTATTGTATATCCTTGCAATTAATTGAATCTAACTCAGCCTGCAGCTATTGCTATACTCCAGCAAGGACAGTTTTAGTGTTCATTCTAGCACCCGCCATCTTTGAAAACCCATGCCGTTCCTCTTCCCTGCCTGGGTTGTCGCTGTCTGCTGTAGTGCTTCTAGCACAGTGCGGACTGTATATCAGCACTGATATGCAAACCAGACCTATGCTAGAAACACCACAGCAGACAGCGACAGCCCAGGCAGGAAACAAGAACTGCATGGGTTTTTAAAGATGGCGGGTGCTAGAATGAACACTATAGTTTTATAAAGTTTGACAGAAATAAATTCCCTCTTAATAGAGAAATGTAACCTACCTTTATGCTTTAGTTCCATTGTGGATGGTTTCCTCTTATAATAAACTGGTTAATCACTATTTAAATTATTTTTGTGATTGTAAGAGACCTAGACTATATTGGCCCCAAATCTTTGTGACAGTCTGGACTGGGGGTACCCACGACCTACCACAGTTTGCAGTCCATTAACTGAACCCCGGAAGATTTATTGTTGAATAGTTAGGTTCTTTTAACATATTTTGAAAGTGGACGAAAATTTTTACCAAGATGGGATCTACTCATTGTAAACCTATGTTTAGTGTTCTGAGAGGCAGTGTACTCCATTAGGACAGGTAAATGCACTTTATTTTACTGTAGGATAGAGCTGTTTTAGTTTGTAGCCACCAGTGTAATGTCATTGGATCCCAACTTCTAGGGTTCCATACACTCATCCCTCGCTGTAGTTTGTAAGCATGGTAGATTTTTATGGTGGTAATTAAGGTTTGACAATTTGTTACCCTATTACAGGGGACAGGGAACTTTTTTACCTTTACCCCAAAAAATATTTAGATACGCCGACGTTACCCCCTTGGGTTAAAAGGAAGGAAATCATCTAATTGTAATACACACTGTACCCCCAGAAATTGATGATGTATCTTGCTAGTACGGTACACAGCCTGGCAGCCAATGATGATGATGGTGATGATAACCATGTACGGCTGTGTGTGGTACAAAATTTGCACCACACAGCCATACATGGTAATCATCATCGTCAATGGCTGCCAGGCTGTGTGTGTGGTATAATCATTGATCATGTGATGTCCAGGCAACTATTAGTGTCAGTATTTTAAGATGATACAGTCTGTGCAATGTTTTCCCCTAGACTAGAGATGGGTATACCTCGACATGAGCCTATACCCAGGCAAAGAAACTCGGTGCCGCCACGGCAGTACAGACTGCGCACTGCTGAGATGGCGCAGCAACTCTACTGAAGAAGTGGGCGGACTTGGAGGCAGACCCGGGGGCATCACGCAGGGAAGGGTGTTATATACAAGAACCTGACGCGCTGCACTTAATCAGGCCCTTGTATGCTACAGTACTGTAACACACACAGCCAGGCATTCATATAGAATATACATACAGATTCTATATGCAATGAAATGATATTCCTGGAGGTAATGGATGGTTGCGCTGCCGAGACCCAGCCGGGCATGCATGTAGATTTATATGCATGTCCGTCTGTGTCTCGGCATCGTGACCGTCCATTACCCCCAGGATTTTCATTTTTACCCCTGTTCCCTCACCATTGCTTTATTATAATAATATGCATTACAAGACTCACAACCAGCTAATTATTTAAGAAGTGACCTAGTCACATTATACTCAACACTAGTGCAGGTTGGACAGGACTAGACCACAACTAGCAGTTCTCCTTGCCTGACGGTATACGGTTGCTGGGTGGACATGTATTGGGTCGACACATGAAATAGGTCAACATTGGCTAGGTTGACAGTCAAAATGTCAACATGAGTTTTTCATTTATTTTATGAGCCGGCATGTGTCGACAGGCGGTATTTCATGCCCTACATCCACTAGGGCGTGGAGGGAGAATATAATCGTGTGCCCGAAGCATGGCGAGCAGATGCGGTACACCGATACGGTTACCATGTTGACATTCGTGTAAAAAAAAAGTAAAAAACCCATGTCAACCTTTTGACAGTCGACCTAATGCTTGTGTCGACCTTCCAACCAACCTTAGGCATGCCATGTCGACCTTCAGTGGTCAGCCGAATGCATGTTGAGCTTTGGTTGGCCGATCCAATGACCCATACCCTGCCTGACACACTCTTATTCACAAACCCCGGCTGGTGCCTACCCAGCCACGTCTCCTGGAATTATAGAGCAAGAAGCGCTGTATTGTCATCAGTTGTTCAGCTTGTTTTTAAGGAAAACAAGGAACTTGATTAAAGGTAAATGCTGCCAAGTATTTGTGTGTTCCTGGCTATGAACCTACAGGAAGAGGAATCTCAATAAGTAGGCAGATGTTATTGTTAACCCCCAGCATCCAGGTGTGTCACCACTGTACCTAGTTATGTTGTTTATCTGTTTATTTTCTCTTAACAGAATCGTACCTTGTTTCAGTTTGATCCAGCCGATGAAGAAAAGAGAAAGGCAAGTATCTTACATACCAGGTTCAACCAATATGGGGGGTAATTCAGCAAGAATCTAAAAAGCAAAATCTTTCCCTCCAAGGCAAAACCATGTGCGCTGCAGGTGTGGGGTTAATGTAACGTGGAGAGAGAGAGAGTTAAGGTCCATACACACTGGGCGACTATGCCCAGCATCTATGGACAGTGATGATCGCTATCATCGCTGGGGGGAAAGCCGCTTAGTGCGTACACATTGAGCGGCTTTCCCCTGCCTGGCGCTGTTAGCGGGAGGGGACAGCTTTGCTTAGCGCCGTGTTATGCAAAGCCGTCCTCAAAGCTGCTCATCTGCTGGTAATACCAGCAGATGAGCGGCATTCCCGGTGATGATGCGGGAGCGCGCAGCAGCGCTCGTCGCCGGGCCATACACACTGGGCAGCTTTGTATGGCCCGGCGATGAGTGTATTGAGCGACTTTCAGCTCAAAGTCACCCAGTGTGTATGGACCTTTAGATATGGGTGAGTTATTTTGTTTCTGTGCAGGGTAAATACTGACTGCTTTATTTTTACACTGTAGTTTAGATTTCAATTTGAACACAACTCACCTCATAAAGGGGCCTACACACAGGGCGATTGGTCAATGTAGAACGCTCGGCAAAATCGCCCAGTACACATCAGTGTGTCAGTGATTTGTGCGCTTAGCGATCAGTCCTGAAATCGCCCCGTGTGTAGGCCCATTTTACGTCTGCCCCACCTGCAGTGCAGCATGGTTTTGCCCATCTGCAAAAATTGCGAGAGAGATTTTGCTTTTGAGATCCTTACCAAATAACCCCCACGGTTAGACATTTGGTCATACAGAAGATTGGAGCCCTAGGACATTTGCATTGTTTTAGTATGGACCTGTCGCCTTTAATGAAACCTCAAAGACATGTTATATAAGCCTAATGTCAATTATTGCAAAGAACCAATTTACTGATTATTTCAGCAAATTAGCTACAATGCATGTGTGCTTTAGCCGGAGCCGGAGGAGAGGAGACATTGCCCATAGCAACTAACCAGCTTCTGTCATTTTCTAGACTGCTTGATAAATGATGGCTAGAACCTTCTAGGTTGCTAAGGGAAACTTTCCTATTTTATTTGTCTCAAGGGTTTGATAAATGTCAGGATTTCTGTCTATGGAAACATGTAGGATGATTACTTAAGGCCCCCACACACTAGAACAATTTTTTTGACCGATCGTCCGATATATCGGCCAGGTTTTTTTTTTTTAAACGATAATCGGCCGATTATTGACGATTATCGGTAAGAATCGGCCGATATATCGGTATGAATCGGCCGATATATCGGTAAGCATCGGCCGATATATCGGACGATCTGTCGGAAATCGGACAATCGGCCAAAAAATCGTTCTAGTGTGTGGAGGCCTTTACCCAGCAACATGGATTATCTTGTCTTTGCATGACTAAATAAATCCTGAGCACATGGCCTGCTGGTGCTACATACAAATTGCAGTTGGCAAGCTCTGTTATAAGAGAATGGTAGTGTTGACTCTAGGACCCTGCAGCTTTCAAAACCTCTGCAGTTCCTCTGCCCTGCCTGGGTGTCGCTCTCTGCTGTGGTGCTTCCAGTATTGTGTGGTCTTTAGTTGAGCACCGAAATGCACACCAGATCTGTGCTGGAAGCACCGCAGCAGAGAGCGACACCCCAGGCAGGGAAGAGGAACTGCACGGGATTTGAAAGATGCAGGGGGCTAGAATGAACACTAAATTGAGCAATTATCAATGCAATCTATTTATAATACTGCATTATCCAAGTCACAAGAAACCATTCATCCTAGCAGCAGATAGGTGCGAACGAACTCTGGATTTCTGCTCAAAGCTTTCTCAATACCTGTTGAAACTGTCGGGTAGGTGTAAGAAGCAGTGATAAGGGAGGAGAAGTGGCCCATGGCAACCAATCAGCTGATCTGTATAATTTTATATTATGCAAATTATAAATGTTACTTCAGTGCTGATTGGTTGCCACAAATCCCTTATCCTCCCTTATCACTGCTTCATACATCTGCCCCTGAGGAGGAGCATATATTTCCATTGTCTTAATAGATTTGCGTAGTTTGAACTGTTTTGTTTTCACCTTTCTGCAGAAACTATGTGAAGCTGTATTTGAAGTCCTGGATAAAGGAACCAGCACATCCTGCCAGATCCTATGCCTGGAGGCTCTCCGGATCCTCTCCAGAGATAAAAAGGTTTTAGTCCCAGTGACCACAAAGAAAAATATGCAGATCCTTATGAAACTGGCTAAGCTGGACCCTGACCTGAATATTCTGGGCGACGTGATGGATTTCCCCGTCATTGTAGAGGCCTTGAAGTGCTTGTGTAATATTGTCTTCAACAGTCCTGTGGCACAGAAGCTGAGCCTGGAACTGAACATGGCTACCGGACTGTGCAGGCTCCTGGAGAAATGCACGGACCGGCGCACCGTCAATGACATTCGCTGCTTTAATCTGCGACTGCTCTTTCTTCTCACTCTTTTGCACGCAGACATTAGGGCTCAGTTGAAACAAGAGCTGCAAGGACTGCCCCTGCTAACACAGACCCTGGAGAGTATTGTGGGGATTCATTGGGAAGGGAAATACCAGGCCCTTACGGAGCGGAATGGCCCTCCGCTCTCTGTGCAGGAGACAGACTGCACCATAGAGGCGCTAAAAGCACTTTTCAATGTGACTCTGGACAGCTGGAACGTCCACAGTGAGGTATGTCATCTCTTTCTATGTGGTCAAGCCCGTTCCCCGCAGGTGTGAATAAATGTTACTGTATAGTTGATAGACAATGTCTAGGTCAGGGGTGGCCAAACCGGTCCTCGAGATCTACCAACGGTCCACGTTTTCCAGGCTCCCTAGCTGGTGCACAGCTGTAGTCATTACTAACTGTCACATTTTCAAACCTGCTGCATTCATTCCTACTATAGATCCACAGGTTGCCTGGAAAACATGCACCGTTGGTAGATCTAGGGGACAGGTTTGGTCACCCCTGGTCTAGGTCGACCACTAATGGTTGACAGTGACTAGGTCGACACCCAAAAATGGTCGACATTGACTGGTTGATACAAGCTTTAGGTCCCCTGAATTAAGTCAACATGAGTTTTTCACTTTTTTGGGTGTCTATATCGACATGGACACCGTCGAAGCGTACCGCGTCCCCTTGCATGGCTCTGGGCACGGTGCCTCGCCTCAATCGGTACACTGTTATATTCTAACTCTATGCCCCTTTTAAAATTCAAAACTAAAAACGTGAAATACTCATGTCCACCATGTCCATGTTGACGTTAAGCTTGTGTCGACCTTATGTCAACTTCGACCTAGGATTTGTGGAACATTCTTAGGTGTTGACATAGACATTGTCGACCTAGGGACTGCATACCATGAATAAGTGTGGTGCTATTCGGTAAAGTTGCCTCACGGATTTTGGCAAATGTCTGTGAGTCGGGCACTAAAATGGGCCGAATCCGCATCATTTATAGGACTCGACTTTTATTACCAAGGTTGTGTACAGTATTCTCTATGCTAATGTGTTAAGGCAGGGGTTCCCAAACTTTTTTGAATCATGGCGCCCTAGAGCATCAAAATATTTTCAAGGCACCCCTAGGCAAAATGCTTCTTATTGAGAAATTCAGAAAACAAATATGAAATTAAGTACATTGTGTGTTTATGTGTCACAGTTATCTGGTGAGTGACAGGATTTGCTTCTGTTTGTCCACATATATTATGATTGGCAGCCACAAGCACTGATTTTGCCTGGTACATTAACCATAAATAATAACCATAAATAATATGAATTGATCCTGGTCCACCAACCCAAGGCACCCCTGCAAGTGTCCTGAGGCACCCCTGGGAACCACTGTGTTAAGGCCTGATTCAATTGCAGTCGAGATTTTCTAGGCTAGGGTTAGCAAGTGAAGCTGCCGCCCAGAAATTTAATGAGACGTACACCAAAGCATCTCATTGGAGGCGAAGAAGGAACATGGACTTCTTGAGTAAGGCTATGCAGATGGGATGTGGCAGTAGCGTTGCAGTCGCCATGTCTCTCTGCGTACTTGATTGCAGCTGATGGCATATACATGTCCATCATTCTGCAATGAAGTCCTTGCAAAGGCACCTTTTTTACATGCGCAGTCTGACCATAATTGCTTTATTGCAAAAGCTTTGTCATAGTGTACAACTCTGAATCAGGCCCTTATCACAGAAGTAAATTCACCTGCTGCTGTATGATTAGCTTGTGGGTTTTCATTACACTTCAAGAAAGCGGTACAGGTTGCTATTAATTAATGTAGAAGCATTTCCTAAGGCTTCAGTTCTTGTAAGGCACCCATGCACAAGGAGATGTTTTACCTTGTTACCATCTGTCACCAGTGTTCTGAGAATCCAAGCATGATTGTAATACGATATTCAGCCTTGTACCCATTAATCGGCATTAGAACTTTAGTTTTAAGCATGATTCTTTAGCATAATGCTTTCCTAACATTTTATTGTGCTTCAGGTGTCATTACCGCCATGTCTGCAGGCCGGGTTCCACATAACGTGGCCTGCCTTCTACTTGTTGACATTATGACGGAGATCAGATCTACCCATCCCATGCACAAAGGTGTCTGTCACTTTATACCATACATGTGCAGCTAATACAACATAGTAGCACAGTTAAATGATACCCAGATATACTGTCCGACCACATTCCCCATCTGTCCTGATCTCACTACCCATCACATTCTGATCGCATGGTCATCTTTTTCAATCATCATTGCAGGCAATCATTTCAATTCATTCTAATGGAAGTGACCAAAAACATTTAAAATTAAAAATTAATTATAACTAATGAGGAAGGTAAATGAAGATGAAAAGAGCTGATCATAAACTGAACCGTTTTCTGTAAGGTCCAGCCCACGCACAACCAATCTGAATGCTTCATCGGTTACATAGTTACGGGATGCGGTCATTTGGTCTACTGCATTATGGTCGACAGTCATTAGGTCGAATCCATTAGGTCGACATGCTAAAAGGTCGACATGACTCTAGGTCGACATGATTCTAGTTCGAAAGGTCATTAGTTCGACAGGTCATTAGTTCGACAAGGTCATTAGTTCGACATTGTCTATGTCGACATTCACAAGGTCGACATGGAGTTTTTCACTGTTTTTTGAGCCAACATGTGCCGACAGGCGGTATTTCATGCCCTACCATCCACTAGGGCGTGGTGGGAGAATAAAATAGTGTGCCGAGCGTAGCGAGGCACCGTGCCCGACGCATAGCGAGCGATGCGAGGCGATGCAGTGCACTTTAAACTGTGTCCATGTCGACTGTGTTGACATTCAGGTAAAAAAACAGTGAAAAACCCCATGTCGACCTTGTGAATGTCGACATAGACAATGTCGAACTAATGACCTTGTCGAACTAATGACCTGTCGAACTAATGACCTTTCGACCTAGAATCATGTCGACCTTTTCCCATGTCGACCTAGAGTCATGTCGACCTTTTAGCATGTCGACCTAATGACTTTCGACCATAATGCAATAGACCAAATGATCCCAACCCATAGTTACATAAGATAAGGCTGTATAAAGACGTGCGTCAATCAAGTTCAACCTTTAATGACAGATTATGATTGTTATTTGTACCCCTGGATGCCCAATAGATGTTTGGCCAACCTTATTTTAAATGTATTTATTGTGTCTGCTGACATATTAAGCATGTTTCCACTTAAGCGTCTCTTTTCCAGCGTAAATGTTCCCAATTTGTCCAATCCTTTTATTAGCTTGGTTGCTCTTCGTTGGACTTTTTGCAGTTCTATGATGTCCTTTTTGTAGTGCGGAACCCAGAATTGTACTCCATATTCTAGATGCGGTCTAACCAATGCTTTGTAAAGAGACATAATCACATTTGAGTCCCTAATCTCCATGCCCCTTCGTATACAGGAGAGTATTCTGTTGGCCTTATTTGTTGGTACTTGACACTGAGCACTACACCCCAGTTTGTTGTCAATTTGGACTCCTAAATCCTTTTCCAGTTCTGATGTACCCAATTCCACCGGCTTAGGTTATAACCAGTACACTGTTTGTCTCCCAAGATGTATAACATTGCAGTTATCAACATTGATCCTCATTTTCCAAATTTTTGCCCCCTATTCTAGTTTCTTTAGATAGCTCTGGAGCGTGAAGACATCCTTGTTTGTTCTAATTACCCTGCTTAATTTTGTGTCATTAGCAAAGATGGAAACTTTGAGTATACCCACACCAATTTCGTTAATGAATATGTTAAATAAAAGAGGCCCTAGCACCAAACCCTGTAGCACACCACTTAGTACTGGTATCATACTCAATACTGCAGCGTTTGCAACCACTCAGTGTTCTCTATGCTGCAGCCAGTTTCTGACCCAGCTACAAATTTGTACCCCTAGTCCCAAATCCTCAATTTTATCAACCTCTTATATGGCACCTTATCAAAAGCCTTAACAAAAATCAGGAAGATGACATCTACAGCATTTCCATTGTCTGTGCTGTGTTCCTCATAAAAGCTTATTGCATTTTTTTGGTGCAGCTGTTTTTTTTTATTTATTTTTTTACAAACCCATGTTGGTTAATACTGATTATAATAAGCAGCTATAAATGTTCTTGGATACCATCCCTTAAAATTCCCTTAAATAATTGACCCACTATTGATGTTAAGCTTACAGGTCTATAATTTGCTGGGTCATCCCATTTTCCCTTTTTGAATACTGGTACTACATCTGCTATTCTCCACTCCTTAGGCACCTTACCAGATGATAATGAGTTCTTGAAAATATAATACAGACGGTGTGCAAATTCCTCCCTTAATTCTACTAGAATCCTAGGATGAATCCCGTCCGGACCTAGGGATTTCAATAGGAAGTTCTAATTGGCGCGTCCCATTTGTATTACCTTTGAGTTCCACTGTCTGTTCCTCCCTAGTAAACACTGATGAGAAATATGTATTTAACAGTTCTGCTATGTCCGTATCCTCAGTAAAGCTATGTCCGTTGATATTGGTTAATGGTCCTATGTTTTCTTTTATTATTCTTTTGCTATTTACTGTATGAATTTGAAAAACTTCTTGGGATTGGTTTTGCTATCTGCGGTTATGCGCTCTTCATTTTCCCTTTTAGCTGCTTTCATTAGCCCTTATCCTCCGCTATCCTCTTGCTCATTTCCTTCCCACATAGTTTTACGTTTGTTCTTACATAAAGGTGCCCCCCCCTTAAGAACATTAATCCTTTAAAGCTTGAGAACAGTAGAAAAATAATTTGCATTGTTTCACTTAATTGTGAAATGTGATTGAACTTCTTAAAGCAGGGTGCACACTAGATGACATTTTAAATGATATGCATGATAACGACTTATTTGTGTACAGTGTATCGTCCAGTGTGTACGCACTAGATCGGTAGTGATGCAAGCTCCCACCAGTTGTTGGCAATGTCATCTGTATATGCAACCCAATCTGAAGATAATGGCCTGTGATGGCATACTATTGGGTCTATGGACTATGGGGTATATTCAATTCGTCGGAACTGCCATGTTGTTGAAAAGACGTCTGTTTCCGACTATAAAAGGTCAGAAGGGGTTCTGACCTATTCAATTCTAGCTGCTTTTTTGCGAAAAGTTGGAATGTTCCGATCTGTCAAAAATCAGGTGGATTGGCAGAATAGCTGCCAATCCACCTGCTTTTGTCAGAAACAAGGCCAAATCCAACAGGTTTTGGCCCGTTTTGCGGCAATCTCAATCAGACTTGAAAAAATGCCGGACTGAGGCAGGGAGGAAGGCACCAGGTGAGCAGCAATTCCCCACCCGCCTCTCGTGTCACTCACCTGTCCCGCCACCAGGCCAGGTAAGTGCAGGTCACCCAGCGCTGTTACGGCTCCCGCCGCCTCCCACACTCATACCGCCACCTCCTGCTGATGCTCTCACACGGTCCCGGCGCTGACCAGATGAGCATCTTTCAGCGGCCAAATCCGACATTCTTATTTGGCTGCTGCATTAAATAGGTAGCTTTGGATCCATTCCAACGAAAGAATGTTGGAATGGATTTGACACTAATTGAATATACCCCTATATCTTTTGTGAAATTGCTCAGTGGATTTGCACTATTTCGTTTGTCCAGCAGCTCAAAATCATGAACAACGTCTTATCATTTGCAGTAGCTTCAAATGTACGCCCAGCTTTACTGGTGCTTTACATCTTTTGGGAATAGTAACCTATCCCACAAGGCTACACGTTTGTACTGTTGGTTCTCCGATAACAAGTAGATTTGGGACAAAGTAATAGCGCTTAAGGTCACCCTTCTTAGACACCTGGGGTCAGAGGAGCTTGTGCTGAACCCTGATTGGTGGAGCCCAGCGCATACTCCTCCGACTAAAGCAAGGAGATGAAAACGCACTGCTGTGAGCCCCAGTCTGTGTGTCAGAGGATAGGATGGGACAAAGACGAGACTTCTTAGCACACAGAGGGGTGTGGATCATAAGGTTTCCATGCTCACGGTCAACATTGAAAAAAAGTTGACATAGAAAAAGTCAACATGAGTTGTACACTACTCCAGTGGTCTTAATGTCAACACCTGAGCATGTTGTGCCCCGCATGTGTTGTCCGTTGCTTGTGTCGACATTTGTCTGTCGACCTTGCGCACTTCGACCACATGGTGTTGAACTATTGACTATCGACCTATCATCCGGATCCCAGTACAGAGATGAGACGTACAGAGGCCAGCATATACAGTACATCACACAGTAGCAGGTTCTCAAGATGTTGTCAGTCAAGTTTAAAACATCTATTGTATTTTATGTTAGACCATGAGAATAATAAGTCTCTTATCAGTTGATGACAATACATTTTACTTAGATCATCGCTAAAAGAAAGATCTTGAAAGAAATGGACCGGGGCGATGGAGAGTGGAATACACACATGTGTCGATCACATCTTTTGAGTTCTCATTTAAGATGGTATATAGAAGAAAATAAAAATAGCAATGTGTAGACTGTCTAGATCTCAGAAAGTTTCAAAGGCCCACAGGAATGGGTACCCTCACTCATGCAGGTAGATGAAGAAATGTGTGTGTAAAGGTTTCTTTACAGGCATTCAGGGTTGACCACGTGTGAAGTCAGGGTTTAAGAGTGAATGCTTACCATACTCACTGATAAACTGACCAGTATTACTATATAAAGGTATCTTTGGGGAATCCAAAACGATGGATGTGGATTGGAGTGGTCACGTCCATGGAGCTCTCATTGGACGGTGTATATATGTGAGAGATGAAAAAGATACAGTATGTATACCATCTGATATTTAATACAAATTTTAAAAGCACAAGGGTACTTGTGTATTATCACGGCGCCCATTACGTAGTTTGCGTAGTGGTGTATTGAGAATACCAATACACCACTATGCTGACTACGTAAGTTACGTAAACTACGTAACTTACGGAACTTGTTCAGGAACTGTGATAATACACAATGGTTCATATCCCCACTATCCACGTCTTACCCCTAGTGTCCACGTGGGCGTGGAGTTAATTTTATAAAGTGTGGCGAGTGCAGCGAGCCCCATGAGGGGACGTGGACACTGGGGGTATCTCTCCGCCCGCAGCTCAAGCCCCCCCCATGGCCGCCCTTGAGCCCCGCAACACAGTAAGTTTAAAGGCACATATTAGCACAGCGCCCAGCTACGCTACGCTGACAACGTAGCCTAAGGTACGTTGTCAGTGTAGCGTAGCCGGGCGCCGTGCTAATACACAAGTACCGATTTCACAATGTCTACCCGCACTCACACAATCAGATGTAAAGATGAGTATATAAAGGTTTCTTTTCAAACATCTGAGTTTCACCCTGTGTTAGATCAGGTGTTCAATGGTGAATTGAACACCTGATCTAACACCGAGTGAACCTCAGATTCCGAAGTTAGGGAAGCCTGCTCTAGTTTGGAAACCACTGGATTTGGGGAAAGAAACATATGAGGCAGCACGGACAGTGTAATGGTTAGCATTACTGCCTCACAGTGCTAAGGTCATGGGTTAAATTCTAATCATGGCCCTCACTGTGCGGAGTTTGTATATTCTCTCCGTGCTTGCGTGGGTTTACTCCGGGTATTCTGGTTTCCTCCCACAATCCAACTATATACTGGTAGGTTAATTGGCTCCCAGCAAAATGAACCCTAGAATAAATGTGTGTGTGTGTGTGTGTGTGTGTGTGTGTGCGTGCACGCGTGTACGTGTGGTAGGGAATATAGATTGTAAGCTCCACTGGGGCAGGGACTGATGTGAATGTTCAAGTATTCTCTGTAAAGCGCTGCGGAATATGTGTGCGCTATATAAGAAACTGTTAATAAATAAAAATGAATGAGAGTGTGAAATACATGCAGTTGAAAATGATCTAATGTTATAAGTAGACACTTTAATAAAAATAAATAAGGTATTCGATTAGAATATAATAGTAAAAACAAACAAGGATGTAGAGCTAAAAATGATTAGTATACAGATTGGATTTCCTTCATAATTTTATTCACTAAAACATGTGGTGAGATAAATCCTTATAGTAAAAAGCAGTCATTACTACATAAAACTTTTTTTTAGATAAAAGACAGTAATAGTAATAATCCACCCTGTAATAAACGTTTTTCAAAGGAAGTCCGTTCCTATGTGCCTCAGGATAGTATTCATATTAAGTAGTTGCAAACAAGGTCAGTAAACCGGTATAATTACCTTCCACTCAACATAGTTTGTGCTGATAGTGTCAGGTGATGGCTTGGAGGTCCCAATTAGCACAATAAACGGTACTTGTTTCCTATCTGGGCGCCCACTATTTTAATCGGGGGTAAAATCGGGGCCATCTCGGCCGATAAAAAATCGGGTGCGATGTGCCAGACGCGATGCCCGCGATTTTCCCATAGAGAACAATGTTAAATGCCTCAATTTACCCGCGATGACCGCGATTTACCATAGGAAACAATGTTAAATGGATCAATTTCCCCAAATTATCATAGGGAACAATGGGAAATGGGGCAAAAACACCCCTGAACATAAAAATGTCCCCCCAAAAGTAGTTGACGCCACCCCGCCATCAACGCGAACCCGAAGCGTGGCGAGCGCAGCGAGGGGCGGCGGTACGCGTCCTCCGACCTTTTCATGCCCTACTATCCACTAGGGCGTGGAGTGAGAATAGAATAGTGTGGCGAGCGCAGCGAGCCACCGAGCCTGAATCGTGGCGAGCGGACGCGGATACCTTCACAGGTAAACGCGTCCCTTTGCGGGCTTCCCAGGTGTCCGCGTCGCCATGGACACCTGGGAAGCCCGCGAGGGGACGCGTATAACTGTGAAGGTATCCGCGTCCCCTCGCTGGGCTCGCCACGCTTCGGGCTCGGTGGCTCGCTGCGCTCGCCACACTATTCTATTCTCACTCCACGCCCTAGTGGATAGTAGGGCATGAAAAGGTCGGAGGACGCGTACCGCCGCCCCTCGCGGGCTCGCTGCGCTCGCCACGCTTCGGGTTGGCGTGGATCGTGGGGTGGCGTTAAAAATTTGGGGGGACATTTAAGGGTTAATTGTGCCTATTTGGGCTCTGTAGCCCATTTAACATTGATTCCTATGGCCACATCGGGTCCATTGAGGCATTTAACAGTAAAATCGCGTCGGTCGGGCCATTTAACATTGATTCCTATGGGAAATCGGGTGCATCGCGTCGCGGGTACATTTATGGCCGGCCGCGACGCGACCGACGCGATTTCCATGTTTAACATGGGTTTCAATGGGAAATCGCGGGCATCGCGTCGGTCGCGTCGCGGCCAGACATAAATGTACCCGCGATCACCACGACGGGCGCCCAGATAGGAAACAAGTACCCAATAAACTCTGTAGAATATAATACTAATGTACAAAACGACTAATGCTAAACTAATGTTAATGCAATGGATGGTTAATAGCAATATACTAGTTAGAGTAAAATATTAAGTATTACACTATTACATTTATCACCCTCGCTGACCATCCTCCTCATGGCCCCAGAAAACTACTACTGGCTATGCCTTGATTACCATATTTATGTGTTTATTCCCATTTTGTGACTTATTTTTAATATAAATTCTTTATTTCTATCAATCCTTGTTTTATATTTCACCACAATTATTTACTTAGATCTGTATTAAAGCTGCAGTTCCCTCAAAATAAAAGATTTTACGGTACTTGTTTCCTAGCACGGCCACAATCGCGGGCATCGTGTACCTTTAAGTTAAGGTACACGATGCCCGCAATGGACCCGATTTCCTTTGAAATCAGGTCCATTTTGCCTGCAAAGGGAAAACGCGGGCATCGCGTCGGTCGCGACCATTAACATTGGCCCCGACGCGATGCCCGCGATTTTGCCATAGGCTTCAATGTTAAAATATTTTTTAACATTGAAATCGGGAGCGTTGCGTCGGTCTTGTGCCATTATAATGGCACACGATGAGATGGACTTGATTAAGTCCATCTCACATAGTAAAAAATGTGAAATGGGCCAATATGACCCATTTCACATTATATATGGCCCCGTCGTCCCCCCACAATTGACGTGAACCGGAAGCGTGGCGAGGGGCGGCGGTGCGCGTCCTCCGACCTTTTCATTCCCCTACTATCCACGTCGGTGTGGAGTTGAGAATATAAAGAGCCCGAAGCGTGGCGAGCGGACGCGTATAACTGTGAAGTTATATGCATCCCCTTGCAAGGCTCGCCACACTTCGGGCTCGGTGGCTCGCTGCACTCGCCACACTTTATATTCTCAACTCCACGCCGACGTGGATAGTAGGGGAATGAAAAGGTCGGAGAACGCGCACCGCTTCCCCTCGCGGGCTCGCTGCGCTCACCACGCTTCGGGTTGGCGTCAATCGTGGGGTGGGGTTTACGGTGTAAAATTGGGGGTCTAGGGAATATTTTACATTGAATCCAATGTAAAATCGGGTCCCAGGGACCCTATTCACATTTGATTCAATTAAAAGATCGCGTCGGTCGCATCGCATGCAACCAAATCGCATGCGATGCGACCGACGCGATTTTTCCGACACGACCACCCCGATGGAAATCGGTGTGGCCGTGCTAGGAAACAAGTACCGATTTTACTGACCTACGCCTTTCAATAATGTTGTTTACCAGAAGACCAGACTGTACTGAATCTGATAGGAATGAGCATTGTGGTTGTGCAGGAAATTTACATACTATAAACCACACCACCCTTCCTCTCTCCGCTCTTTATAAATGCTACGGAGCAGTAAATGGTGTTCTGTATGTTGCAGCACTGGCATGTCTGGGAAGCCATCAAAGAAGTGTATTTATATGTCACAGTAACCCCCCAAAAAACTATTCACAATGGAAGCAACACAATCCATTTACAAGTTCCTGTTCCCTGTTGACTGCAATACACAATTGATGGTCTTCCCTATGGACAGAACTATTCAATTGACATCATCGTGTATGGCACTTAAGTCCCAGCAAGTGTTTGGTGCAATGCAGTTAGCCTACAGCATCGCAGCACTAGTTAAGCGGAGTTTCTGCTTGTACCTCAGGAAGTTGTGAGCAGCCAATTAAATAGTTCATTGGGATACCATTATACGTACCACAGATAATCCGATACAGTGCTAATTTAATGAGTTGACATAAGTGTGAGAACTTGACAAGAAAAATGATTTTGGTCAACTTTTCCGATTTTCCCCCAATACAATTCAGATTGCAGTTGATTTAAATATTATGCCTGATCAACCCTATTCACGTTGGTTATGGATTTATACTATTTGCATTTAGACGCAACCTTTGCACTGTACCACAGTAATAAGATACTGAGTGGCTTTTATTGTCCGATTAGTTGCACCTAATATAATCCAGTATGTTTCTTATTACCATGTCGCTTTTTGGTGTTCAAGTAAATGATCTTTTCCTTGGTATTTGTCACCATGACTTTTGTGACTTTCTCTTCAATCTGTCTTGCACAGAGTGATGCTCACCAGTTCCGGCACTTGACTGCCATTTTGCGGCATATTTTGCTGTCCCGAGGTCCATCTGAAGAAAAAACAGAGGAGATGCACAGGTCAGTGATGATCAGAGCGATGTTGTATGGGAATGTTGGGTGGCACTTTGTTGACATTACTTTGATTGCACCCGTAGTTGCGCTTCTTCTGCCAAGGGGAAGCTGCTGAGATGCACAAAGGGGATGACCCTTTGTTGTGTGCTGGTAGTAAACCCCCGAGGTATCTTGTACAACCATCTTATTTACCCAGAATCTTAGATACACCAAATAATAGGCTGTAATACCAAGCAATAATTGTATCCTCATTAAGCTTTTGCCAGTAGGCCCCTTACAAAGAGCTTGGCTGTCTTTGGTTGCCTTGAGTTACAGAGAAGCGGCTAGGAACTATACCTTATGTCAGTGGTAGCCAACCCTAGCCCTCGAGAGCTACCAACAGTTCACATGTTCCAGACAACCTAGCTGCTGCACTCATTAATCACTGACACATTTTAAAAGATCCACAGATGGAGCTAATAGCTCACTTGTGATTCTGGCCCTTATTCTGATCGGTGCGGATATTCCCGCTTGCGTACAGGCCGCCGATGTTTATCGTCTGCGCATGTGCAGAGGTCACTCTGCGCATGTGCAGGCGATTTCGCCGCATGGATTCTTTATACGCCGCACAGGGGGCGTAGAGGGGCGTGAGGGGCTACTTATTCTCATTACCCTATGCATACGCCCCGCGTTTCATGGGCGTTCCCATGCAAACGCGGGGCGTATGCATGGTAATGAGGCCGTGACGCGTGGGTACGGGGCGGGCATCTGACATCACCGGATGTCAGCTGCCCGCCCCCATACAAGATTTCACACGGACAAGTGTCCGTGTGGTCTTGTGTTGCGGGACCTGGTGGAGCGTGCGGCCCTGCATTCGATGTTCGGCGACCATCGAATGCAGGGGCTGCTCCCACCATGGAGGAGGCGTATCCCCGTCCACATTCATGCGGACCGCCACATATCCGCATACGGACGGAGGTGGCGATCCGTATGTAAGGCGGGGATTCGCCAAGACGGACATCACCGCATATTTCTGATCGGGCCGCACCGATCAGAATAAGGGCCTCTGTGAGGAGACCTGCAAAACATGCACTGTTGGTAGCTCTCGAGGACTAGGGTTGGCTACCCCAGCCTTATGTTACCTGGTCACCATAAGTTAGTAATAGTTGTGTAACTCAGGGAACTGTGGACTTCTCATTCACCACCAACATTCCAGTAGTGTCAAAGTAATGACTTTTGATGCATACCCACTTTACGATTTTAAGGCATGTTCATACCTACCGACCAGCGGGAGCATGCATCGGTAGCGATATAGTGTATTCACACTATATACTATACACAATATATAGTTATTGTGCATATAGCCAATGCTATATTGTATAGTGTGTAAGCGCCTTTAGTCATGGATCTATGGGGGGTATTCAATCTGTGCCACAATTTCCGCCGGCAGAAATAGCGGCACACGCCTAATCAATGCTGCCGTTATCGACACCATTAAAGGCAGTCAGATCCGTAATCAGATCTATTGTGTCTGAAACGGCCGCGGATTGTCAAATGCACAGCCGTTTATCAACAATCTGCGGTCGTTTTCGCCGGTCCACACACGTTTTCCGACACTCGACAGTTGGAGCATTGAATTCCAACGGTCGAGTTACTGTCGGAATGGACAAAAATGGCCCGGGATTCCGACTGTCGGATCGTTCTGACAGTCGGAATCCCGGATTGAATAACCCCCTATATATGCAGATCAGCATGTGAAACTGTAAAGGGAATCTGTTTTGGATGACCCCTACCTGTCAGTACTGATGGATACACTGTACACTGGGTGTAACAATAGCCTAATCCATCAACCACTGTCATATACTGTCTCCACTGAATCTAACCTTGCTAGAAATACCGGGGCACTTGGTTGGTTAATGGGGGAAAAAAATGTTTTTAAAGAACTTCAACACAGGTTTTTCTTGATGTGAACACATTTGGTTTAGTTCCAGCTGTATACACAAATTGTGAGCGAGATTTAATCGGATACAATTTTATTGCATTTTCCAAAATCGCACGTTTTCAATTCTTTTTTTTTTGGTGCGAATTCACATATTTAATGAGATGTGAATTTGCGGCAAAAAAATGCACTATGGTGTGATTTTTATTTTATTTTTTTATTCATGAAAATGTGCGATTTTTAGTCATGAAAATATGCGAATTTGAGGACATGTGTGATTTTGTGTTAAATTTTTTTTTTTAAATGGCGTGGGGTCCCCCCTCGAGAGCATAACCAGCCCAGGGCTCATTTAGCCGGACCTGGTTCCAAAAAGTGTAGGGGTCCCCCGTATTTCTGAAACCAGCCCCGGACACTTGGACCAGTCCTGGTTCCAAAAATACAGGGGACAAAAAAACTGGAGGTCCCCCGTATTTTGGAACTGGCATCGGGCTCAAACAGCCAGGGGACACTTTTTACATAAGGTTCCCTGGCCATATCATGCTCACCGTGGTTGGTCAGCCCTGGACGGGGTACCTGGGGGGATGGGGACCCCCCCAATAAAGGGGTCACACATGCTTTTGGCCCCTGTGCTTTTGGAACCAGGTCCAGCTCAATGAGCCCAGGGCTGATTATGCTCAGGAAGGGGGACCCCACGCCATTTTTTTTTTACATTTTAACTTTTACACATTTTTTAAGACCGAAACACCGATCTCAATGATCTGTGCATGGTTCTGTCAAATTTGCCTGTCAGAGCTTGGTCTATTTGTTTGGTGATTTTTAGTAATGTTTACCAAAAACCGCATCCCATTAAATTTGTGAATTGTATACTTTTATAATGGGAAAACATCTGGATGCAAATTGAAGGGTTACTAAAAATCACCAGGTCAGAATGTGCGAATTTGTGTCAAAAAGCAAAAAGTGCGATTTTACTCCCCCCCCCCCCCCCCCCCCCCCCCCCCCCTGCAAATCACATCCTATAAAATGTGCAATTTTGGCCATTTTTGCAAAAAATCGCCCCAAGAAATCACATCCTATTAAATGTCACCCTGTATATCACTGTGCTGCCTTGATAAAGGGGACGTTTAGTAAAATACACGAGCCGTTGAGCTTTACCTCTCCGTTACACATACATAGTAAAATGGCTGTGGTCACGAATTTCCCAGAATATCTCTTGTCATGAATGGGTTAAACTCGCTGTGTAAAAGCATTCAGGATAGGCTTGTCTGCTCAGCTACTGAAGATAATGTGCAGTTTTTTTCCTGCCATTCTCATCGATTCAACTCCTTCTGACGTCTTTTTAAAGACTGTGTACGTATTAGACGGGGTTACCGCAGTACATCGCATTCCTCACATTCAGTCTCGCTCTAGGTCATTTATATGTCACTTTAAGCTGCCTCGCTCTTTACCATCTCCAGAGATAAAATACTTTGTAAATGGCTTAAAGGATGGTCTTTTTCTTTCTGCCAGAATGATAACACAGTTGACTGAATACCGCTGAAATTCACCTTTCAACTTATACAGTGCTAATAAATTGGCCGCAGTTTAGACTGGGAGCACTAGCTCTATAATACCAGCATTTATCATGCCCCTAGAACACTTCCTGTTTCGCCTCATTACCAAGGCAAAGCAGGAAGCTACACCGACCAGATGTATTACCAGCTAGGGGTACATTTCCGAAGATGGGAGTTCTATTGAAGATAACCTGTTGCCATAGCAATCAGTCAGATTCTACTTTTTATTTATTTTTCACCTTCTAGAACAGTGATGGCTAACCTTCACACTCCAGCTGTTGAACTACACATCCCAGCATGCCCTGCATCTGTTTTGGCATTGTCAAATAGCAAAGGGCATGATGGGATGTGTAGTTCAACAACAGCTGTAGTGTCAAGGTTAGCCATCACTATTTTAGAAGATAATAAATTGAATCTGATTGGTTGCTATGGGCAACATCCCATCTTCAATAGAACTCAAATCTTAGTAAATTTACTCCCTAGACTGCAGGATGTTAACATCTTGTCTAGCAATACCCGGCGTCTCCATGCCCCACCGGCTCCACTGGTCATGTGGGAGATCTTGCTATTGACACGAGATCTCCTGCACACCTCGGAGCTGGGCCCGACCTCAGCCAGGGACAGTGGTCCACCTGCTGTGAAGAAAGGACGACTCCTGTAGCTGTCGAGATCAATACCTGCAGGCGTTTATACATTGCCCTCGCATATCGATATGCGCCGATAATGTATGCACCCCTGTCATTTACCGAATACCAGCCCCATCATACATGGGGAGAATCGGTATCCGAGCACGTTCTATTTCAACAACAGAAGCATCATACATCAAACAGATCTCGGTATACGCACACCACCTCTCAGTGTCCCAACATGAGGCCTAACACCGAGACATCCACTTGCTGCATAGTTACCTCCTCCTATACAGCGAAGATGCACACGTCTCGGACTCGTCTGGGTTGCACATGCTTTGCGATCAGTCTCCCACTGTGTACGAGATCCGTCTGTAACGCAGACTCCTGTGCAGTCGGCCCCATTATGTAAAAGTAACACTCAGAATACAGTCTCTGTCATTTGCCTTTGCTCTTCTCCTACATAATAAAAGCCTTTAATGTGCATAAAGTGAAAAAAAAAAGTATTCCACACTAAATTCATTTGTAACCAAATGTAACGGTTTGTCTGGTCATAAAGGTGGAGAACTATTAGGGTTACAGCTAAACCATTAGTTTTTGCTCGCCTGAAAGACATTACAGATATTTTCTAATACGTGTCGCGCGTGTGTGTGTGGCTATTGATGTGGTTCATCATCATTTACATCAGTTAGGTGCAATCCCAGAGGGGGTATAGTGTATACATGGCCCACATGCCATTATATACTTTTTTTTATTGAAATGTAAGTTTTTATTTCAATAAATATTGTACATTTAAGCCTGACGGCTTCTGCGATGTACTTTCACTTTGAGCTGTGACATTTTTTACTTGCACCTTGAGCATACCTCCCAATTTGAGAAGCAGAAAACTCGGGACCCTTGCAGGAGGGCATGACCCAATGGCTAGGGGGCGAACCTATGTTATCGATGCTCCTGCGAAACCACGCCCCATTTCCACTGTGGGGGCATGGTCAGCGGCTGTACTAGCTGCTGACCATGCCCCCAGACCCTCAGTCCCCAGGAATAGACAGAGGGCAGAGCAGTGCCTGGTAGTTGCACACCTCCCCCCCCCCCCCCCCATCACGGGACGGTCCTGTGAAAATGGGGACAGTTGGGAGGTATGCTTTTAGCGGTGACCGTTTTTAGCCCACAAACTTTCCACCCCACCCCCAGTCCCTATCTGCTCCTACCTCCAATCTTCATAGCTCCCTCTCTCCATATCCATCAAGTTTGAATCAGGGTCCCTGCAAAATTTGCTTTCACCTTTTATGACCTATTTTAGCACACAAAGGAGTAGTTTAGTCCATCGAGTGGCCTCTAGTGGTCACTGGCGGTACTATAACCCATTGCAGGGGAGGAGTAGTTAGCCATATATACTTATTTGTGAGACACCACTATAGAATCTTTTAGATCAGGCATGTCCAACGTTGGCCCTCCAGATGTTTTGAAACTACACATCCCAGCATGCTTTGCAATAGTTTTAGTATTCTCTAATAGCAAAACTGTGGCAAAGCATGCTAGGATGTGTAGTTTCAAAACATCTGGAGGGCCAACGTTGGACATGCCTGTTTTAGATCATGAGAAGGGGAGATACAACCCCCCCCCCCCCCTGGCTGTATGGTGTACATAGATGAATAAAGACACTAGTGAGGACCTATCGCCACCTTAACAGGCTGAATGTGTGAAAATGTTTATGTTTTTGTATTCCGCAGGTTCTATGAATTCCCACACGGGTATTCTAGATTGGGACATTGTCAGGCGGTTTTATTGTATAGCAAACCCCAGCATGTCTGGAGGGGGTGGGGAGCTGAGGGGGTGGCTGCCATGTCCGGGTGATTGATGATGACTGGGGAGAAGAGAGGAGCAGTAATGTTACATACACACTGGCTTAGGAATGCAGGCACTATTGTGGAAATTCCTTGCTCACAACCACAGTCTCTGGTACCGAGATCATTTCATACACTTGTGTTCCACAAATAAAACTGTCAGGGCCCTGTAATAGACGTGAGAGGATTGTTCAGGCACAGTTATGCGTGAAATGGCATTCATTTTCTTAGTGGTGAACGCTTGTTAGGAAGGGCCGGGAAGGCAGTGGTTTTAGTGGGGGCTTCCCAATGATTGTTAATGCCTTACGTCCCTTGCATACGTTCCTATCAGCATGCAAACGGGTTCATGCAACGTGTACTTTGTAAAATACTGTTTCAGGTATGTCTGTGACTCCAGGACTGGAAGTCTCAGCCCTGTTAGCAGCATGGACATGGGTGGGCAAGTTGTGAAGATCAGAGAATAAAGTATTGGAAAATGTGTCCAGGCCCATACTTTTGCATGGATTAATGTTGCCTAGAATTTCGGACCAGAGGTGCAGGCAGTGCCAATGTTCAGAGTTGGTTGATTTGTTTTTGTGGCTTTTTTTTTGTAATGTGCATGCCCCAAAATGCTTACAAATTTCATACAGCGCATGCATCCCACGGAGGGAGCGGGCAGAGGGCACAGTATCAGAAATGTATTGGAAGTCTGGTTATCTTGGGGACCAGCACACTTAGGGGGGTATTTAATGTGGGATCACGGCTGTCGATTCCCGCCGACAGCCGTGATCCAGGCCCGTTTGTGGTCAGATCGACCGCAGAACGACAGGCGGGATTCAATGTCCCGTCTGCCAATCTCCTTTTCTGCAAAGTGGGCGTGGCCACAAAAACGGCCGTGGATTGTCGATCTGCGACCCGGATAACGACAATCCACGGCCGTTATCGACAGAACGGGCCGACAGCTTCTGAAGTCGGGCCCGTTTTGCCGTGATCCTTCATCAATGCTGTCATTGAATAGGGAGCTGCCGCTATTTCCCACGTCGGAAATAGCGGCAGCAGATTGAATACCCCCCTTAGTATATTTCGGCCTCATACCGATATATCGTTCAGTGTGTAGATGTATTGTTACATCTGCTGTCCCATTGGCCAGGTATACAGTTTAGTGTTTAGTGTGTACCTGCTAAATTGCAACCACTAAGGATGAGATGTACTAAGCATGGACCATTTGTCCTCTTGACCACCACTCTTTAGAACGCTTGATATATTCCCCCATAGTGAGTTGAACTAAGCTTGAGAATGCAGTTTAACCGTTCATTGGGGGATTATTCTGGTTGATTTGCATGGCTGTGAATTTGCAGCGAATAACATAAACATCCATTCAGAGGCTGTGGGGGAACACCCACATTATACGATGGTTGCCGACCATCGAATGATGTGGAAGGCCCACGTACATCTAAGGTTACTCTCAGGTAACCTTAGATGTGCGTGGACATTCGGTAGGAAGTGGACGGGCAGCTGACATCTGGTGATGTCAGCTGCCCGCCCCTGGCACCCACATCACCAGGTGATTTCTATGGGAACGCCCAGTGTTTCATGGGAACTCCCATGAAATGCTGGGCGTTCCCATGGGCAAGTCCCCCGGCCCACCGCCAACCCCTGCTCCCCCGCCCACAAAGGGAAAAGAGAGAGGGGAGTACCAGTGCACAAGCTTAATTGTTGGTTAGAATGAAGTGCATACACACACGGGGCGATTCCAGGGGTATTTCTACATGATCTGACTAGACCACTTATAAATTACACATGGATCACTCCGTGTGTATCCCAGCAGCAACGGCAGGCCCACGCATCGCCATCGCCCGACTAGATTGCATCGCCATCACCCGACTAGATTGCATCGCCATCACCCGACTAGATTTTGACTACATGCAATCAAAATCTAGTCATAATGCCAGTGTTCTCACCATAGAACACTGGTCCACACCGTGTGCCAGCCATGTGTGCTGAGCATTCTGTGCACGGATCTCCCATCGCCGTGTGTGTACGGGGCTTTAGAAGAGTCAGTATAAATCCACAGTAATGAGGAGACTGTTTCGTAGAATTATTGCCGTGAAGGTAATAATCATTATAAAAAATAAAAAAAACAGCGAAAAAGTAGTTATTTATAATTGTAGTTATTATTTTTTCCAGCAATACAGTCAATTTACTGAGCAACGTTCCAGTTTCGTGCCTGGATGTCCTTATCAGCCCGTCGGGGAAAGAAATGTCTGCAAATAACAATGAGCCAGATATGGAGGCTGTTCAGCTCATTCTGGATTTTATGGAGAAGAGAATAGACAAGGTACAGTATTTCGCGGGTAGTATGTTTCTATAGCAGACAGGCATTTCCAGGGTTTCATCATTAGTACCAGCTCTCCTACACCATAGCGTGCCCTCTATTAGGCACGACTCAGGCTGTGATAGGAACCACCCATTTCACCTGTAAAGAGAAACATCTGAGATCTGACTGATTCAAAATCACCCGTTTACAAAAGCTCTCTAATAGGGCGATTTAAGTTGTTTTTATCTTGCCCGATCGCCCTTCTATAGGGGGAGGGGGATATTCAAATTTTAAACTTAATTAAACTTCTACTGGTACAAATAATCTGATTGATAAACGTGTTCTTGTTGGGGCAGTACGGATGGTGTAATGGTTAGCATTACTGCCTCACAGTGCTGAGATCAAGGGTTCGATTCCCACCATGGCCCGAACTGTGCAGAGTTTGTATATTCTCCCCGTGCTTTCGTGGGTTTCCTCCGAGGTACTCCGGTTTCCTCCCACAATCCAAAAATATACTGGTAGGTTAATTGGCTCTCAACAAAATTAACCTAAAGGTGAATGTCGTAGGGAACATAGATTGTAAGCTCCACTGGGGCAGGGACTAATGTGAATGTTCAAATAATTCTCTGTAAAGCGCTGCGGAATATTTGTGCGATATATAAGAAACTGATAATAAATAAATTATGTGGAGACCAGAAACTTGTGTCTGTGCGATTCGATCTAGTTCAAAAAGTATGTGCAGCCCATACTTGCTGTGCTCTGCAATGGGCGATGCGTGGGAGCCTCACAAAGCAGGATGTGTGTGTGTATCGCCACCTTTTACCATTTTAATATCATTGCATTATTGTAGTCTATGCTGCAGGCTGCCTGGCATCACCGTTCTTTTCTTTCTCCTCTTCTCTCAGGGATGCAGCTACAGAGAAGGCCTCACACCAGTCCTTAGCCTGCTCACAGAATGTTCCAGGGTGCATAGAAATATCCGCAAGTACATCAAAGCGGAGGTAAGATCTTTGCACCATTATTGCCCGTTTACAGCTATTATTGCCAGTTTACAGTGTTCCTGCTCTTCATTAATTCATGTAGATCAGTGTATAAGGAAAGAGGCATCAGCTGTTCACCTCTCGTACTCATACATGCCAGACACTGCATCCTGTTTGGCTGGTTCCATTAGGCACTGTCTATTCTAATGTAGTATTCTCATGTGGCCAAGCTCACAAAGAAAATAACTTTACAGTTCCAGGGCCAGATGCACTAAGCTTCAAAAGTGATAAAATAGAGAGTGATAAACAGCCAGCCAATCAGCTCCTACCTGTCCTGTAACAGACTGTGTTTGAAAAATGTCAGACAGGAGCTGATTGGCTGGCTGTTTATCACTCTCTATTTTATCACTTTTGAAGCTTAGTGCATCTGGCTCCCAATCTATTGCTGGGCATACATTACACAATTATCTGGCCAATCGCCTGATATAGGCAGAATGGACAGATAATTGTATTTTATATTTGTGCAACCTGCCACAAATTGGTCTGTCAGACATGCTATATTTATTAACCTCAAATGCATGAGTAAATGCGATTTAAAATGACAACTCTTAAAAATCAGGACTGTCCTCTGATTTGTGAGGACTTCCGATGGTCCTACTGTGCAGACAGCTCCCTCCCATAGATTTCTATGGGGACTGCAATGCCAGTGGTCGGCAGCTATCAGAGGCTTGACTGCATTTCTGACATTAGTGCATCCTGACCAGTGTATGGCTACAATATCTTCTGGTTTCAGGTTTCAGCATTAATAATGGAAATGACTAGGACAAATATGATGAGCATTGTCATCTACAAAGTACATTCCTAATCTGGCCAAGGATCCTGCTTACCTTCCAATTAATGCCCCTTTCAGACCGCACTTTTTACCCGTTATTTTGCCTCTTTTTTTACCGTTTTAAACGGTAATTTGTGCAGTCTGAAAGGTGCAGAGTGAATTTACCAGTTCTATTGAACTTGTATTTCTAAACGGTAATAAAGCAGGGTCCTACCCGCTGGTATAGCTCATATATTGTTGTACCCTTACTCACGTCCAAAGGAGCAGATGGAAACGCATAAAGGTATCTTTAAATCTTGAAATAAATGTATCCCAAAAGAGGGCGTACCCCAATCACGGTGTATGAGACAGGAGCCAGACGCATCAAGGTATCCTAAATATTCAAATTCCCCTGTATTATAACAGGCTTGGAGGCCCCGATATGTATTTTTGAGGTACCCAAAAAAAAGCAAAATTGTATGTAGACTAAAAGGGTTTTTAATTCACAAAAAAGTCCATAATTGGACTAATGGTACATACAATATAAAATACAATTTGAAAAAGACAATAAAAAATGTCAGGCTTAAAAATTCAAAAAATAAAATATGTGTGCAAAATGAGCCCAAAACAGGAGGCAGCAATAAAGGCAATAACACAATCCCAAAAATAGATGGTATGAGTCCGGACAAAGTGAAGGGTTAAGGTGTCCAAACGTTGTCTACTTGGCTGAGATGGGTCCAAGATGCAAAGAAGTCCCCTGGTGTCAACGCGTTTCGGCTCTAAGGAGCCTTTTTCAAGACATGAGCCGTTAACCAGTGAGTGGGGGTATGCCTATATTCCTTAAATACTTCTGAAAAGGGTCTTTCGAAAGAAACCTTTATGTGATTATATTCTCTAGGCTCGCTAGGTAGCCCCTAAACGCCGCCCGGCCAAACGTCCGTCCCCTGGCAAACACATCCCGAAGGGGAAAGAAATCATACAGGGCAGGCACTAATGTCCTGTGAAGTCAGCCGCCCGCCCTGAGCAGGGAACGCCATGCCCAGGGGAAGGGCCAGCGTTTTCATGGGGACACCCATATATTGCTGAGCCTTCCCCTGCCCGCTCAGAGCGAACGGCCGAGTGACTGTGTAACTCACCAAAGCTGTTTAGCATTGTGGTTTGCACATGCGCAGAAATGTGCATGCTTAAACCCAGCCCGGGGCCTAATTCGGATCACTACGAGCGATCATGAATCGGCCCCTGTATGTTTTAACATCTATACATGTATTACTTGTTTATAAAATAAATTGCCTGCTTTATGCTACTGATGTGTGATTATCTATAACCTAAAATTGGTTTAAGGGTATCTACATTTTTTTAAGCATCGTCTTGTAGATTTTGGCCGCCAGTGTGTCCACATAACACTTTCTTTTATCTTATTTACCCTTCGGTCGAAAGCAAGGGGATGTGTTTGCCGGGGGACGGGCGTCGTTTAGAGGCTGCCTAGCGAGCCTACCTGAATCACCCCATAGATGGGTAAATAGGGGATTTGCTTGAGAATTTTCGTAGTCTCACCAGATGTCGGTAGTGCGGTGGGCTGTACGCCAGTTACCATGAAGATTGTCCCAGGCATAAGCTCGGCACCACTGCACTGGCTTGGGTGAAATTACCTTTTCTCATTCCTTTAGGTGTCCATCGGTAACGTCCTTAACCCAGTGCGTTTCGCTGAGTCCCTTATTTTAGCTCTTGCATTTAATAATATCTTCAACTCAGTGCTTAGAGCTCATATGAAGATCACCAATGCGCGTTTGACCTGTATAACAATGGAATCTGCTCCCAATGGATTTCTAAATCATACGCCAGTCAGAGTGCCAACCTACTGTATACTACAATACAAAGATGTCCTAAATACCCCTGGCTGCTAGGTTAATACAGTTTCAGTGGATTATGTCACATGAATAACTCTGACATGAGAATTTTAAGAGGAGGCAAGGAGGATTATGGGACAGACATCCAGAGTATGGGCAACTGTGAACCAATAACAATTACAATCTAGAAACGACAAATGCCAAATCTTTCAAAGATTACACCCCATTCCTGTTCTTTTTAGTTCTGGTCTGCATGATTTTGTCAGACTTTATAGGGGTGCCGGACGGGGTCCCGACAGGCATTTACCCGACTTCGGGATCCCGACTGTCACAACACCGACAGCCGGGTTCCCGATGGCCCCCTGCTATTTTCCCTCGTGCGGGTCCATGACTCCCATAGAGGGAGAATAGAATAGGTGGCAAGCGCAGCGAGCAACAGCGCCCGCAAGGGGCTTAGTTGCGCTCACCATGCTGTCTTAGTCCGGCCAGTCGGGATCCCGACGTCGGGCTAATGACTGTCGGACCCCTGTACCATACCCCTTTATAGAAAGTATACTGATGCGGTATTTGGTATTTTACAAAGCTCCACTTTGACCCAGAAAGTTTGTGAGCTGCATTAGCCCCATTGATGCTAAGGACCTCTTGGCTTAATTTTTCTCACCAAAGGTGAGGCGGCATCCACGGGGGGCCAAAATGATACCCGGCTCAGTAAAGGATGAGCTGCCATCCAATCAGGGGCTGTGTAAATACAATCTGTAGTAATGGGGCTGCGGAATCACCCAGTTAGATGGTCGATGATTTGCCATCCCAATACTCTCCAAATGATTGGTTTTACTTGTAGGTTCTCCCGCCTCTGAGAGATGTATCCAGCCGCCCAGAAGTGGGCACCACTGTGAGGAACAAACTTGTGCGATTGATGACCCACGTGGATTTAGGGGTGAAGCAGATTGCAGCTGAATTCCTGTTTGTTCTTTGCAAAGAGCGAGGTAATTGTCCTATATAATATTCACTAGTGTAAGGAAATGTTCACTAGAAAGATGTACGTATATTTCAGGGCTATATTTGGAAGAAGAAACCTTTTATGTTGTCAAAAATAACTGTAATTTAAAATGTTTTATTCTATTTCTTTATGTGGAAATTTTTTCCAAAATTCTGCTTGTAAATACTGGTGTTACTGGCACTCACTGTGACCTTTGTTTTTCCCTGCAGTGGATAACTTGCTTAAGTATACAGGTTATGGAAATGCAGCTGGGCTTCTTGCCGCGAGAGGTCTTCTGGCTGGTGGGAGAGGGGACCACTGGTATTCTGATGATGAGGATACGGACACGGAAGAGTACCTCCAGGCAAAACCAAAGTAAGAACAAGTGTTGTAGCAGCAACATGATTATATTGGTAGCAACAGTACTCAGTCACCCTGTACAGCCTTCATGGCCTAGATACCCAACCTCAATGCAACCGTTGCACAGTCCCCATCTCCGACATCATTCCAGCTGTGCACCACCCAGTGGACACCTCAGCACACTGAGCAGTAAATTGCACATAGTTTTTGGCTTTGTTGGGAGAACTGAATAGCCATTCAGGTTGGGGATGCCTAGCAATATGTGCAGACGGATGAGTTGTAGGAGGCACCAGGCTGAAGGATCAGTTCTTAGGCATACTGGGGCTGATTCAGATGTGGTTGGAAGTGCTACCACTGCAGCTTCCTAAAGAAGGAGTAAGAGATCTATATGGTAATACAGCAGGAAAGTGCTATTACACGCAGTCACCTACTGCAGTAGTGGTCTATCCCAACACCAGATCACTCTCTCCTCAGTGGCCGGCATTGTAGCACCCATGGGTAAACGCAAGTCACAGAGGCCAGGAAATCTCTGTGTTACCATGGAGATTTCTGGTCTACATTTGGAAAAACGGAGCCCATTGCCACCAACACGGGAACCGTCACTAGATTATACGCTTTGTCATAATCCTTGAAAACATGGCACAGGGATGGTTCATCTCACAGAAGGTCCACTCCCGTACACCACTGTGTAAATGACCCCTATGGGATGTACTAATGAGCCCTGCAAACCATGCTGGTTTCAGTGTTACTGGTAGGGTGACCAACTCATCCCTTTAATCCGGGACACATATTAATTACACAGGTTCTGTGGCAGTTTAAAACCAGATGAAAGCCAACCACAGAACCTGTGTAATTAATATGTGTCCCGGATTAAAGGGATGAGTTGGTCACCCTAGTTACTGGTCACAATATATTGATAAATAAAACATGTACAGTAGGTGTTCACTAATTATTTCAATTATTGAGTGTGCAGTCTTTAATAACCTGATGCACTGTGAAGTGTAGTGTGCAACACCATTGTTCTGCGGATTATGTAGTTGATAATTGCTTGTGGTAAATTACAGCACTGTATTATATTTTCACATTTTGCACATCCATTTTTGCACCATTACTGCTTATTGTACTGTTGCATTGCAATTATGGTAACTGTGTGTGTGTGTGTGTGTGTGTGTGTGTGTGTAGGGGGGAGGGGGGGGGTTGACAAGTAACAAGTCGATTGCAATATGGGAATATGAATATACTGGTTTCCATTCCTGTTCTACAGCATTAATCTCATAACTGGTCATGTGGAGGAACCAATGCCGAATCCTATGGATGAAATGACAGAGGAGCAGAAGGAGTACGAGGCGATGAAACTTGTCAACATGTTTGATAAACTTTCCAGGTATTGACGTTTATAGCTGCTCCGTGTTCCGCAATATCCATGTTCACTCCTTCCTTCCACGCCCCCTTCTCAGCTCTCGGCAGGCGGGACATTGAATTCCGCCTGCAAAATCCCAGTCGGCCGAGCACTGGACAGTCACGACTGTTGGACCAGACAGACAGTCGTGACCCTACACTGAATAGCCCCCTACGTCTCTAATCAAACGACTAATTGGCACTGTGGTAGCGACTGGTTCTCTGCCAGCAGCTATATACCCAGATCAGACCAGACTCTCCTCTTTACATCTATACACTAATTAGATTGGCAAGAGGGGTAAATTATGGAGTACTGAAGTGAAACAATGGCCACTGTACTGCCGGGAGGGCTATGTAGTCTCTATGTACTCTCTTTTTTTTAATGTTGTTATTTGTTAATTTTTTCTACTTACAGTTTTAGTTCTGTTGTGACTTATTTTAATCCCAGTGCTGTTTACTGTATACTGTATGAAAATGTTCTGAAGTTTTTGCTGCCAGCCAACCCTTTGCTGAGGCTTGGAATCCTACAGCGGAAGCATCAGCTGCAATTATCGCATCCAGTGTTGCTTAATATGCTTAGCAAAGCCGCAAAGTATATAAGGGATCCACTGGCCTTTTGCTAAACAGCTCATTAAAAAGCCTTAATTACAGGCTAATGGTTAAGGCAATGCTTTTTGTGCTCTTTGTAGCCATTGACAAAACAAAATCATGTAATGTATAGCGAATAGAAAGTATTGTTGGCATTTAGACATCAATTAGCACCAAATATTAATAGACGAGAAGGCTGTATTGTGATATTAGCGCTGGATCTGCTGAATGGAGTTGGTTATACTACAGGCGCGATCATTAATTTTCTCTTTGAAAACCTGTCTTTGGTGCTCCCATGACTCAGGGCGGGGGGGGGGGGGGGGGGGGACACAGAGCAAGAATACAGCGATTTTCACTTGTTTATCTACCGTAATTACGCTTCTACAAGGCTCATCCTGCGTTTGTAAATGGATTTCTTGGGAGACTTCGAAGCAAGTAAAGGAATGTTGCTGAAAATGACTTACTAGTTGCTTCTCATTCTAATTTTATTATTTATTTTGAAGTACTTGCTAGAGCAGTGGTTCTCAACCGCTGTCCTCAGAACCCCCACACAGTGCAGGTTTTCCAGGTCACCCGACAGGTGCACTCATTACTTACTGACACATTTTAAAAGATCATAGGTGGAGTTAATTATCTCACCTGTGATTCTGTGTGGTGATACATTGCAGATCAGTAGTTTATCAATGTTCTGAATAGCACTGTGGTCTCACAGCATGGCAGCAGGAGCTGAGACACCAGAGAAATTGCACCTGCCTATGGGGTCACAGCCTCAAACACGTCCCCCCAAGCGGTATGCTGTCACTCTCAGTAACCTTCCCCAAGAAGTCTCTGATTTAATCACCTCTGTCGAACACCATTGTGAAACATGCACAGACCGATGGTAATCGCTGGACTTAGAAAAAAAATCAGGTTTGCATCCAACTGTGAATCAAACCCTACAGTATATGTGATTTCGGATACAGCTACTACTCAAATAAGTGTCCTCATACCCTAGCTTCTAAACGCCATTTTTTCCCCTTTGCATCTGATCGGCATAACAAACACTGTGTAATCCCTCTCAGTGTACCTGAGATGCTGGGCTAGTACTACAACTGCACAGGAAGGCAGAGTGGTGCAGATGAGGCCTGGAACTTCATGTCTTATTTGTACGCCCATTTTAAACAAAAAACTCTTTGCGCAGCTGAGGCATCTAGGACCAGGCACGCTGAAAGGTTCTGTTTGGAGCCACAGTTGTGAGGACACATCTGTATGTGAACGTGAATTGGTACCCACAGCTCAGGGGTACCGAGGACAGCCCCAGGCTTCTGCCTGGGAAAGTAAATTCTGGAGGGGGGGATCCCTTCATTGGGGAGGGTCGCCACTCCCCCAGGACCCCTGCCCAGGCTGACCAGTCAGGGGTTAATGCTTTCTCCCCCCGGCTGTGGCATTACCCTGATGGTTGGTTGAGCCTGGTGCTGGTTCTTGAAATATGGGGGACCCTTACTCGTTTTGTCCCCCGTATTTTGGGAACCAGGACCGGCCCTTAGGCCTTGTGCTGGTTTTAAAAGAGAAGGGAAACCCTACTCAATTTGTTCCCTGATTTTTTTTTTTTTTTAAACCAGAACTGGCTCTTTGAGCCTGGGGCTGGTTACAGCCGTGGGGGGGGGACCCCACTCCGTTTTTTTTTTAAATTATTTTTCTATATTTTTCACACTGCAGCCTGCACGGATCTGACTGATCCGTGCAGGCTAAAGCCAAATATGCCTGAAAAATTACGTGTATTTCCAGGCGTATTTTACCGACAATTAGCGGCCGTATCCCGCTAATTGCCAGTAATTAGCGGCCGTATTTTCTTTTCTTTTTTTTTTTAATCTCTTTATTTTCTAAGAGAATCAATACATAGTATAGTCACATTAGGCACAACAAAAAAATACAATTCTCTTTTTTTTCATATTAAAACTAGAACAAGTAATAAAGAAACCAGGAGGAGGACGCAGATAGGAAGTGGGAAGGAGGAGAGGAAGGGAAGGGGGAAGGAGAGAGACAAGGGGAGAAGAGGGACAGGAACAGTTACTAATACATTGTATTTCCTTGCATATATAATAGGATATAGATAATACAAAAACATCAACGAAAAACTTAAGGCCCATACACACTGGGTGACTTTGAGCTGAAAGTCTCTCAAAACAGCATGCCGCCCAGTGTGTATGGCCCGGCGATGAGCGCTTTGCCAGGAAAGCCGCTCATCTGCTGGTAATACCAGCAGATGAGAGGCTTACAGGACGGCTTTGCATAACTCTCCACTATACAATGCCGTCCTCCATCGGCGCTGGGCCGGGGGAAAGTCGCTCAGTGTGTATGCACTGAGCAGCTTTCCCCCCAGCGATGAATGCCATCATCGCTGTCCATACACACTGGGCATACTCGCCCAGTGTGTATGGACCTTTACTGTGAAGATGAGGTCAAGCCCCGAGGGGGTGCAGGGGCGGCCCAAGGCAGCAGAAATAACCATTCCATCTATAGAAACGCACTAAGAGCGGGCACAGGTAACAGAAGGAGATGATACGGGAGCCATATGTAGGAGCCAAGGACCCCAGACAATATCAAATTTATGGGGACGATCATGGAGGTAATAGGTGATCTTTTCCATTGCAGCTATGGACCAGACATGGTTAATTAGGGCCGATTCTGTGGGAGGGGCAGGGGATTTCCAGTTTTTAGCAATTAGAGACTTGGCCGCGGTTAGGGTATGGGATAGTAACTTATTCAAGGAAGAGTCTAAAAGGACGAGTGAGAAGGAACGACCATGGGTCTAGGGAGAGTGGGATACCTGAAATAGATTTCAGGAGCAGCGCTATCCTAGTCCAAAAGGGGGAAATAGAAGGACACGTCCACCAAATATGGAAGAGCGTTCCTCTATGGCCACAATTACGCCAGCACACAGGAGTAGAAGAGGGAAACATTTTGGAAAGCCTCATGGGGGTATAGTACCATTTGTAGTATAGTTTGTAAGATGTTTTTTTAAGTCAGGGAGAGATAGAGATTTTAGCTATGCCTCTAGTACCTCATCCCAACAAGAGTCGTTGGGAGGTGGCCCCAAGTCCAGCTCCCAATCCCTTTCATGGCAGCTAGGAGAAACAGCAGTGACTTCAATTAACATTGAATAGACCGAAGAGATCAGGCCCTTGCGTAGAGGACAGTTCAGACATAAAGATTCAAATGGGGTGGGGGCACGGAGCGCGTCCGCTTGAGGGATAGAAAGGAGGAAATGCCGGAGCTGGAAAAAAGGGAGGAGACAGGGAGAGAAATTAGTGTTTGATATCGTCTACAGAAGCCCACGAGCCCTGTACAGTAAGGTCATAAACTACCCAGAGGCCAGCTAAGCTCCATGTTTTGAATAGATGGGGGGAGTTACCTGGGGGGAAAGCGGGATTACTCCACAGAGGAGTAAGAGGAGAGCAAGCAGAGGAGAATTTGTAGGTAGAATAAGAAGAGTCCCAGACTGCCACACAGAATCTAAGAGATGGTAGGGTATCCAGCAAAGCTCTATGAGGCTTGGACAGACCCCATAACGAGGCCAAAGAACAAACCCCCAAATAAGCAGCCTCCAAATCAACCCAAGAGATAGATTGTGGAGGAGCAAAGGTAGCAACCACCTTGCTCAAGTGACAGGCCAGGTAATACAGCTTTACATCAGGGTAGCCCCTACCACCCTCAGATCTAGGAATTTTAAGAGCAGAAAAGGCGATTCTGGGGGTCTTGTTACTCCAAACAAATCTCAAGAGAGCAGAATGAACATCATTAAGAACTTTAACCGGGATCTTTATAGGTAAGGTTTGGAACATATACAGTAGTTGGGGTATCACATTCATTTTAATAGCCACGATCCTGCCCAGCCATGAAATAGCAAGGGATTTCCACCTAGCATGGTCTTGTTTAAGCTTGGACAGGAATCTGGGAATATATTCAGAGTACAAAAGGTTGTAATGGGAGGTAATATATACTCCTAGGTATTTCATCTTATGTGTCTGCTATTTGAATAGGTGGGCAGAGCTTAGAATAGACCCTAAGTCAGGAGTAACATGGAGGAGCATAGCCTCGGATTTTGATAAAATTAATTTTATAACCTGATAGTTCTCCATATTCTAAGATATTATCGGTAAGGGCTGGGAGTGAAATATGGGGGTGGGTAAGGGACAGGAGGACATCGTCAGCAAATAGGGAGACTTTAAACTCTAGAGAACCAACCTAGCGGCCATATTTTGAATACGACCGCTTAGTAAATTAGGAATCCCCATTCTTTTGAATGGTGACTCCTATTATTATTATTCTTTTGATGGTGTATACATTCGTATTTGTAAACACGAATGTGCCGTGAATACGAATTTACGTATCTCCGGGATAGTAAATCCCGAATATACGAATATGTATAAAATAGGCATATTTTTTAATACTAATACGCCTATTTTATACGCATTTTGTTATTAAATTTCCCCCAAAGACTCTTAACAGTCTTATAACTGTATCGGTTATGGGAATTCAAAATTCGAATTATAAGGTAAAGTCCTATGGAGGTATTATTTGTGGAGGTAATTTATATCCGCCTGTTGCCTACAGGCTGCCATTGTGTAGTCCAAATACTCTTCCCTCTATCACGGTCATACAGATCCTGGTACAGCCATACTGGACGCTGTCGTCACGATGTTCAGAATGAATTGAATGTGCCTATTTATTAGCTTTCAATCAGTAATTAATGACTCCTAAACGAGGCAGTGTCTTGCGGGTAGATATAATTGGATTAACGTTGGAGAGCTGTCGGGAGCTGTAAAAGGATTGAACGGATTGCCGGCTCTGTAATTAAACCGCCGCAGACAATAAACACAGAAGAAGGTCGACTAATTCCAAATGAATCAACCAGGTTTCAAGCACCACTAGAGGATGTGCATGCAGAATGTTCCTTGTCACTATTTATGTTTTCTTTTTACTGGTTTATAAAAAAAAAAAAATGTTTGAAAGTCGCCCATTATAATTGGCTTGGAGCCGGTCGCAGAACTGGTGCCGAGTCTGGGGCAATTTATTTCTTTTTAATAATAAAAGAAACAGGGGGGCTGACAAAGGGTCTTGTATTTACAGCCGTAGTCTTGCACCTTGTCCGACACTCATTAGGCGTCAACTGCACAGCCTTACCTTTAATTAGAGGGCAGCGAGCGAGCGGGAGCGGTATCTGTTCTTTCTTCCTTTATTTGCTAAACATTCAGGTCTGATGGGAAATGTTTATATGCTGGCCTATGGACGAAGCAATGCCAACCTTATTGTGTTTGTACTGAATAGCCCCTTCTTTTAACTTTTAACAGAGAAGAGATGATTAAACCAATGGGTGTGAGAGCAGACGGAACAATGGCTCCGCTGGAAGAAGCTCTCTGCTGTCAACAGGTTCCCGAGCCGGACAGTTCAGATTCAGACTAAGCGCATTGTCCGATTGTTTTTTTTTTTTGTTTTTGTTTTTCTACTGTGATATCTATTGCTATTTATACTCTTGATATGTCAGAATTTATTTTCTCGTTAAGGAGTAATATCTGAAATAATGATTTTGTTACATTTTCCACTGTCCCTTTAAGAAAATGAAACCGTCGGACTAATAGATGCAAGTTTAAACCTTTGACCTATGAACGCAAAAAAACGGTTGAACCTGTCCAACGCGTGCTAATACAGCCGTGCATTGGAGAATGGGTACTGTAGTCTGTTGCTTTTTTGTCATTTTATTAAAGTACATTTATATGAGGCTTCATAAATAGCGCCTCCATTGCGTGCATTGGGTTAACATTAACGAACCACTAAACCTCATGCTGGTCACTGTAAAAGTGATGTACTCTGTATATACTACACTACAGTATTCAAAAGATGGATTGGTGGTAGTACAATAATGGCTAACCTTAACACTCCATCTGTTGGCCTACACATCCCAGGATGCCTTGCTTAACACTCCATCTGTTGGCCTACACATCCCAGGATGCCTTGCTACAGTTTTACTATTTGGCCTTGCTAAAATTGATGCAGGCCATGCTGGGAGCTGTAGCTCAGCAACAGCTCGAGTGTCCAGGTTAACCATCACTGTTGTTGGACCGTTGCTACGCATGTCACTCTTCCTTCTGTCAGCAGCACTACTGTGGGATCTATTTGATGTACAACTTGCTGACAACAATGGACAAATGTCTTTATTGAGTTGTGTAACAAGTTCCCACATGTTGTATACTGTAGCTGTCTGGCATGGCACAAACCATAGTTTCCCATTCAGGTTTTAAGGCTATCCATGCTTAAGCACATGTGACTTAAGTACCTCAGTCAGTTTTTTAGAATTTGAGTAAATTTTATTAAAATTTTCAAAAAACCATACATAACGAACTCAAACAGTAGAACATGAATGAAGCAAAAGTGCCTAGTAATATTGTTGCAAACAGCACAGAATGTTGAATACAAACAGAAGACTTAATTATAATACAACAAATTTGCAAAGCAAATAGTAGTTTGTAAAAACATTATAGACAAAACGTAAAAAAAAAAAACAAGTGAAGAATTTTTGGGTGCAGTGGCGGATACTGACATCTCAAACTGTAATAAACTATTATATAGACCAGGGCTGGGCAACACCGGCCCTCCAGATGTTAGTGAACTACACATCCCAGGATGCTTTGCATTAGTTTTGCTATGTGGCCATGCTGAAACTAATGCAAAGCATCCTGGGATGTGTAGTTCATTAACATCTGAAGGGCCGGTGTTGCCCAGCTCTGATATAGACTATGGTATATATTCAATTAGTCAGATCGATTCTGAAAGGCATTAGTCGGAATGGCTCCGACAATACCTGCGGCGGGAGGATGGTGCCGAGGGGAGCTGTTGCTGCTGCTCATCCAGGCCGGCGCCGGGACTGGGTGAGCGGCGGGAGGACGGCGCTGGTTGAGCTGCTGCAGTTCAATCCACGTGGTTTCCAACAGGTCAGAACATTCCGATCTGCTGGAAAATTTTTTTTTAAATTGAATAGGTCGAATTATGGATTAGACTAAAGAAAAAAGTCGGAAACTTCAGTTTTTTCCGACTCTAATTGAATACGACCCAATATTGCCAAAACCACAAAGTTAGCCTGTGTGAGAGTCATATGAAACAAAGTAACATCCTGCCTTCACTCTCAAAATGTATACCAAAGCAGCTTTTTGTAAATTGTTCAGTATTAACTAGCGACAGCATTATCTAATCCATACCTCAGTCAGTGTGATGATGCCATCTGTGCATAAGCAGGGATATTCTTAAAACCAGGACTGTTCAGGTGCCCTGAGAACAGAGATTGGGAAACCCTGGTGTATTATGCTCATCATTCCTCCTTTTACCACTGCCACTTGTGTCCTCTGTTCATATCACCAATTATCGCATAGGCTGAGACCAAATGACGAGTGTACTCGCTTTACTGGGCTTAGTGGTCCGTTTATCCAGCACGTGAATGTAACGTGCTCCTGTGGCGCATGGGGAGAGCGGCCTTGTCGGACTGTTCTTCTGTTAGTGGACCAATAGGAATACTTCTCTATAGGGTACACAACCTGCTGAGTGTCTTCTAAATTCTCTGTGAACTATTATTTAAATGCTAATATGAGTAAAGTCTGATGAAAATCTGCTGTATTAAAGGGTGAGATTCTGTACTGTAAAACGTTCTACTCCTTCAGTAATGGCATGACGCGATTTGATGCATTGTTTCTGATTTACCCTTTTCAGAATAAAAAGCATGTCCATTTCTATTTATAACGGATCGGTTTTTATTTTGTTTTTTCTTTAAAGAATGTGTCCGAAACAGGTGTGATAGACGAGACTTCCGTTTCTACAAATATCAGTCCCTGCCCCAGTCAAGCTTACAATTCCCTACCACATGTACACACGCACACACAGACATTCTAGGCTCAATTTAGTTAAGAACCAGTTAACCTACCAGTATATTTTTGGATTGTGGGAGGAAACCAGAGTACCCGGAGTAAACCCACGCAAGAACGGGGAGAATATACAAACTCCGCACAGATCGAGCCATGGTGGGTATTGAACCCATGACCTCAGTGCTGTGACACAGTAATGCTAACCATTACACTGCCCTTCTGTTTTATGCCTCCACAATACTGCTATGTATGTGCGGTCTGCTGACCACTATCCTACATCATAAACATACAACCATAATGCTGCAATAATGTACTATTTTATAGATTATAAATGTAAACTATGCAGATAATAGATATGAACCAGTATGTGTGGGCCAACATAAAAATGTGTTGGCCAACAGTTTACCCATTTTCACAATATATAAATGAAAAACCTTAAAATAAAGGCATTTCAGATAAAACTATATATTGGGTTATACCCAGGGCTATTTTTCTGCAGGCTCCAGCAGGAACTGTGGCCCTTATTTTAGTTCACTCTGACAAAATATTTCTTAGATGGACAAAACCATGTGCACTGCAGGTGAGGCAGGTGTAAAACCCCACCCAAATCTAATTATCTCTGCACAAGTAACACCTGCCTCACCTGCAGTGCACATGGTTTTGTCCATCTACGAAATATTTTGTCAGAAAGAGTGAACTAGAATAAGGGCCACAGTTCCTGCTGGAGCCTGTAGAAAAATAGCTCTGGTTATAGCTATAGCTGCACATATAAAGTGTGAATCTTATTTCTTTCACACCTCCATCCTGAAGAACAGATAGTAATGCATGTGTACATGACAGCACTGTTTGCATAATCCATGGGCAGCTGTATGTTTCTCGGGGATGAACTGAGGTAGACTCCGCGGCATCTGCGACTGGACACTATTGGAGATAGAAAGCCTTTCCCCTGTGTACATCAGTTTGTGGAAATAAACCAGGACAGATGCCCACTGCCAGTGTCTGAAGATGCTGCTGCTGCACTGTTGATCACCAAATCAAAATTTGCAGAAGCCCAATAGCAGGTACAAATTTTTCTCCTCAATATGGCCACCTGGGTGAGCAGCTGTTCATCTGGGTACACAGCTACATTTACTGAACCCTGGGTACACAGCTACATTTACTGAACCCTCCCATGTGTGCACCAGATTGGTTAGCCCCACCCTATTACCACCCATATGCTCCTATATGTTTGGTGTAATCTGTACTGGGTCTGTGTACAGAAATTCAGGTGTACAGTATGTGGAGAAGAAAAAAAAAATGGAGGTGCATTGTTTTCCAATGCCTGCAAATCACATTATTTAGGCTATTAAACAGTGTTTATTATTTGATTACCAAATCTATTAGACCGCCCTATTTGAGATGTGTATGGATAGCTATCTACTTGATTCATTGTTTACTCTTAATTAAAGCTTGGTTTAAATAATTTATTTTCTCTATGGACCAACATGCAGAAGGTAGCGATGGTCCGATGACGAGTGAAATGCGTAAGTTTAACCAATACTTAATGATGTTTTACACTTTATCGTAAGCCTTTGAACAGTCTTCGCACAGCTACGGATATTACAACTGTTCATGTCCCTTTCTGCACACTCACGGATATTCAGTTTTCTTGGGTTTCTCTTATCCAAAATTACTACATTCTCACCAGAAACAGATGAAAATGGAGCATTGAATGGCATCTTGAAATTCTTTAAAATTTCTAAAGTGGACGGTGTTCCTCATTATATAGCAATCTCAAAAACCTGTATGGAGGAGGCAGTGGCCTCCAATGTTCCAGACCAAGAAAATCTGTATGCAAGAAAATCCAGAGTCTGGTACATTGGAGACCAGAGCAATCAGGGACAAGGCCAACACTCAGGTAAAGGGGGTAACAGCGACACAAGCCCTTGCCTAAATGTTACTTATTGTGCCGGATGATGCTCCAACAGTGGGGACCCTGACTGCCGTTGCTCCAACAGGGGGATACTGACACACGGGGGCTATTCTCCCTTGTGGGGGTCCATGACCCCCATAGAGGGAGAATAGAACCTGTAGCGAGCCACCAAGCCTGCAGCGTGGCAAGCCTGCAAGGGGCTTCTTTGCACTCGCCCCCGTTGGAGCACCGGTAGTCGGGATCCCCACTGTCGGACTCCCATACCACAACCCCAGAGTTTACCTCCCCTGTAAACTTGCTCCTTCCTCCCAATCCGTTTCTATATTAAGTGGAGGATGCCCAGTACTCTTCACCTACAATGGTCACAAATAGAATAATGTTGCAAAATTAAAGTTACAAGACACACATGTACATAACTTTAAATTAATGAAAATATCATTTATAAATAGTTAATTTAATTAATTGGAAGACTGGTTATTAAATGAAGTCAAGTATATTACAAGATGTAAAGTTTATTACAAGTATGAACAAACACATATATAAAGTCCAGCAATATACATTCAATAAATTAAACAAAAATACATGTCCCCAGCATTTAAATATATATTTTACAAGTAGCAGCAATAGAGCATTACAATCTAGTTGTGAAAACATTCATTGATTTTAGCAGCACATTGTAGATTGTATTAAGCATGTGTACACATCAAAATAAGATTTAAGTGTTCGACACAATGGGCCAAATGTATTCAGCCTTAACAATAGAGTGATAAAGGACCAGCCAATCCGCTCCCATCACCCTCCACTTTAGCTCTTGTTGAGGCTTAATACATCTGCCCCAATATTCTGAATATTAAACGTATCACACTTTCCAGCAAACTTAAACAAGCTGTGCACCATTCGCATTCTTGAGACTTCAGATGAGAACTGTAGCTCAGATAGTTCCCTCGCACTTGATGCTGTGGGTTACAAGATTGAAATGCAGATAAACTCTGATTGAACGATACACAGAAGTATAAAAAAAAAGAGAAAAGTCAGATGATTGAAAAACAACCATACTACAGCTGGTTTTACAGTTGATGAATGGCTAGTTTGAAGCCTACCCATAGGTACATCATACATTCTTTCCCAATAAGCATCTATACCTGGCATGTCCAAACTTTGGCCCTCCAGTCACAACAAGTCCCATCATGCTTTGCCACAGTTTTGCTCTTAGGGAAAGCTAAAAATATGGAGAGGCATGCTGGGATGTATAGTTTCAAAACAGCTGAAGGGCCACAGTTTCTCAGTTGATCTATAATATTTAGCTACATGTGCAGTTAAGGTTTTTCAACCTGAACAATCAAGCAGCTGGCTACATCTAATTTGATCTGGGACACACATGTGCACAGATCAGAAACAGATCTGGTTGGTAAGCAGAAAGCAGTGATGGCTAACCTTGACACTCCAGCTGTTGTTGAACTACACATCCCAGCATGCCCTGCTACAGTTTTAGCATGGCCAAATAGTAAAACTGTAGCAGGGCGTGCTGGGACATGTAGTTCAACAACAGCTGGAGTGTCAAGGTTAGCCATCACTGATGCGTAAGTGGTATGTCTGCTAGTGACTAGGTAGCAGCGGTAGGAAGGTGCAGTGCGAGCTGACAAAAATGGTCAGGGCGGCCACAATTCTACTATCTGTATAGATTGTGAAATGGGCAATCCATTTTTTTAGCAACTTGTGGCAAACATTGTGTTCCTGTTGGTATTTGCATTTACTCAGTTACACAGACACCTCCCACATTTATTCCGAATTGCACTTCTGTCCATGTGAATACAGTACGCATATCATTGACTGCAGGTCAGTATGGGGGAGTAGTTCTAAAAACTGTTGTGGGAGATGTTCCAGTCTCTACTTCATGGGTCTTCAACCTGTGGCCCTCCAGAAGTTTTAAAACTACATGTTCCAACATGCATTGCCACATTTTTTCCTATAAGAGCATGCCAAAACTGTCAGGGCATTATGGGACATGTAGTTCCACAACATCTGAAGGGCCACAGGTTGAAGACCTGTGCTCTACTTGGACACTTCCGGCACTCCTTGGCCTTGGGAAGACAGGAAGGTCTTTTCAGGCAAAAAAAAAAAGCAAAAACATTTGCATACTCACCTACACCTTTTGAGATTGAATCACTTCCTCCAGGTCAGACTGCCAGTTGAGGGCTTTCACAAACTTGCTGATGACATCACTGAGCTCTCCCAGTTGCACCACGTCTTTACTCTTCATTGGCTTGGTGTTAAATGGGCCGACGGCATCCCGGTTGATAAGAAGCCGGGGAACGTTTGGTCGCACAGAGTTTACAATACTGGCAAAAGGCTCAATCTATAAAAATGGGGAACAATGGAGGATGCAACATAAAAAAGGTGACCCTGTTTTGGTCACACCGTAACCAATCCTCCACCCCTCTGACAGCCAATAGCACCTTCCCAGAAGAAAATCACTTCCTGGCTGTGGGAGAACACTTCATACAGCAGTGGTTTTCAACCTCGGTCCTCAGGACCCCCCCAACAGTTCTCATTTTCCAGGTCACCCTGCAGGCACACAGGTGCACTCATTATTCACTGACACCTTTTAAAAGATCCTTCCTGGTGAAGATGACATTGCCTCTTTTAAAAGTAGGTTTCTTTCCCCCGATGTCATCTTCACCAGGAAGGTGACTAGTGAGGGGTACTAAAACTTCTAAAAATGAAAAGAGGTGGTGTTGCCCATAGCAACCATTTAGAGATTCAGTCTCATATTCTAGGATGCAATAGAGAAATGATAGACAAATTCTGATTGGTTGCTATGGGTCACCTCTTCATTTTTAGAAGATTTATTACATTTACTCCTGAGTGTATGTAGATTTGATACTTAAAATAACAGGACTATCAAAAACAAAAATTGTCTGACTTTTGGTTTAAGGCCCTTATTCTGGTTCACTCGCAAATGCAAATAAATTCTCAAATGGACAAAACCATGTGCACTGCAGGTGGGGCAGATGTAACATGTGCAGAGAAAGTTAGATTTGGGTGGGGTTTTACTTCAAAGTGAGATCTATATTGCAGTGTAAAAATAAAGCAGCCAGTATTTACCCTGCACAGAAACAAAATCACACCCAAATCTAACTGCACAAGTTACATCTGCCCCACCTGCAGTGCACATGGTTTTGTCCATTTGAGAATGAATTTGCCTTTGCGAGTGAACCAGAATAAGGGCCTAAGAGTCTTGTTCATATATGGGGGCCCAATTATCATTTAATTATTCCCCGAAAACACCCGTTTGGAGGGGGGGATAGCCACAAATATTAAGTATCACCTGAATGTATCAGGAGGGACCGCAGCAGTAATCTCCTCTCCCTCCTGCATGGCCCGACGTATCAACATCGGGCAGTTTTGCAGTGGGTCCCGGGGCTACCACCATCCTGAGATGGCGGCTGCCTATTGTAGTCTATGGGCTACAGACCGCACTGCCAACGGGGCAGTGCACTCAGCAAGGTCAGCCAATCGTCAATGCTAACCACGCATGCTCAAACCCCCCCCTCCCCCTGTTGGTAATGTATTCAACTGAAAGAATCGCATATTGCAATGCGATCCTGGGCAGTAAATAATAAATGGGTCCCATGGTCATCTTACATGCATATACAGAAAGGAGCAGGTAGAAAGGAAAGACATACACACACTAAATGTTATGAATACCTCTAAAGACGTCCCCATAACAATTAGCAGGTCCGCCTTTGGAAAGTCCTTGGAAAATTGGGCAAATTGTTTTGGAAGATCTTCACCAAAAAACACAATATCGGGTTTAACAACGCCATAGCACACTCCGCAGCGCGGGACTCTGTCACTCATAATGCAGTCCTTATTAAAAAGGGAACAAAAAAATAAATAAATACGAAAATCAGTTTATATATTTTTTTCTAAATAAAGAGGAATTTGAATTTAAAGTTTGCAATTTAACTCTGAGTGCCAAATGAATTTGTCTAAAAAGGTGAGAAAATTGGCCAAACATTTGTATTCATCATAATGACCTACAAGGTTTACCTTATATAGGAAATATAATCTTTATTTTACATAAAAAAAATGTATTTGAATTTATATAACAAATGTGAGCGACTGGCATTTTTAGCAGATAGTTTGCAGATCCTTTAGAGGTGTTGGCACTCAAAGGGTTAAAGTGTCTGCTTTTGTTTGCAATACCCGAGCTTCTGTGGTAGGGAATGGAGTGTAACACAGGTGACACGAGGCTGATGAGAATGTTCCATGAGCTTCAACTAGTTTTTTGGGTGGAATCCCGGCCACTGGAAAATGGAGAAGGAAAAAAAAAAAAATGAGAAGGATTACCATATATGGGTAAAGGTAGCTACATGACTACAGGGTCCCATATAGGTGTCTGAAATGGGAAGTACAGTATGCTGCAGAATTGGACCGTGGTCATCCACAAGCCTAGGATATCGGACATGCAGAATTTAAACACTGCCGAAATTGGCAGATGACCATGACCGATTTAATATACTATATATGATAGGAAGCTTCATTGGGACAAAATGCAGATTAAGCCAGGCATGGCCAAACGATGGCACATCCGGCTGATGTGAAACTACGCATCCCAGCATGCCTTGCCATAGTTTTAGCATTCCCTAATAGCAAAACTGTGGCAAGGCACGAGGGGACTTGTAGTTTCACAACAGCTGGAGGGCCAGAGTTTGGGGGGGTTAAGAATTTAAAATCTGTGATAGTCACTCCCCCTGGGTGGCGTTAACTCCCCTCCTTTTTGGTAAAAGACATGCCTCTCCACCAGCCTCATGTACAGAGTAACCACCACTAGATCCCATTAGGGTCATGTCCTATTGGAATAGGCCCATTGGTCACAAAGAAACATTATAAATTTGACCTTGAAGGAATCATTTTCTGGGCACTCTTCTGTACATCTATAGATTGCAAGCAGGGCCCTCTTCTGTACATCTATAGATTGCAAGCAGGGCCCTCTTCAGTCTTTGTAACATTGTCCAGTCTCTTTATTATCCTGTTCTGTCTGCAATTTCAAACCACACCAGCATATGCTGGCACTGTCTAAGTATTGTATGATGGGAAATATTTACTCAATTTACTTAAACATTCCTGTGGCCACAATTCTCATTCTCTTGCATGGCAAATCAAAGAATGGTTTTATTCTTCCAATTCACAGATCCATCCATTAAAGATCTATCCATTCTACAGATGTCAATGAGGCAAATGAAACTTAGGGCTAATGAAAATTCGGTACTTGTTTATTTTAGCGGCGCCCATCGCATTGCATACCAAAAGGCATGCGATGGTATGCGATGCGATATCGCGCGATGTTGTACAATGTCATACAATTTTTATATTGTATGACATTGTATATGGCATACAATGCGATGCGATTAAAGATTGTATAAGCACCCTAATGGGTGCTTACAATATTAAATAAACCCCCACGCCACCCCCCCACTATAAACGTGAACCCGAAGCGTGGCGAGCGCAACGAGCCCGTGAGGGGCGGCGGTACGTGTCCTACGACCTTTTCATACCCCCACTATCCACGTCGGCGTGGAGTTGAGAATAGAAAGTGTGGCGAGCGCAGCGAGCCACCGAGCCCGAAGTGGCGAGCGCAGCGAGGGGACGCGGATACCTGTGAAGCCCGCGAGGGGACGCGGATACCTGTGAAGGTATCCACGTCCCCTCGCTGCGCTCGCCACACTTTCTATTCTCAACTCCATGCCGACGTGGATAGCGGGGGTATGAAAAGGTCGTAGGATGCGTACCGCCGCCCCTCGCGGGCTTGCCAAGCTTCGGGTTCACGTTTATAGTGAGGGGTTGGCGTGGGGCTGCATTTAACATCGTAAGCACCCATTTGGGTGCTTAAAAGCACCCTTTAGGGTGCTTATACAATTTTTAATCGTATAGGGGGCCAAAATCGCGTTGCATCGCATGCCATTTGGTACATGGCATGCGATGCGATTAAAACATTGCGCGACCAACATTAGGGGCGCCGCTAAAATACACAAGTACTGAAAATTCTATACCATTCCCCATGGGGAAGCGGTCATCTATTAGAATGAACTTAGGTCTACAGTCATTAGGTCGACTCCACTAGGTCGACTGGCAGGAAGGTCGACATGACTTAAGGTCGAATTTGCATAAAGGTCGACATGAGGAAGGTCGACTGGTCATAAGGTCGACATGGGTTTTTCACTGTTTTTTTGAGCCGACAGGCGGTATTTCATGCCCTACCATCCACTAGGGCGTGGTGGGAGAATAAAATAGTGTGCCGAGCGCAGCGAGGCACCGTGCCCGAAGCATTGCGAGCGAAGCAAGGGTCCGATTCTCATTGCCAACTGTGTCCATGTCGACTGTGTCGACATTCGGATCAAAAAACAGTGAAAAACCCATGTCGACCTTATGACCAGTCGACCTTCCTCATGTCGACCTTTATGCAAATTCGACCTTAAGTCATGTCGACCTTGGCCCATGTCGACCTTAAGTCAGGTCGACCTTCCTGCTAGTCGATCTAGTGGGGTCGACCTAATGACTGTAGACCTAAGTTCATTCTGACAGATGTACCGATTCCTTTCCATGTTACTGCTTTCTTTTGGGAAAATGACCTTCATACTTGTCAGTTGGAGATTTCAGCTATCAGATTGTGAATATATTAGAGAGCCAATAATGGTTGTTTTATTTACCACAATCAATCCTATAATATGAATTGTACATGTACTGAAACTGTGCAGACAAGATGGCCGCTCACCAGGCAAATGATTTTTTTCTCTCTTCGCAGGTCAAAGTAAACCTGGATTTTAAAACCGCATGCTGAAGGATGATTTGGGGGTGAGCACCGACGTCATGTGGCGTCAGCTGCCTGCCCTAAGCAGGGGTATGCCCAGTGTTTTTATGGGCCTGCCCATGAAACGCTCGGCGGACCCCAGCGACCTTCACCTGGCTGTCAATCATTTTGCATACTGGCCATTAAGTGAAAATCTCACCAAAGGCGTCCGCACAGGGGTTTGCACACGCACAAGAGCGACTGTGCGCAATGCAAAACCCCGCCATCAGGGACGGCCCCTCAGTTGGCCCACATACTACACCATAGAATCCTTCTCAAAATCAAATTTATATCATTATACAGTCCTAAAGCGGTTTTTGGTTAGATAACATAGTTTAAGGTCCTACAAGTGTTGCACAAGTATGGATAATTGACATTATAATACACACAGACATTGGGATATCTTACTTCGTTCTAGGCCGTCAATGTTCTGCGTATAACATCTCAGAAGCAAGCCTTTGTCATGCAGTAATCTCACAAAATAGTGCACCACGTTGGGTTTGTATCTACCAGGATACAGCTCTTTCGCAAGGGCAAAGAAGGGCTCAGGGTTATCTGTGAAGTAATCAATGTCAAAAATGGCTTCTGGGTACGGAACATTATAACTCTTTATGTTATCATACAGCCCAGAGCCAGGTGTTCTGTAGGAGAAGAATGGGGAAAGAACATTTTAAAATGTATTAAATACCAAATTAATTAAGTCAGTAACTGTGCAATATTTAGGATTGTCTTGTGATCTTTCTTTACTAATTTCCAATTCTTGATTCAAGTCTTCCTATACCGATCTTTTGGGTTGCGATCATTTGGTCTACAGCATGATGGTCGACAGTCATTAGGTCGACACCATTAGGTTGACATGTGAAAAGGTTGACATGGGTCTAGGGGTCGAAAGGTCATTAGTTCGACAGGTCGTTAGTTTGACAGGTCACTAGTTCGACAATGTCTAGGTCGACAGTCAAAAGGTCGACGGAGTTTTTCACTGTTTTTTTCCTGAATGTCAACACAGTCGACATGGACACCATTTGAAGTGCACCGTATCGCTCGTTGGGCACAGTGCCTCACTACGCTCAGCACACTATTTTATTATCTCATTTTTTTCATGCCCTAGGTCAGGGGTGGGGAACCTTTTTTCTACCGAGGGCCATTTGGAAAATTTGAAAACCCTTCGGGGGCCATATAAAAATTATCAATTATCCTTATATACGCGTGGGCATTATACACAGGGCAGCGGCATATACATGTGGGCATTATACACAGGGCAGCGGCATAAACATGTGGGCATTATACACAGGGCAGCGGCATATACATGTGGGCATTATACACAGGGCAGCGGCATAAACATGTGGGCATTATACACAGGGCAGCGGCATATACATGTGGGCATTATACACAGGGCAGCGGCATAAACATGTGGACATTATACACACTGGCAGCGGCATATACATGTGGGCATTATACACAAGGGCAGCGGCATATACATGTGGGCATTATACACACAAGGGCAGCGGCATACACATGTGGGCATTATACACACTGGCAGCGGCATATACATGTGGGCATAATACACAGAGGCAGCGGCATATACATGTGGGCATTATACACAGGGCACAGGCATATACATGTAGGCATAATACACAAGGGCAGCGGCATATACATGTGGGCATTATACACAGGGCAGCGGCATATACGTGTGGGCATTATACACAGGGCAACGGCATATACATGTGGGCATTATACACACGGGCATTGGCATATACATGTGGGCATTATACATACAGGCAGCGGCATATACATGTGGGCATTATACACACGGGCAGCGACATATACATGTGGGCAGAGACACCATAAAAAGTGTGGAGGAAGGGGGGGGGGGGTGTCACCCCCAAACAGGTTAATGTGATTATGTCTGATTATGAGAATCAGATATAATCACATTAACCTGTTTGGGGGTGAATCCAGGGGTAATGACAACCCCTGGATGTGTCAGTCACTGGGGAAGGGAGGGTGAGAGAAGCAGCATTGGCGGGCGCACATCTTCCCCGCCACCCGCCCGGCTATATTACCGATTCATCAGCTGCCTGCCCGCCCGCCTATATAACTGATGTACTGTATCAGCCGCCCGCCCGCCCCTATATTACTGATGTATTATCATCCACCCGCCCTCCTATATTACATACCAGGCGCCGGGGATGGCTGCTGCTGCTGCCGCCGGGGAGATGTGTAGAAGACGCGCCCGCCAATCACAGTGGCTGTGGAGGGGATGCGCCGGCAGTAATTGGCGGGCGCGTCTTATGCACATCTCCCCGGCGGCAGCAGCAGCAGCCATCCTCGGCGGCTGGTATGAAATATAGGCGGCCGGGCGGATGATACTTCTGACTGTAATATAGGCGGGCGGGCGGCTGTAATATAAGCAGGCGGGCCCGGACATACTGGGTGCGGGGGCCGTATCCGGCCCGCGGGCCGGAGGTTCCCCACCCCTGCCCTAGTGGATGGTAGGGCATGAAATACCACCTGTTGGCACAAAAAACAGTGAAAAACTCCATGTCGACCTTTTGACTGTCGACCTAGACACCATTCGACAGGTCATTAGTTCAACAGTGTCTAGGTCGACAGTCTTTCACCCTGTATTCTTCTAATGCAGGGCTGGGCAACACCGGCCCTCCAGATGTTGATGAACTACACATCCCAGCATCAGTTTCAGCATGGCCACATAGCAAAACTAATGCAAAGCATCCTGGGATGTGTAGTTCATTAACATCTGGAGGGCCGGTGTTGCCCAGGCCTGTTCTAATGTATACCATATGCAGTGCTGCAAACCACTTGCGGCACCTTATAAATAAAATGGTAATACAGTAATACTGGGTTCTTGGATTTGTCAGAGACGAGATTAGTTTTTACTGCCAGTTGCACTCCTGTACTTCTATGGCTGAAAGGCATGCCAGCAGATTATATTCTGGCTAGATTAGGACCATGTTTGTAGAGCTATAATAGGGAGATATTGTAAGGAGGCAACCATCATATGGACAATAGATGTGGTTGCTATGGGGTCCACAGCTCAGGGAAGGGGGGGGGGGGGGGGGTAATTGTTACCTGTCAAAGCCCTATGGGTTTAGGCGAGATTTTTATCATTGGGTTCCCTTACAAATGTTTGCCAACGGTCTTCTAAAGGTTAGACCAGTGGTTCTCAAATGGTTTGAATAGGCTCCCTGGGGTGCCTCAGAGCACTTGCAGGGGTTCCTCAGGTTGGTGGTCCAGAACCAATTCAAATTATTTAAGGTCAATATAATGGGCAAAAATCAGTGCTTGTGGCTTCCAATTATAAAATATATGGGTAAACAGAAGTGAATCACGTTCCTCACCACATACTTGGACCCAAGGATAAAATTTAAATCACAACGTATTTAATTGAATATCTTTTTTTCCTGAAATTTTCAGGAACGAACTTTTGGCCTAGGGGTGCCGTGAAAAATATTTTCTGTTACTGTAGGGCAGGGGCTGGCTGGCAACTTTTAGCCTAGGGGGCAAGTCCAGAGCACTGGCCCATAATCAGCCAAGTCACCGTCGGAAGGAATGCTTTTGCGCGCCGTAGGCGCGCCGAAAAATTAGGGGCGTGGCCTATCATAAGGGGCGTTGCCTGTACCATGATTGTATTGTGTACCTGCAGATTGCACATTTTAGCGAACCTTGTAATACCCATTACACATAAAGCCACATGCCGTAATGCCAATTACACATTATGCTGAACACCATGATGCCAGTTACAGATTAAGCCCAACACTGCGATGCTAATTACTCAATACACCGCACACTGTGATGCTAATTACACATTATGCTGCACACCTTGATGCCCATTACACCCCATACTGTGATGGCAATTACCCAATGCTCCCCACACCGTAATGTCCATTACGCCCCATACCATGATGCCCATTACACCACACAATGTGATGTCCACAGTGCCAGATATGCCCCCACAGTGCAAGATATTCCGCCACAGTACCAAATACACATATGCCCCCACAGTGCCAGACACAAATGCCGCCACAGTGCCAGATATTCTGCCACAGTGCCAAATACGCATATTCCTCCACAGTGCCAGATATGCCCCCAGAGTGCCAGAGACACATATGCCCCCACAGTGCCAGAGACACATATTCCCCCACAGTGCCAAAGACACATATGCCCCCACAGTGCCAGATATGCCCCCACAGTGCCAGAGACACATATGCCCCCACAGTGCCAGAGACACATATGCCCCCACAGTGCCAGAGACACATATTCCCCCACAGTGCCAAAGACACATATGCCCCTACAGTGCCAGATATGCCCCCACAGTGCCAGAGACACATATGCCCCCACAGTGCCAGAGACACATATGCCCCCACAGTGCCAAATACACATATGCCCCCACAGTGCCAGACACATATGCCCCCACAGTGCCAGATACACATATGTCCCCACAGTGCCAGATACACATATGCCCCCACAGTGCCAGATACACATATGCCCCCACAGTGCCAGATATGCCCCCACAGTGCCAAATACACATATGCCCCACAGTGCCAGATACACATATGCCCCCACAGTGCCAAATAAACATATGCCCCCACAGTGCCAGATACACATATGCCCCCACAGTGCCAAATACACATATGCCCCACTGTGCCAGATACACATATGCCCCCACAGTGCCAAATACATATATGCCCCCACAGTGCCAGATATGCCCCCCACAGTGCCAGATACACATATGCCCCCACACAGTGCCAGATATGCCCCCACACAGTGCCAGATATGCCCCCACACAGTGCCAGATATGCCCCCACACAGTGCCAGATATGCCCCCACAGTGACAGAAACACATATGCTGGGGTGAGGGAGGGGGGGGGGGAGAGCGCTTACCCACTCGCTAGCTGCGGGCCGTGCTGCAGCTGGATCAGCTTCTCCAGCCCTCCTGCGCTGGCCGCGGCTTCCAGAACACGGCCGCGGCTACAGGAAAATGGCCGCCGGCCTCCTGCACTGAGAACATGTCCTCAGTGCAGGGGGCCGGCGGCCATTTTCCTGTAGCCGCGGCCGTGTTCTGTAAGCCGCGGCCAGTGCAGGAGGGCTGGAGAAGCTGATCCAGCCGCAGCACGGCCCGCAGCCAATGGGTGGGTAAGCGGCCCGGGGGGCATATGGCACTCTGCCCCCCGGCCCAGCCCGCCCCTGCTGTAGGGTGCTGTGATTCGAAAAGTTTGGGAACCACTGGAGTAGACCCATGATTATATGGGTATGTGGTCATCAGGTCAAGTGTCAAAAGGTTGAACACTATTGGTTGTCATTGAATAGGTTGACAAGTGTTTTTCATGATTTGAAAAAAAAACACAACAACTTGTTCATACTTTGCCATCACAATGGGCATAGATAATATAATCGGAGCATATAATAGTGTGCAGAACTGTTCCCGAAGCATGGTGAGCGCAGTGAGGGGCCACGGTACATTTATACGGTGTCCATGTCTACCTGTGTTGAGAGACACCCAGAAAACTCATGTCAACCTTTTCTTATGTGTTCCTTTTTCATTTGTCATTTTGACCATGTCCACCAATAGCTGTCGACCTAACAACCCATGTCCAATTATGTTCTCCACTTGGACTATGATTCTGGATAAAGTTCTGATGTAACAGCACCGTGGAATACTCCTATAACAGGAACCGTCACCATTCATATTCCGAAAATCCATCAATTTAATCCAAAAATTCCCAAGCGCGGTTCTCAAGGCACCCTAATGATCCAGGTTTTAAGTATATCCATGCTTGGCCACAGGTAAATTAATAAGTACCTCAGTCTGTGCAGAGTCATGGATGTGGTGTGGTGCCTTGAGAACGGTGTTAGGGAACCTCTGATTTAATCACAGCTGGAGCCTCTCATTGTTTCCGTGAGCCCGCTATGGCGAAGGTTTGGCAATACGGTTTCTTCTGCTAAAGCTGTGAAGTACACATTTTACACATGCGCAGTGAAGATTTTCAAAAGCGGCATCTGGTGGATGATCACTGGTATTGCACTCATCCGGTAACGGCATCGCCAAGCTGTGAAATGTATTGCGCTGCCTTGCGCCGTGGTTCGCCATGGCGGACTGGCGGTACAATTGCCATAGGAAGGCTGGCTGAGAGACGCTCCATCTGTAAATGTTGTATTGAAAACAACAAAAATGCCCACCTAAAATCAGGAATTCCACTTGGCGTACTGATTCCAGCTCCCACCATAACTATTATCTGCTTGCAATGATTCTTCAAAATGAGGTTGGCAATATCTTCTAGACTGCTACATTTAAGAGGGAGACGTTGACTTCTGCTTTCAGGAAATCTCTTGACCAGTCCCGGCTTGGCTAGTTGACTTCTTCTAGAAAAATAACAAAGCAATAAAACAAAGTGCTGGAACACTACCTCTGACAGGTTTGTAAGTCTACAAAGAACCTTAAGTCTTTCTATCCCACCTTGTGCGATTCTGATCTTCTGCTACTGAAAGTCTATTCATTTTGTTTGCTAAAAGGTCTTCGGTCGGCTGACTGGTGTTGAAGGCAGATTTTGATGCACCAAGTTTTTGCGCACGAGTCTTGAGTGGCGATCTACCCAGGGAACTGCACGCCATTTGTTTTGAGTTGTAAGATGTTTCAACACACTGTCAACCTTCAGAAACGGAGGGTCATCATATATGGTTCTGTTGTCAACTGTATATACTTTAGAATAATAACGATTATTTTCGGACCACTAAGCCTCACCTACTTTACCAAGTCCAAACTTTTAAGGGTCCACACATTGGGGCACATCCCTTAAAAAATGTAGATAAAAAAAATAAATAAACTTAAAGATACTGCATTAAAAAAAAATATATCTTGACATTAATCAATGTAAAATCATATTTTTTATATTTGACTGGTCTTGTTTAGTCAGGCTGCTACCTGTAATGGGGGTATGGATCATTGGATAGACACAAACTAGGTTGACAAGCATTCGGTTGACACCACTAGGTCGACATGCAGGAATGCCAACATGACAGGTCGACATGCAGGAAGGTCGACATGACTGAAGGTCAACATGGGTTAGGTCCCCGGGGTTATTAGGTCTACACAAGCATTAGTTCGATATGGGGAAGGTCGACATTCAAAAGGTTGACAAGGGGTTTTTCACTTTTTTGACCCGAATGTCGACAGTCGACATGGGCACTGAAATGTAGCACTGCATCCCCTTGCATGGCACGATGCCTCGCTATGCTTGGCACACTTATTCTGCCACCATGTCTTAGTGGATGGTAGGGCGTGTATACCGCCTGTCGGCACATGTCAGCAAAAAAAGTGAAAACCCCATGTCGACATTTTGACTGTCGACATTCCATGACAACCTTCTTGCATGCTGACCTAATGCTTGTAGACCTTGTGACCTTTTCCTCTATAATTGAACAGTACAGATATTCCATGGCAACCACTGTCGCATGACAAGATCTATTGGGCAGAAGTGATTTGGAATGCCCCTCCGAGCCCTGTCTTGTACACAAAAACTCCAATCTTCCAGTTTTCCATGAAGGCTTCATTCCCTATCCCACAATGGCCACTTAGGGGAATGAGCATGTGCAGGGACTATCCTATTTTTTCCCCATAAGAGACCGTTGCAGAACATCACCGGGTCCCATTCTTACTATAGGGAGGAGGCAATGTAGCCCCTGACGCCCCCCCCTCCCTTTTTGACATTAGTGACCCAGCTTCTATTCGGGGTCACTGTGGGGTGCTCACCTTGCTCCCAGAATGGACCCGTATCCATGCGACCTGGCATTTGCAATGTTAAAGGAGTATTAAATCCCTTTCACACCGGCCACCCTGCAATTATCCAGCGTTCATTTTGCAGCCTGGCCCCAATTCACACCACCCGCAAATTACTGGGTTAAAGCTGTTCAACCCAGTAATTTGCTGAAAAACACAGGTTTTTCTGTGGTGTGAAGGGGTCAACACAGGTCTTAAATCTCTGCACTCCGACCTGGTCAAGAGCAGGGTCGGAGTGCTGGGATTTAAGACCCGTAAATCATGTAAAAAATAGATATTATATAGAACTAGCTGGAGTACCCAGCGATCAGTGGTGTGTGGTGGGGTGAGGCAGGTGAGGCACAGCCTTTCCTGTCATACTAGCGTATATACCAGAGTTTTTAATTTATAAAATATGTCAAAATGACAAATATATATATAAAAAAGCAAGGATTATACTCACGATAATACCTTTTCTTCGGAATACTTCATGGCAGCCATTACATTGGGTTCATCCCTCTCTCCTCTCCAATTAGACAGGTAGTTTTTTCCCTTAGGATCCAGCCCCTTCCTCTATATAATCTGGCACCTCCCCACAGACCGTAGTCTTTGACTGTCTCCGTCCTGATCCTAGGGAAAAAACACAAACAGGGAGGGCCAACAAACTTTTGGGCTGCCATGAAGTATTCCGAAGAAAAGGTATTATCGTGAGTATAATCCTTGCTTTCTCCTTCATACTTCATGGCAGCCATTACATTGGGATGTACCAAAGCAGTAGGGTGGGTTATACTATACCTCAAGCCAAGACTTGTCTAAGAACTTCACTTCCAAAGCTTGAGCCCGCGACATCCAATGCATAATGCTTAGAGAAGGTATGCAAGGAAGACCAGGTGGCTGCTTGACAAATTTCTTTAGCCGAAACTTTGGCCTCTCTCGCCCAAGAAACCGCCATTGCCCTTGTCGAGTGAGCCTTAATGCCCTCAGGAACTTCACGACCCACCTTCTTGTAAGTAAATGCAATTACTTCCTTTAGCCACCTTGACATTGATTGCTTTGATGGAGCCAATCCTTTCTTTGCCCCCTGGGGAATCACGAATAATGCTTCTGACTTCCTGAACCCCGCCGTCCTGTGTAGATAAATCTTGATAGCTCTCAAGACATCTAGGGTATGCAATTTTTCCTCTTTCTTCGTCAGAGGATTTTGGAAAAAACAAGGCAAAACTATTTCTTGACTTAAATTAACTGAGGAAACCACCTTAGGTAGAAAGGCCGGCCTAGTCCTCAGCACTACCCGATCCGGGAAAATCTTCAAATACTGTTCTTTGATACACAGAGCATGAATCTCTCCCACTCTTTTTGCTGAAGTTATTGCAACTAAAAATAACATCTTCCATGTTAGAAACTTTAACTTCGCTCTGTCCAATGGCTCAAACGGAGCCTCCATTAGTCCATTCAAAACCAAATTAAGATCCCACTGGGGGATTATTGACCTAACTCTAGGCCGGATCTTCTTGAGAGCCTGACAAAACCTTTTAACTAAGCTATGTTCTGCTAGTTTCTTGTCTAGCAGCGCACTCAGCGCCGAAATCTGGACCTTGAGTGTTGAAGCCGACAGCCCTTTGTTAAGCCCATCACAAAGAAACTGTAACACTTGAGGAATGTTTGCTTTAGGAAAGGTGAACTTGCCCTTGGACCAATTTGCGAACACCCGCCATATTCTGTAATAGATCTCTGACGATACCTTCTTTCTCGCTTGGAGAAGTACTTCAATGACTTCTGGGGATAAATTCTTGTCTTTTAGTTGCCGCCTTTCAATTTCCAGGCCGCTAAATTCAATCTGTGAGGCTCTAGGCAATAAACTGGGCCCTGCTTGAGCAGATCCTGAGTCACTGGAAGAAACACTGGACCCGCAATCGCCATGCTCTCTAACATGGGGAACCAAGCCCTCCTGGGCCAGTAGGGAAGGATAGCTATGACTTGACCCCCTCCGTTCTGACTTTCCACAATGTCCTGTGAATGAGGGAAATTGGAGGGAACACATACCCCAGGTGAAACTCCCAACTCTGCGATAGGGCGTCCACTCCGCTCGACCCCCAAGCCGGGTACCGTGAGTAGAACTGTGGCAACTTCTTGTTGACTGCTGAAGCCATGAGGTCCACCTCTGGTTGACCGAATTGCTCTACTATTTCCTGAAACACTGAGTCCTTCAGCTCCCACTCGCCAGGCACCACGCTTGTGCGGCTCAGATAGTCTGCGAGCTGATTGTCTTCCCCCAGCACATGGAGCGCTGATATGGACAACAGGTTTTCCTCGGACCAGCACATGATGTTTCGCACCTCTTCTAAGAGCCCGTGACTCCGTGTACCTCCTTGTCTGTTGACATAGGAGACGGTAGTGGCGTTGTCCGAAAAAATGCGCAAGTGCGCCCCTCGGACGTCTTCGCTGAAGAATTCTATTGCCTTCCACACGGCCCTTAGCTCTCTGTGATTGGAGGAGAACTCTGACTTGTGCCGGGACCACTGACCTTGACATGTCTTGCCCAGACCATGCGCCCCCCAACCCGTAGCGCTGGCGTCTGTGGTGATCACCTTGTAACGGGGACTTGCCAGTGAAGATTTTCTTGGTACTAGCTGATCGGCCTCCCACCATCTTAGGGATTCTTTGGCTGCCTCTGAGATCTTTATCCTTCTTTCTAGTGGCACCAGTCTTCTCGAGTAACCTAGAAGGGACCACTGGAGAGGTCTCATCCTCCAGATTTTCTCGCACCTCTTTGTGGACAAGGACACTTGAAACCTCACGGTATCCACCAATACTCCCAGAAACTGGAGACTCTGTGTTGGCTCTAGACAACTCTCCTCCCAGTTTAACAGCCACCCGTATTCTTGAAGAAACTGAATGGTGTAGTCTCTTGCTGTGACCACCTCTTCCTCTGAAGGTGCCACGATCAACAGATCGTCTAGATATGCCCATATCATGACTTTCCTTTTCCTCAGTTCTTCTATCAAGACCACCAGAACTTTGGTGAAGACCCTTGGTGACGAGGTGAGGCCGAAGGGCAGACAGGTGAACTGGAAGTGATCGTGACCTATGCAGAATCTCAGATATTTCCTGTCGTCTGGGGAGATGGGAATATGGAAGTAGGCGTCTTTTAGGTCGATGGAGACCATAAAATCGTTTCTTTTCAACCCCATTAAGATCGACTTTGTAGTCTCCATGTGGAACTTTCTTTTCTTTATGCGCAAGTTTAATTTTCTTAAATCTAATATAGTTCTGTAACCTCCAGAACTCTTGCTGACTATGAAGAGACGAGAATAAAAACCGGCTCCTTCCTCTTCCTCCGGGACTCTCACCACTGCTCCTGATGCGATGAGTCCCTTTAAACTTAAATTTAGAGCTTCCCTTTCTATCTTCGAAACTGGGATCTCTGAAACACAAAATTTCGCCATTCTTGGCTTTGACATGAACTCTAGGTGATAGCCAATCCTGACTACCTCCAGAACCCATCTGTCTCGGACGGTTTGTTCCCAGACGCGAGCAAAGCCCAACAGCCTTCCCGCTACCTGGGCCTGCTCCACCATGGGACCACCGTCACTGTTTCTGTGTGGTTCCCGAACTTTCGCCTCTTTTCTTGACGTATTGCCGAAAAAAGGCTCTGGACGTCCCTTGCGCGTATCTGTCCCGGACAGACCTGCCTGGCCTGTAGGACTTGGCCTGTCTATACGCTTGTCTGGAAGAATATGAGAAAAATCTCCCTCTTCTGTCCTGTGGTAATCGGACTGATTTACCGCCTGACATTCTTTGAATCATCTGATCCAAACAACTGCCGAAAAGGAAAGCACCCTCATAAGGCAATGTTGCTAGCTTGTTCTTCGAATGGGAATCTGCCGCCCATGATTTAAGCCAGGGGTCTTCAACCCATGGCCCGCGGGCCACAAGTAGCCCGCGGAGCTGATCTCAGTGGCCCCCTGCCCGCCAGCCCGCCATGCACAGGATTTTTTTTTTTTTAAGTAAAAGAAAACGCTGCCGAGGGAGGCAGCGTAATGGAGTCCCCCCGCGTGCCGCCTACCCGATTTCCATTGGCTGCAGGCAGGGCAGAAGAGTGGATCCAGCGTGGCTGAGGGAGGAGGAGGCACGTCTGGTCACGAGCTGGGGAGTTGGGACCCGGCGAAGCTGCGGGAGGAGGAGACGCAGCTGGCGAGAGCAGGGGACCCGGTGCTGGAACTGCAGGAGGAGGAGGCACAGCTGCTGGAGGGGGCCCGGCGAAACTGCAGGAGGAGGCATGGATGGTGGAAGCAGGTGACCCGGCAAAGCTGCAGGATGAGGAGGTACAGCTGGCGGGAGCAGGGGACCTGGCAATGCTGCAGGCATTACTGGGGGCATTGTGTGTGGGGCATTACTGGGGGCATTGTGTGTGAGGGGCACTGCTGGGGCATTGTGTGTGTGAGGGGCACTGCTGGGGCATTGTGTGTGTGAGGGGCACTGCTGGGGCATTGTGTGTGAGGGGCACTGCTGGGGCATTGTGTGTGAGGGGCACTGCTGGGGCATTGTGTGTGAGGGGCACTGCTGGGGCATTGTGTGTGAGGGGCACTGCTGGGGCATTGTGTGTGAGGGGCACTTCTGGGGCATTGTGTGTGAGGGGCACTGCTGGGGCATTAGGTGAGGGGCACTGCTGGGACATCATATGTATAAGCAGGAGTACTGCTGGCATTATGGTATGTGGCATAATGGGCATCAGTGTGGGGCATAATGTGCAATGGGCATAATTTCTGTGTGGATTAATGTGTAATGGGCATCACGGTGTGCGGCATAATGTGTAATGTGTATTATGGATAAACAGTGTAACAGTGTATATTGATTTAAGTAGCCTTTCATTGTTTGGGTTCGATCTGTGAGGCGTACTAGGTCACTGTGTGGGCCTTCATGTTTATATGTCACTGTGCTGCCTTCAGTCAACTTAAGCGTGTGAGGACAACGACCATTCCTGCGGTAACCAATGTCTGGTCATGCAGGTTGCAAAAGAGGTGTCAGGTAATTGTTTTCCTGCTAGTTCACACTCGTTATAATTAGGCCACACCCCTTTTTGGGAGCGTGCCTAAGGCGCGTGCAATTTATTCAATATCAAATTATATATGGGGGGGGGCACAAATTTTACTGTTTGCACTGGAACCCAAATTGGCTGCTGATAACTATTTGGATATGTGTATGTGTGTGTGGGGTTATGTGCTGAGTATGGGCGGCTGTGACAACTATCTATGAAGGACTGTGCTGACGTTATAGGGGAGCTGTGATTTCTATGAGGCTGTCTGAAAAACCGCAGTAGAGTATAGTGGCCCTCGGGCTTCACTGGATTTTTTTAGGTGGCCCACGCTGTCTTAAAGGTTGAAGACCCCTGATTTAAGCCATAAGGCCCTACGGGCCACCAACCCCGATGTCAGGGATTTTGCTGCAAAATCAAGACCATCTAGGGAGGCCTCACACATATAGTCCACTGCCAGCTGCACCTGGGTAAGACTTTTGCCGATTTGATCACGGGAAACCTTTTCCTGTATGTCTTCCTGCAATGCCGAACACCAAATTCTGAGCGCCCGAGAAAGGGAGGCCATGGCCACCCCTGATTTCAGTGAGACTGAGGCAGAGATATGTAGTCTCTTTAGAGCACTCTCCATTTTTTTATCCATTGCGTCTTTCAGTGACGCCCCATCCTCAAGAGGAATGGTAGTACGAGTCGTCACTTCTGACACTGCTGCGTCGACTTTAGGTATATTACACCACTTAATGAACTCTTCATCCTCAATGGGAAACATTTTTTGAATTCTCTTAGTCGACCCCACTCTCTTGTCGACACCCTGCCATTCCTTAGCTAGGATATCCTTCACAACCTTATGTACTGGAAAAGATCTCCCTTTTTTAGAACGATCCTCAAACAATGCGTCAAACTCAGACTTTGCAGGCTGCTTATAGTTAAGTGTCCTATAGAGATTTTTAAGCACTGCTTCTACCAACTCCACATTAAATAGACGCTCGTCCTCCAATACTTCGCCTGACTCAGCTGATGAGCCCCCAGACTCCTCCTTGTCCGCATCATCATGCACTGACACATCACCGTCATCTTTATCAAGGCTAGTCTGGGACCTGGACCTTTTATTCCCTGCATACTCCTCTTTGGAGATAAAGTTTTTCTTCATCCAGTCTCTCATTTCAGCTAACTGGGCTGATATATTCATCCCAACATCCTTCTTTGTCAGACACTCTAAACATAGTACTGTCTCTCCAACAAAGGCTCTATCACATCCTGGACAGATTTTAGTATTCTTGGTCTTAGCCACTTTCTTTCTGGGCACTGAAGGCACACTACAAGACAAGAAAGAAGATACTAACTACCTGACTGCAAACATGGCATGCTGTAACAGCGTGTCCTCATTAAGAGGACTTACCTGGGCGGCGGTGTAACCCCCTTCTGAGAGGCATCCTCCATGGCAATAATCCTGGCTTGCTACCAAAACGTTCTTGCAGCCGAACAGCCTTGCGCCTGTAACACCGACCAGGCGCCTTTTAATCCACGCTGCCGCAGCAGCCAGCGTCCCCCTCTCTGCCGCTGGCGCCAACCCGGCGCGCACTTCCGCCTAGCTGGAACGCACGCGGCCGTGACCCGCACGCCGCGTGCATCCGCCGGAAGTGACGCGCGCGTCACTAACGCCGTCCTGACTGCCGGGGAGACTCAGCGCTACCCAGGAAGGAAGCCGGAGCCTGTACCCGGACACTGGAACACGCAGGAGCCGGCAAACAGGTGATACTTACATGCGCTATGCAGGGAGGGATGCCGTGGGTTCTTACAATGTCCTTGCCACCGGCCCACGGACACACTTTTAGGCTTAGGCACCGCCAGCCTGCCCAGGTCTCCGGTCGCATAACCAGCCTACCGGGTATATATTCAAAAATAACAAACTAACTCTAACTGACTACCTGTCACAGACAGAAGGAGACAGGAAAAAGACTACGGTCTGTGGGGAGGTGCCAGATTATATAGAGGAAGGGGCTGGATCCTAAGGGAAAAAACTACCTGTCTAATTGGAGAGGAGAGAGGGATGAACCCAATGTAATGGCTGCCATGAAGTATGAAGGAGAAAATCTTATTTTTATAATTCTATTTTTTTTATAGTCAAAACTATTGAGTAAAAAGTCTATGGCAGGTGAGGCAGTGCCTCACCTGGCTACCTTTTCTGCACATCTCTTATCAAAACTCAGCAAATCTCCAGCAGTATATGCGGCTGCACATGTGTATAATGCTGGGATGTACCCCATGGCTCATATATTGTGTGCAAATCTGGCTCTGGTACTTGCCAGGGACTCTTGAGCCATTTACCTCACCAGCGATGTCTGGGATTTTAAGAATGTTTACAAAACTCAACCTATATATTAACCCCTTACCGACGCAGCCTGTTTTTGCCTTCCTGACAGAGGCCTTTTTTTCAAATCTGACATGTATCACTTAAGTGGGGATAACTTTTTTTGCTTTTACTTATCCCAGTGATTTTTAGATTGTTTTCTCGTGACACATTGTACTTTAAGTTAGTGGTAAATTTTGGTCGATACAGTCTTTTTTTTTGTGAAAAATACCAAAATGTCATAAAAAAATTGAACATTTAGCAATTTGCAAAATGTTAAATTTTCTGCTTGTGAGACAAATAATCATACCACTCAAAATAGTTCATAACTAACAAAGATCATATGTCTACTTTATGTTTTAATCATTATTTCAAACTCATTTTTTTGGGACACTAGGGGGCAGCAGAGTCAAAATTATACACCTAACACAGTAAACGCTGCTTTTGGCTGTTCACGTTTGAACAGCCAATCGCAGCGATCGCTGAGGGGGGGGGCATCGGTGCCCCCCCTGGGCAATGAGGGAAGATGTCTGCTGTCAGGGACAGCAGACATCGTCCCTCTGTCACCGCGTCTATAGACGCGGTGACAGTTTAAAGTCATGACGTACATTTACGTCATGTGTCGGGAAGTACATCCCGACCATGATGTAAATGTACGTCAAATGTCGGGAAGGGGTTAAAAACACAGTATAAATAACAGTATAATAAAGCATGCAAAATGTTATACACCAATAAAATGAAAACTCAATTGAAAAATATAGAAATGTATAATATACTCCTCATTGTATGTACACAGTGAGATTATACTTTCTATTCGATCTGTGTCTGGATTGGTTACAGTGCTCACATTCGATTTGACTATGTAGTACAGGTCTGTAATGTATCGTCTTGCCTGCCAAGACTATCTGCATCAAATGTAGGAAAACCATTAAATTTCTATTCGATTTTGCTTCTATAAGCAAAATCGGTACTTATGTAGTATCTGGGCGTCCGATTTTGTGATTGTATGCCTTACCTTAAGGCATACAATCAGATGCGATGCGATTCGATGCGATGCGATTTTGCATAGGATTCAATGTTAAGAAGGTCCTGTTCAATTCCCCACTATCCAAGTGGGCATAGAGTTGATTTTATATAGCGTGGCGAGCGCAGCAAGCCACCGAGCCCGAAGCGTGGCGAGCGAAGCGAGCCCCGCGAGGGGACGCATATTTCTTAAAAAGTATTCTGTGTCCGCTCGCCACGCTTCGGGCTCGGTGGCTCGCCACAGGTTTATATCCAACTCCATGCCCACTTGGATCGTGGGGAAAGGAAAAGGACCCCTTTTTCCCATTGAATTCTATGTTAAAATGGACTCAGACCATTTTAACATTGAATCCTATGGAAAAATCTTGACCATCGCATCGCATACGATTTGGTCGCATGCGATGCGATCCGATTTCTAAATCGGACGCCCAGATACTACATAAGTAAGGATCAAATATGGTTTGAGGTAACATGTTTAAAAATATGGTTTGAGGTAACATGTTTAAAAAAAGGGGCAGACTAGATGGGCCAATTGGTTCTTATCTGCCGTCAAATTCTATGTTTCTATGTTTCTATAAGTACCGCAAAATCAAATAGCAAAATAGTGCATATCTCACTGTGTGTACCCTCTATAAGCATGCAGGAGGGGACGGTATTTTACGCTCATGGCTTACGAGGTGAATTTCAGTTTAGGGGTTTAGCGACTCTCCAGGCAAATGTAGGAGGTTTTAGGATCCCAAAAATAAATGAACGCGTCTAGTGCAGAGATAACAGTTTTCTATTTTGCATTCGGCATAGTGAGGGTTTATATTGCAATATAATGACTACAACAAAGCTTTAAAGCTGTGATCTTTTTGGGAATTGTTCCGCACTTTGAACTCTTGTATCTGCACCCGCGATTATGGCCCAGGGAGCTATATTTAGCAGCCAGACAGAAGAAAAAAAGTAAAACTCTGGGGAACAGAGACTTCCCGGTGAAAAGCAGAAAAGCTTTAAAATGATCACCTTTTGACAGAGGTAATAGCTGTAATATATCTCATCTCCTTCCCCTTGTAGTGGAGAGAATGGCTATGTTAATAAAGGACACAGCTGTAGCTTCTTTATAACCTACTGGGGGCATGGAGGTGAGGGGAGGAGAATGCAGAGGATGGGAGAGAGGGAGTTTGTACTCCATGAGCAAATACAGCTGGAAAAATAGAAAGAGTTACAGACATATTAAAAAGCCTATAGGGTAGATGTACTAAGCTTTGCAGAGTGAGAGAAAGTACCAGCCAATCAGCTGCTAAATGCCATGTTACAGACTGTTGTGTTTGAAAAATGAAAGAAGCTGATTGGCTGGTACTTTATCTTTCTCACTCTTCTGGGCTTGGTACATTCCTTCCTCTATAGAGATAACCTTTCTGAGTCAAAAATAATAGATATAAACAGGGCTATTTTTCTGCAGGCTCCAGCAGGAACTGTGGTCCTTATTCTAGTTCACTCTTTCTGACAATATTTCTTAGATGGACAAAACCATGTGCACTGCAGGTGAGGCAGGTGTTACTTGTGCAGAGATAATTAGATTTGGGTGGGGTTTTACATCTGCCTCACCTGCAGTGCACATGGTTTTGTCCATCTAAGAAATATTTTGCCAGAAAGAGTGAACTGGAATAAGGGCCTCAGTTCCTGCTGGAGCCTGCAGAAAAATAGCCCTGGATATAAAGTACTAGCCAATCCACTCATAGCTGTCATTATTCATACAGAAAAATAGCCCTGGATATAAAGTACTAGCCAATCCACTCATAGCTGTCATTATTCATACAGTCTGTAAAGTAGAATGGAAACTGATTGGCTAATACTCTTCAAGCTTTGAAAATCCCTCCGCCCCCCCATAGACACCCAGAACAATCATTTAAGTCAAAAATAAGCAATAGGTATATCCTTAAGAAATTAAACAGTAATTACATGGTATTTGCCATCAGGAGCAATTCTATCCGAAATAACCCTAATCTCTTCCTACCTGATCACCTAATAACAGACAGAATGTAATAAAGAACAATAAACAGTAGACCAAGTTTACAGTCTCCCCTCAGGCTAATTGGGCAGTTTTAACAGCAGCCGTTTAACAACCTGGAGCTTGTTATGGGCCAATGCACTCAAACAGTGTGAGCAGCTAAAAAGGAATAGCCCCATAGAGCACTTGTACCTACCTGCTCGCAAAAAAGACACAACATAGAAATTTCATTAAAAAAAAATTATATATATATATATATATATATAAATAAAACTCCAATCTGCGCCCGGGTAAAGTAAAAGCAGCACCACTGAAAGGTCTCCTGTTAGACGAGACCCAGTTTTTTTTAGAGATGAAGAAAGGGAAAAAGATCAGGGTGCGCTTCCAGACATGAATTAACACATTTAAAAGTAACAATCTTATTTAACCCCTTCCCGACGAGGCCTTTTTTGTTAATTTTTTTTTTTTTCCTCCTTGCGTTCAAATAAGCGTAACTTTTTTAATTTTCCAGCTATATAGACACATGAGGGCTTTTTTTTTGCGGGACAAGTTGTACTTTTTAATGGTACCATTTACTATACCGTATAATATTCTGGGGAATCAGGAAATAATTCAATGTGGGGTAAAAAAAAAAAAAAACGCCATTCCACAATTTTGCGCTGGTTACAGTTTTTTTGGAGTTCATAGTTCGTTTAAAATGATGGGTTATCTTTATTCTATGGGTCGTTACAATCTGGTGATACCAAACTTATATAGTTTTCGTTACGTTTTAGCACTAAAAAAAAAAATAGAAAATTTTACGGTTTTTCTAATTTGCGTCGCGTCGCCATGTTCTGCGGCTTATAACTTTTTTATTTTTCCACCTACGGACCTGGGTGAGGGCTCATTTTTTGCGGGCTGAAGTGTACTTTTTAATTAATACCATTATGGGATATGTGCGACTTTCTGATCTCTTTTAGTTACATTTTTTTGGGTAGGCGATGCGACCAAAAAACGTAGTTTTGGCGTTGGGAATTATTTTCCGTTTACGCCTTTAACCGTGCGGGATAACTAATGTTATATTTTAATAGATCGGACTTTTAGGAACGCGGCGATACCAAATATGTGTATTTTTTTATTTTTTATTTATTTTTATTTGTGAAATGGGGAAAGGGGGGTGATTTGAACTTTTAATAATTTTTTTTTTTATTCTTTTTTTTTTACTTAATTTTTTTTTTTTTTTACTTTTACTACAAGGCCCCCTAGTGTACTTGACCACTAGGGGGCGCGATCGCCTGTACTAGGTTCAGCCATAGAGCTCTATGGCTGAACATAGTGATTTTCAGCACTTCCTATTACATCCTGCCTCAGGCAGGATGTAATAGGTATGCTGACATGGCCAGCACAGGGGTCTACATTAGACCCCTGGCTGCCATGGCAACCGATCGGCACCCTCCGATCTCGCCGCGGGGGGCCCCGATCGGCGCCGGAGGGGGGCGCCCCCCCTCCGATCAGCTATTTAAGCACTGCGGGCGCTTTGCCCGCGGTGCTTAAAGGGTTAAACGGCCACGATCGGCGAACTCGCCGCTCGTGGCCGTGAGAGCAGGTACCTGGCTGTAATATACAGCCATTACCTGCTCTCTTTCAAGCCAGCTCACTCCGTGAGCTGGCTTGATTCCCCCGCAACCGACACATGACGTATATATACGTCATGTGTCGGAAGGGGTTAATGATAAAAGATGCTCAATGAGTAATAATAAAATACACAATAAAAATGTATTTTGGCACAATTTGTTATCAAAAGAACTGTTGATTGGACTTCCGATCTTCGAAGAGATGCCCAGGTTGGTTAATCCCACCCAATTAACCAACCAGCCCCGTTCTAGACACATTACTCCCATTCTCTACTCCCTTCACTGGCTGCCAATAAAATGGCGAATCATTTTCAAGATCAATCTACTGAGTTTCAAAGCCCTACATGACCAAGGCCCAAGGTACCTGAAGCAGCTTCTGATTCCATACTGTCCCACCCGAGTACTGCGGTCTGTAGATGAAGGACTTTTAGCAGTACCTAGGATCTCCCGTAATTCATCTGGGGGTCGAGGTTTTAGCCATTCAGCTCCGACTTTACGGAACTCACTTCCCAGCACAGTTTGTGAGACCCCCACTCTAGAATCCTTCAAAAACAGACTCAAGCGTTTCCTTCAGTCCCTTAAGTATTGTTTAAGAAAATCTTTTCTGTACTTCATTGTTCCTGTACTGTATTACATTCATTCTAACTGTTAAACGCCAGGGGTGAAATGTAATAGGATGAGAGATTCAGAAAGTGAGAGATTTGGTAAGAAATCTCCCGGTGTTTTTTAAAGCGGCAATCATTTACTCTGCACAGCCAGTTTGATTTTGAAGTGTAATCATTTACACTTCAAAATCAAACTGGCTGTGCAGAGTAAATGATTGCCGCTTTAAAAAACACCTGGAGATTTCTTACCAAATCTCTCACTTTCTGAATATCTCACCCTATTACATTTCACCCCTTGAGTCCTATTGGAGGAAAAGCGCTATATAAATAAAATTATTATTATTATTATTTATTACTAGCACAGCACGGCCAGTGATGATGCAGGAGGGCCCATCACCGCTCATCGCTGCCCCGTACACACTGGGCGGCTTTTGAGCTGAAAGCAGCTCAAAAGACAAAACTGAGCTGCTTTCAGCTTAAAGTCACCCAGGGTGTACGGGCCTTTTAGGAATTATACATTTTTGCCCATAGATTTATATCTGTTTGTACAAGGGCAGACTGTATGCACAGTGTATAAGCACTAGGACAGAGGCTACAACTATATGACCTATCACATGTAAGCACTGTCTCCAGGAAAAGGAACCTATGGTGGGGTAACAATTCCAGGACCTTGCAGAATTAACAGTCACAACCTTCTCTGTGCGGTTACCAGTGCAGTAAGCAGAGAGCGAGAGAGCAGGGGGGGCAGCCGTAACCTAGCAACAAGCAAAGCCAAACTTTTGCCAAAATAAGGAAAAAAGACTAAACTGTTGGACGAAACTACCCCACCCCTCCCCACAAATCAGAATACAAAAGAATATAAAGTAAATAGAACATAATGTATTACACATTTGAGTATTTTGTAATCCTTTGATTAATTTAATGCCAGATACATCCTTAAACAGATGCAGGGAGATTAAATGGATTTAAAGTTTTGTTATCTGCCTCAGTTTAACTGCTCCAGACATAAAACAACTTCTTGAATGGTCTGACACCCACTGACCAGCGGATATAAGCTACTTACAGGAATTAACCTAATCTAATTATACAAAAAGGTTTTTAGCACAGGCCATAAAAAAGGCAGCTTAGTCCTTAGTCCTAGTAGTAGACTATTGTTACACAGTAAAATAAAATGATAATAAATATCAGGTTATATTATATATTTGTGGATCCGCACAATTACCTTATAACAGAATTAGTTATTTGCCATTTATTGGAATGTGGGTAAGGGTAAATGTAACTTCTTGGGCTTGTCATATTACAAGTATTTGATAAGTATGGAGTACATATGTACTAAACGCAAACATGTGGCTCTATGTAGCTTATTATGGCTCCTATATATGGAACTAAAAAGGAGACTACAAAAAAAACAAACGATTCCCGTCTTTGGGCAGTGTATCGCTATGTAAGTGGTCTTGTACTTTGGAGAAAGCAAATCTAAAAAGGTCATCACTCAGCCATCAGAAGAGGCCATGCCGCCATCTGCTGATTATTTGCAGTACTGCATGTTCTGTCAGAACCACATAGAAGCATGGATTATAAAATTAGCTTCAGTATGCTTGTGCCTCACGGCCTACAGTACTTATTTGGGATATGGTCACTAGGTCGACAAGCCTGAAGGTCGACACAAGCATTAGGTCGGGAAGGTCGACAGTAAAAAGGTAGACATGGGGTTTTTCACTTATTTTTGAGCCGACATGTACCGGCAGGTGGTATTGCATGCCCTACCATCCACTGGGGCGTGGTGGGAGAATAAAATAGTGTGCTTACTGTAGCGAGGCACCATGCCCAAAGCATGGCGAGCGCAGCCATTTTTTGTGTCTGTGTCGACATTATGGAAAAAAAAAAAAAGCTGAAAAACCCCATGTCGACCTTTTGACAGTCAACCTTCCCCATGGTCGACCTAACCCCATGTCGACCTTAAGTTATGTCAACCTAATGCTTATTGACCTAGTTGCTGTCTATCCAATGATCCATACCCTCTTATTTAGCCAGGAACTGCTGTTTATGCAAGACTAAAAGGGCATACACACGTAGAGATGTGTGCTAAGCGGTTTAGGGTAGGTGATTTCCCTGTGTCCAGATCGCCCATGGAGAGCACATACACATGCAGAGATTTGTGGATCCAGAAATCCAGGAACGGCGCAATTTCTCCCTCATGGAGAGATCAGTTAGGCCAGGGTTGCCTACCCTACCGAAATGGCCGGGAGAGTCCCAAAAATCGGGTTCCCCTCCCGAAGAATGCAGCCAAAAGTCGGCAACTATGAGGTAGGCAAGTATGGGTTACCGGATGAAATCATAGAGTTCACATGGATTGTAGACATGCACACAACTAGTTTATTCTCTATGAGGCAAACTACACAAGACAATGGAACTATCAAACAATAAAATGTGTAAAAACATTTAGCCCATAGGTTTTCCCAGTATGGAAATGGTTTCCTAGCACTTACCACTTGTCCTCAGACACACAGGCATCGTCATCAGCTTAATAAGCCTATCATCAAGTCACTACCAGTTAGTTAAATGTAGAAGAATAACTTCAGTCAGCAATTCCCAAATACTGTGTATCCAACCTGTTAAAGTGGGAAAATTAGGATGGAGCAACCAGCGTCCAGGAATCATACAACCTTCTGTCACCTATACTCAAGGAAGCCTTTTGCTGGGCTGTACTTATAGCTACCTTGTCCAATGATGCTGCTGCCTATTATCAATTCAAACCACTAACAATTAGTAGTAATGAGCTGCTATTGAAAAATGTTAGGCTCAATGTAATTAACTCCCCCCCCCCCCCCCCCCCAAAAAAAAAAAAGCTGGGGAGACACTATAGGAATCGCTCCTATTGCTAGTGATAAATTAATATGAGTGAGTTAATTAGATATGAAAGGGCTCTGGATAATGGCCCTTATTCAGATCTGATCGCAGTACAAATTTGTTCTCAAAATGGGCAAAACCATGTGCACTGCAGGTGGGGCAGATGTAACATGTGCAGAGAGAGTTAGATTTGGGTGGGGTGTGTTGAAACTGAAATCTAAATTGCAGTGTAAAAATAATGCAGCCAGTATTTACCCTGCACAGAAACAAAATAGCTCACACAAATCTAATTCTCTCTGCAAGTTACATCTGCCCCACCTGCAGTGCACATGGTTTTGCCCATTTTGAGAACAAATTTGTACTGTGATCAGATCTGAATAAGGGCCAATGTGTTCCTCAATGCTGGTGTGGATCAGTTGGTCACCAGCAAGTTGTTAAACAGTTATTAGATCGACATGCATTTAGGTTGACATATGTCTAGATCGACATGCAGGAATGTCGACATGGGTTAGGTCAACAGGGTCATTAGGTCGACATGGGTTAGGTCAACAGTGAACAGATCGACATGGGGTTTTCCGCTGTTTTTTACCCGAATGTCTACAGTCGACATGGACACAGGTTAAAGTGCAACGCGTCCCCTCGTGGGTTATGGTATAAAACATAGACTGACTCATGATAGACAGTCACAAGGTTGATAGGGTCAAAGGGTTGACAGGGTCTAAAGGTCGACAGGTAAAAGGTCGATGTGGTCAAAATGTCGACAGACAAAGTTTTTTTTTTGCATATATATTGGCTTCATAAATAAAAGTTTTTTTAAGTAAAAGAAGAAAAAACTTCTGGAATAATCTGTTTATTTTGAAAACCTGCGAACCCCATATAAAGAATTGCACATTAACCCAGCGCTGCAGATAATCCCTGTTTCTGCATAGAGATTGTCCATTGAAATAATCATTGATTGAATATTTTCACCTGGGATTCAGCAGCTGCAGGGGGAGAGCGCTTGAGACTGTGTGGACTGACTTTTTTTAAAAGATACAGGGAGTCATTTATCTCTGTGAGCCTGGGTGGTAGCGGTGTACATCAGCAGGTAGTAGGGTAGAGTAATAGGCTTGCTAGCTGCATTTCTCCTCTGTTCGGGTCCCTTCTCTCTCCTGGCCACATCGCATTGCCGCAGAGCACTAGAGACTGAGCTAGAGAAGGCCCAGACTCTACTGCGCATGTGCAGACCTCCGAAAAAATGGTGCAGAGTGCGCAGTGTGGCTAACCTGAGGGGCACACGTGTACCCTCCACTTGCACCCATTAGAAATATGCCACATGTATGTATGTATGTATGTATGTATGTACTCCAATCAGAAAAAATTATACATAAATATGGCAGAGGATTAGGATGTAGTGACTATTTATACATACTTCCCAACTTCTTTGTCCTGTAGCGGGGCGCACCGAAAAGAGGCGTGGTATATGTAAATTAGAAGCATTGCATACGCAAATGATGTTATTGTCGGATCCGCCCCCTTTTACACCTGCTGCGTTCACTGCATCTATTCCTTCAGTCCCCAACTGCCCCCCCCGCCACAGAACACTGCTGTCCCCGGGCGGGTTGCGGGACCGTCCCAAAAAAAGGGACTGTTGGGAGGTATGTTTATAAACATAAATATATTATTCCAAAATGATCCCAGAGGCAATGGTAGAAGTTGGCATGAGAGCCCCTACATTTAGGGCACCTGGGAACGGCATCGGGATCAGAGTATGCACGAATGCACCATGGCACAGATATGCTCAACGCATAGTTTTCAGGTGGACTTCCTGTAAGTACGCCAAGATTAATAGCTTCATGGAAGAATCATAGTGTGTCAGTAAGGAATCAATAGGTGGTATACTAGAAATTTTATTTTTACATTTTTCAGTTAATGGTCAAATGAGTTTTGTAAGGAAAAGTGACTATTATCTATATATATATATATATATATATATATATATATATATATATAAACAGTCTTAGGGGAAGAAGCAGCACTCCAGCCTTATATACCAAAGACCGCGTCTTATATATATATATAAACAGTCTTAGGGGAAGAAGCAGCACTCCAGCCTTATATACCAAAGACCGCGTCTCGTCGACGCGGTCTTTGGTATATAAGGCTGGAGTGCTGCTTCTTCCCCTAAGACTGTTTATATAGCTGGCTTACAGCTGATAGCGGGCACCCGCCGAGGAATTATTTAAGTGGAGCTGCCGGACCCCCCTCTCTACCTGTATATATATATACCAGAAGCAAAGCAGAGGGCACTCACCGTTTGGATGAAAAAAACTTTGGAGTTTATTGGAAGTAAGGCATGTTGTTACCGTTTCGATCCTAGCATGGATCTTTGTCAAAACATCAGCAGGAGATACAAAAGTGATCCTTTCACTACAGCCACACCAGCCATAATGGTCATTCAGCAGGGTATATATAGGCACATAAGTCACATGATCATTTGAGTAGCCAATCAAAACACTACAAATCAAAAACGGCCTTTAACAGCCAATATTTTATTCATATGGCCATGTCAGAGACTATAATCATATGTCCCAGTGACTGGAGTCATAAAGTGCAAAAGCCACAGCGTAGCAACACTTTAAACACTATAAAACAACTATTCCGGGCTCCGTACCGGAAGTACCATGCGTTCCAAAGCTATGGAACGCACAGCCATGACCGGAAGTGACGTTCCGTTATTCTAGCTGACAGAACGTGTCAGCCTAGCTCACATAGCGGTTACGTGCGCACCATATTAATGGAGCGCATACAGGAAGTGGGGACAGCCGGACTAGATCAGTGCCTTAAACAGCGCCGCACCCGGAAGTGTGCGTTCCATCTTAATGGAACGCACATCCATATCTAAATCAACAAGATTTGATACTCGAAAAAAAGGGAGAGAAAGGAGGACTCAATAAGGTATTTGTTAGTGACCATATGCCCATATAACAACCTGCCTAATGACACTGTTTCTTCATCAAAATCATTTTATTAAAACTATTTTAATAATAAGAAGTTTTACACACTAATACATACATATACTAAAATAAGAATATCAACCAAGGTTGATTTAGAAAAAAAAAAAAAGACCATGGTCAAAACCAATCTGGTTTTGCCACTAAAGATAGTGTGAGGAAAAAATCATTCTCACTAATAGAACTAGGGGGAACAAAGTTCACCCTATTGATTCTACCAAACCAATTATTGGACCAAAAAAAGAATTTTTATTTTCATAGAAAAATGTTCAAAGAATTGTATTCATTCAACCCTTTGGGGGTTACAGTTCCTAGTTCAGCGATCCATTTTGCCTCTCGTTGCTTCAGTAGTCGCTCTCTATCTCCTCCCCTCGATGGTTGTGGAACATGATCGATGAGCATGCATCTTAGACTTGAAACGGAATGATTTTTATGCATGAAGTGTAAAGCCACTGGTTTGTCACTCTTCCGTGTATCAATGGCCTGACGAATAGAGTGGCGGTGGTTCGCCATCCGCTCTCTAAAACTTCTTGTTGTTAATCCAACATACATAAGCCCACATGGGCATGTTAGAGTATAGATAACAAACTTGGAAGTACAAGTTAGACGATGTTTGATTTTAATCGGTCTGCCACTGTGTGGATGTGAAAAAGTTGACCCAGGCGTCATGGACCTACACGTGGCACAGTCCGGGCATCTGAAACACCCCTTTCTCCCTTGAGACAACCACGTTGAGGTACCCTTTGATGGCTGAAGCATCGGTCGCATCAATAGCTGCTTCAAATTGGGTCCTCTACGGTACGAATGCATTGGGGGTTTAGTGCTGATTTCATGTAGCTTGGCATCGGAAGTTATTATAGGCCAGTGCTTACGGACAGTTTTTTCCAAATGGTGTGACTGTGTGTTATATGTGGTGGTATATATCATCCGCTTTTCATCAAATGGACGTTTCACATCGGATTTTTCATATCGTGCCTTAGCCTTCAAGAGACATCTCTGTATTGTTTCAGGTGAGTACCCACGCTGCTTAAATCGATCCTTCTTCTCATCGATCTGATGTTCTGCCAATACCGGGGAGCTGTTATTCCTCATCACCCGTAGAAATTGGGAAATGGGTAGACTCTCCTTTAAAGTGGCCGGGTGGTGACTTGTGGCATACAACAATGTGTTCCGATCTGTCTCTTTCCGGTAAAGGGTTGAGCATAGTGTATTATTCTCACGAAAAATTGTGACATCAAGGAAGTTCATCATATTTTTGTCTATGCTGAACGTAAAGCGAATCGGACTGTCCAATTGGTTGAGGTGTTGCACCATATCAAAAAATTCTGTCTCAGTACCCCGCCATAGCAAAAATATATCGTCAATAAAACGGCGGTAGAACATAATCTTATCGCCAAATATTGGCATCAGGTAAGTGCTTTCATAATGCCCCATGTAAAGGCTGGCATACGCTGGTGCTAAGTTAGAGCCCATGGCGGTCCCCGTCCTTTGAAGGAAATAATCCTTACCATAGTTAAAGTGGTTCTTACTAAGGATCAGTCTAGCCAACTCCAACAAAAATTCAACAGGGGGTCCGTCATGGGCTCTAACTTTAAATGCTGAACGCATAGCTTCAATACCGTCATTGTGTGGTATTACAGTATATAGGGAGTTGACGTCCATGGTAGCCAACCACACCTCATCAGGGACATCACCCACTAAATTAATCTGTGTCAAAAAATCATTGGTGTCACGCAGGAAGCTTGGAAATTGACAGACGATAGGTTGCAGAAACTTGTCAACAAATATTGCTAGTGGCTGTAAAATCGAGCCCATGGCCGAAATAATGGGCCTGCCCGGTGGTGTCTCTAAGGACTTATGTACTTTCGGAAGAGTATATATGATAGGACATATCGGACTGTCAACCTTCAAGTACATTGCAACCTTGTCGTCAATCCAGCGATGTGCCACCGCATTATCAATGACGTTATCAACCAGCGATTTGATCTCATACATGGGGTTCATTGATAATTTTTCATAAGTCAAGCTATCATTCAACTGTCTCATGATTTCGCGATCATAGTCAACCCAGTTTTGGACCACGATGGCCCCACCTTTGTCAGCTTGTCTAAATACAACCTGGTCATTCTTAATCAGGTTGCGTAGCGATGTTCTCTGGTCAGTGGTCAGATTGTCATATGTATTGTCTGTCACTTCATGCATATCATGTTCAATTAGTCTAAGGAAAGTACGTATACTTGGATTGTTAGACTGGGGGTCAAACCTACTAGGTCTACTGAATTGTGCAATATCAACATTCGCATTCATCTTGTCACTAAAGAATTCACGTAGGCGCAGTTTGCGCCCAAATTTGTAATTGTCAACCGACAATTCAAATTTGTCAGGTTTGACAGTAGGCACGAACGAGAAACCCAATGACAATACTTCACAATCAGTTTTACTCAGGGGGAGATCAGATAAATTAAAAATTACTTCGGAGCCTTCTGGCCTCTCCCTCTTCCGCCTTTTCCGCCCACCGCGCCTTGTCGGGTATTTTTTGGACCTGGGGGTGGTAGGTCTGCTGATTGCCTCGTGGTATGGCCTAAAAAAGGCACACTGGGTGGTCTGGATGAGGCAGAGTCACTATCAGAGTTAGAGTTGTAACTGTCAACCCCCCTTGGAGTTCTATATCTAATGGTAGTACCCTGGCGACGGTGATGTGACGGTCTAGAGTCACCTTTTAGCCAGCGGTAAACCTGGTGGTTAGAATAGTCAGAATTGACTGGTTGTAATTTTTTCCGTTTAAAGGACACCAGGTCCGTTTGGTATTTACTGATCTGTTCACCCAACTTAGATAACCAATCCTCAGTTTTTTCTGATTTTAGACGACTGAGGTGTAAGGTATTAAATTCAGAAATCTCTAGGCGTACTTTTGCCAATTCTGTTCCGACCTCCTCTATAACTAATAGAATGAGGTCAAGTGAACATTTATTAAGCACGCCGCACCACATGCTCCTGCGACCAGCTGATTTCCACTGCCGGGCTCCCCCCGGCAGTTTCTTTTTCATCAGTGACCATCTCTGGTCGCTGATGTAAAGTAGAAACTGAGCAATATATCTCCCCCGTGTGTACACAGCATAACACCTTATGAGCAATTCGTGGGATCCTATTCTACAACTGCTAGAGATTCTCACCATGGGACTGATTCACTCCCAGTTGTAGTGTGGTGAGAATTCACTACACTACAACTGTCGATGCTAGGCTCTGGGGGGGAGGAGGGGCTCAGCAAAGGGCAAGGCTGAGTCACACCCGCAATGTGCCCGCTAAAGTGCAAGGACTTCGCTACACAGGGAAGCGCTTGGACAGTCTAGCTGTGGAGCCAGATGCAGGTCAGCCATGTTTGGGATTGTAGCGCCTGCGTATAAAGTCACACAGCTGCAGCACTCTCCCCAAGCATTCTCCCACAAACCACCATGTTGCCACCCCCACAGGGCCGGTGCAAGGCATCTTATCGCCCTAGGCAAACCTACAGGATACCGCCCCCCCCCCCCCCAACTTCTCACATACACAATTGACTTTTATCATTTTTATTACCTATATTTATATATTTATATATTTTATATATATTGTACTGGGCACACAGCTAGTCCCCCAGGTGGGTGCATGATTATGCTGTACTGGGCAGTGGGCACACAGCTAGTCCCCCAGGTGGGTGCATGATTATACTGTACTGGGCAGTGGGCACACAGCTAGTCCCCCAGGTGGGTGCATGATTATGCTGTACTGGGCAGTGGGCACACAGCTAGTCCCCCAGGTGGGTGCATGATTATGCTGTACTGGGCAGTGGGCACACAGCTAGTCCCCCAGGTGGGTGCATGATTATGCTGTACTGGGCAGTGGGCACACAGCTAGTCCCCCAGGTGGGTGCATGATTATGCTGTACTGGGCAGTGGGCACACAGCTAGTCCCCCAGGTGGGTGCATAATTATGCTGTACTGGGCAGTGGGCACACAGCTAGTCCCCCAGGTGGGTGCATGACTATGCTGTACTGGGCAGTGGGCACACAGCTAGTCCCCCAGGTGGGTGCATGACTATGCTGTACTGGGCAGTGGGCACACAGCAAGTCCCCCAGGTGGGTGCATGACTATGCTGTACTGGGCAGTGGGCACACAGCTAGTCCCCCAGGTGGGTGCATGATTATGCTGTACTGGGCAGTGGGCACACAGCTAGTCCCCCAGGTGGGTGCATGACTATGCTGTACTGGGCAGTGGGCACACAGCTAGTCCCCCAGGTGGGTGCATGATTTTGCTGTAGTGGGCAGTGGGCACACAGCTAGTCCCCCAGGTGGGTGCATGATTATGCTGTACTGGGCAGTGGGCACACAGCTAGTCCCCCAGTTGGGTGCATGATTATGCTGTACTGGGCAGTGGGCACACAGCTAGTCCCCCAGGTGGGTGCATGATTATGCTGTACTGGGCAGTGGGCACACAGCTAGTCCCCCAGGTGGGTGCATGATTATACAGTATAATCATGCACCCACCTGGGGGACTAGCTGTGTGCCCAGTACTGTGGAGACAGTCACACTGAGGACAAGGAGAAAAATGGGGATGCCTATACAGTGCATAGTAAGGGAGCAGGGCAGGGGCTAACGTGATTAAACAGTACCTGATCAGAGGGCAGGAGGAGCTATCAGGCGGACACTGGACATGGACAGGCACACTGTTGAAGTGTTGGGGGCGTGGCTAAATCGCGGGCAACGTGGCCACGCCCCCTTACCGGGAACAATTTAAAAATCTTTTAAAACAGCTCAGGGGTTAGTGACAGCACAGTCAAGTATGATTGTGCTGTGCCGCTGACAGGCAAAGCATGAGCTCTCACGCTGTAACACACTGACAGTGTGAGAGCTCATGCTGCTGCCCGGGAGGGAGGAGGAGGAGGAGGAGGAGGAGGGGATCAGGACCTTCGCCTCAGCTGTCCTATCCTAGGTGCGGGTGGCTCAGGCTGTCCATCATTAAGGAACCCGGCGTCCTAGAGCAGAGCGCAATATCACACTGCCTGGAGTGGAGGTTGGGGGGGGGGAGGGAGGAGGGATGAGAGGAGGATCCAAATCAACTCACCTAATAGCTGCTATGTTGGCTGCAGCTTCTTTTTCAAAGTTCCTCCGGCCGGGTTATCCTCTGCGGTAGTGTAGCTTCCTGCTGCTGCTTCTTCCTCCTGCAGGCTGCAGCTCACTACCGCCCTCCAGTGGCCGGCGCCCTAGGCAAATGCCTAACCTTGCCTAGTAGTGGTGCCGGCCCTGCACCCCCATCGCTATTTAAATTGTGTTTGCAGCGAGACCGTACAGTAGTTTAAGTGCTCATGCAGGCACCAGAATGCCCTGATACCTGGAAATCACCCAGGAGCAATTTTTGGAGATCAGCAGTGAGTTCTGAAACTGTCGTCTGTGCAAATCTGAGTATCACTGAGGCTTCCACTAATCTGCGACTGAGACAGACAGGAAGTGGTCAGCGCTGACGTCACAGACCCACCCTGACAATGCCTGGGGACACCTGCTTTTTTTCTGCCACACCCAGAAAATGGCAGGTTTCCACCCCCAAACGTCGACTTCCAGTCAGTCAAACTGATTGCATTTACGATCCACATGCATTTGTTGTTGCTGTTTCCCATCATGCGTGCGCAGTGTGTATGGTACACATGCACAGTTATCTGATAGTCATTTGATTTTCTAATTCATTGATCCATGCTAAATTAGCCCCATGGTGTATTAAATAAAATAAATGATTGCCCGTGTAAAGAAGGATGATATGCTACTGAAATAATGGCATGCCATGATAGGTACCAGCATAGAATGCTGAAAAGATGGGGCATAAATCCCCTTATATGATGGCACATAAAGGTTTCTTTCGTTTTGATAAAAAAATTGCCTGTGTATACAGAGGAGAAATAAATGTATATAGTGCAATTTCACTATGGGTGGCCCCAGTTCCAATTTATAATTTCCAAATAAATTCAGCAAAAAGGGGGGGTGTCCTCACTGCAAGGGGTGGGAATGGCAGCCGGCAGTCATAGTTGCAAGCGGCAGCTGGGAATGGTGGGCGTGCAGGATCCAGGAGGGGCAGTCAGGCTTTGATGGACACAGGCCTGACACTAGGCAAACGCTAATAAAAAGGTGTATAATGCATGGGCACATAATAGTACCAATTAACATTACACCACACAGTAACATACCTCCCAACTTTCATAAGATTAGAGTAGGGACACTCGCGCGGCGGGCGCCCGAAAAGGGGGAGTGGTGCATGCAAATGAGGGCGTTGCTTATGCAAATTAGGTCACGCCCTTGTTTTTGGCCACGAATAGACGCTGTGCGCATGTGCACAGCGTCTATTCTGTGAGATTGGGAAGGACTCCCAACTGCCCCCCCCGCATCGGGACACTGCCGGCCGCGAGAGGGACGCGGGAACGTCCCCAAAAATCGGGACGTTCCCGCGTTTAGCGGGACAGTTGGGAGGAATGCAGTAATTTCCCCCATTATGCCAGCTAGAGTGTCTTAGACACATTGCGCCAGGTAGAGCCTCTTAGGCACACTGCACAAGTTATAGCCACTTGGACACACAACATAAGATAACACACAACGTAATTCCCATTACGCACTAAACCATACACCATAATGCCCATTACACATTATGCCACACAGGTAATGCCCATTATATATTATGCCACACACCATAATGCCTATCACACTTTATGCCACACATTGTCATGCCCATTAAATATTATGCCATACACTGTAATGCCTTTTACATTTTATGCCACACACTGTAATGTCCAATACACATTATGCCACACACCATAATGTCCAATACATATTGTGCCACACACCGTAATGTCCAATACATATTAGGCCACACACCGTAATGCCCATTGCATATTTGTCCATTACATATTATGCCACACACCGTAATGCCTATTACATATTATACCACACACTGTAATACCTATTACATATTAAACCACATAAATGCTGCGGAATGAAAAAACAAAAATAAAACATTCCCATGTGTGAAGGATTAGGAATGCAAGGACTAGTCGTTAGGATCCAGGGACCTGCACCTGCTGTTTGTAGCGGGCCCCCAGGATCCAGCAGGCAGCTGCAGGCTCCTATCAGCAGCAGGGTGGCGCGCAGGGTCCCAGCGGTCGCCATTCGTCTTCCTGCCAGCCGGTTGCCTGGCAACCAGAAGATGTCCTGGCTTTTGCTAAGCAGCTAGGACACCATGACTAGCGCACCCAACAGAAGGTCTATCAACTATCACGCCGGTGATAGTGGCTGTTCCTAGCTGCTGGATGGTTACTTCTGGAGCTGCTACCTGTCTGTCATTTGCCTTTTCACGCTGTCCTGTGGTTCACCACCTCTGCCACCTTCTGCCTCCGACTTGTTCTGCAGTCTGCGGGTTAACGCCATCCATTTTGTGTGGTGTTATTTGTGTGTATTGTGTGATGTATTATTATTATTGTTGTACAGTATATTGGTGTGGATTATTTATCTTGTGGACTTCGGGGTTTATGCCCTCTGAGAATGAGCGGCGCTCAATCTTGTGTTGACGACGAGGTCGCTTGTTATCAAGTGATTTGCGGTGAGGCCAATGCATTTTCAGTTACTTTCGGCGAGGTCGCTGCATTTTCTCGGTTTGCGAAGAGGTCACTTGTTATTTAGTGTCTTTCCTTTTTGTAGGTAGTTACTTCTCCTCTTACTCAGGGAATTGTAGATCCTTGTAACACGTAAGACCTGATGGCACTGGAGGTGGGCCAAATTTGCTCCATCAAACTTGGCTGTTAGAGGTGAAGCCTACAGTAGCACTGCAGGATCTGGTTGCCCCTAGGGGGACACATTAGAGGTAGAGTAGGGTCTCACCGTGCCAATTCTAAACAGTGGTCTCGGCTGTGGCGTTCAACACACCCTGGATCATAAAAGTATTGTTGCGATATTGCCAATAACCCCTTAGTGTGGTCTTGGTCCCATGCTACAGCTCAGCTTCCCATATGACCTTGAAGATTGAAGGACAAAGATGGAAATTCTATACTGCGTGAAGCACTGATCTCTTACTTAGAGATGAATGACCCTGAAGATACCTCTGTTACTAACTAATAGTGTGCTCTTAAGGCAGTCATGAGAGGCACTGCTATTCCAGCAACCAAGACAGAGTAACCAAGAAGTTCAAATAGCTTATGAGAAAGAGGTAGTGACAATAGTAGTTCAAGATAAAAAATCCCACTACACTAGTCCGATTTGGCCACTTATCACCCCATTCTGATGCATCGGGCCGTTCACATGACCGGTCCCGTGCGCATCCGAGTGGGTGATCGGACCTGCTGCAGGTCTGCCCTCAGACTCGGACTCCCTCCTGGCAGCATGCGAAAGATCACATGTCAAAGGACCGCATGCGATGTATCCCAAAGCCTAAGCCGCATGTCGACAATCTGAAAATGTTGACATTTTACCTGTTGACGTTCTCTTAATGTCCACACATTGCAGACACTTTATTAATATTGGCTTCATAACTGTTGATATTGTTATTGTTGACTTTTTGACTGCATCCCAGTTTGATGTATATTTCTAATACTTTTGTCCCTCTCTATCCCCCAATTTTGTATACAGAATGTACCTGTCTTTTCCAGCTACAGCCCTCATCTTTAGCGTACAATACTGATTAAGATATTATACTGGAGCCGTTTAAGACCCAGCATCCCCTGAAGACCACTCGAGCATTTATTTCAGTCCAATCACTTGGTATAGTGTACATACAGGCATTACTAATATCGTGGTATCCGAGCCAGTAAGAATCATATAAATTGTCTCTCCAGTACATTAGGCATGAATGTGCTTATTACAGTTACAGGGATATTATTTATTTTATTCTCCTATGAATAATGCCCGCCAGGGATGATTAAGCTTCAGTGGCGTAACTATAAATTTTGCTCCCCCCAGCCAAAAAAGTTTGTGGCGCCCCCTCCAGCGTGTTTCCCCAGCGTGTTACGTGATGGCGTCACACGCATAAAGGAGAAGCTGAAGCAGGATAGAGGATGAGGAAAAAAGCAGACCCTGCTGATTGCCTTGGCTTTGACGCATCCCCCAGGCCGCCCCAGCACGCCCATCTGCCCGCCCATCCTGTACACAGTACCCAATAGCCGGCTCTGTGTACAGTCAATTGAATCAGTGGGGGGATTTGTCATCTCTGCCATGGCCGCACCTGACTCGTCTCCGATGCTCAGCCAGCGGGCAGTGGCAGGCAGCAGCATGTCAGTGCGTCCAGCAGGTGCTGGTGCCCACATAGACCCCACTGTGGCTTGCTCCCCCAAGCGGCAGCTGGGGCTGCCTTACAGTAGTTATGCCACTGTTAAGCTTCTCATTTAGACTTGTATGGAGGAAGTTGCCGCAAAATTGCGGCTTGGTCTGTATTGTCTAGACACAATCCAAAGGGAATTTGAACCTTCTCTTGTTCATATAGGGAAAATTCAGCCATTTCCGCCAGTGTGATCACACGCATGTGGATGCTTGTATTAGTATTATCTGATTGAATGGCAGTAAAGCCAGATAGATGCTACAGTTTTGAATGCGACCAATTAGAATTTACGTTATTTACATCTCCGAACACACATAAAAGTATAGATATATCTGCGAAGGGAGGAAAAATTTTTTTCGGCAGGGGGCCTATGTTCGGTGGGCGGTGTTTACCTGCTCGCTGGGCAGAGTATATACGCTGCCTAGCAAGCAGGTCTGAATCAGGCCCATTTACCCCAGGGTTGCCTACCCTCCTGGAATGACCGAGAGGGTCATGAAAATCGGGTCCCCCTCCCGGCCCCCAGGAAAGGTGGGCAATCCTCCCGGAACCCTGGGCACCCCCGCTTAGCCCCCTGATTGCCGCTACCTCCATCCTGCCCTTAGCGTTTAAATAACCCTATCTGCCGATCTCCGCTGAGGGGGCGGGGCTAACGTGTCATTATAGCCCCGTCCTCTCCACGAAGATATTCAAAATGGGTTATTTTTATTAATGATGTCACACTCAAGCCCCGCCCCCCGAAGTCATGCTGAAAGTCTCCTCTCCGGGCTTCTCCCGGAGAGGCGACTTCAAAAGTCGGCAACCCTGATTTACCCAGAGTCTATTGCTCTGCCGGCTAGAGAGGAGGAAGCCCAGACAGAGACTGCACATCGCCCTCCTCCCCTCTTACGGGTAAACTAAGATGGCAGTGCTACTGAAAATGGGATGTTGCCCATGGCAACCAAATTAGATTTGACACATCATTGTGTCTGAAAAATGTATATGCAATTGTAATACTTTTGATTTATGTTCGACTGTGTGGCCAGCAGGTGGCTGTAGCTCCATGTGCCCCATACTGAATCTGGCTCTTGTCCTGGGAACTGTGGTTAATGACTTTATCTCACAGTTACCAGAGGTCTTCCCTGGCCCATAGCAGGTTCCTCCGGTTTCCTATCCTGTTGCTGCAGGCTATAGCCAATGCTGTTTACTTGCTCTGTCTGCAGTTCACAGCAGAGGAATCATTTCCCCGTAATTGGGTGTGGAAAAATTAAATAAACTAGAATTTCTCGTCTATGATCTGTACTAAACTTACCATCGGCAATCTTTATGCCGCACACTTTAATAAACTTATCTAAACCTTATATAACTTAACACTAAAAATAACGAGACAGACACAAGTGCTGGCGTTTCAATATGAATGTCAAATTTATTGATTGACAACTATATATATTGATCTATAAAAGGGGTGGCGGCCCTAAAGAATGGTCATAGAGAAAGAGAGGGGTAAGATCACATCACACCGTTCACACATCGTTGGTGTTCAACTCTCCCGTCACAACCCACCCGTGCGGATGGTGTAGCCCATCCCCTGTCCAAGGGGCATGGGCTAGTGACGTATCACTGTCGGGAGAGCGCACCCCACTATCCTCATACTACTTCCATTTGAACAGGGACCGTTCTTTACCGCTGCCAAGAAGATAGAAAAAATAGGGAGGGAGGGAGGGTGGGAAAAACCGTCCAGAGAGGCAGATCACCTGACTTCCTGGCTATTCCTAACTATAGGAACTCCTCCCCTGCTCCCTAATTGGCTAATCCTTTATCATCATAGCCCCTAGCAAAAAAAACAACACACAACCTAAAGTGCAGGCAGCTCAGAATCCTTCGGTAGTTTATGTCACCTCAAGCTTAATCAGCATTCGGTTTTCCTTCTGCTATTAAGCATCATGATCAACATGCAGGGCCGGCGCTACCCACTCAGCGAGGGATGCAAAGCAGGGAGGCGCCAGGCTAAAGAGGCGCTGTCAGTCACTCCCCGCTCTGCATCCCCGCTGATTTCTGCTCTGCTCAGTTGTTCTGCTGGTTGCTGCTGCCTGTCAGAGCGTAGGACAGGCAGGCAGCAGCGCCGGCAGCTAGGAAATCCTCCCACCAGTCTGTCCCACTTATGCATTAGAACGTCAGTGCCGCTGATCCCGAAAAGGGGCGGAGCTACACGGGACATAGGGGCGTGGCTAATCGGAAAATGTGCGGAGCTACACGGGAGAGAGTTTCCTGTGTCACACTGGCACTAGCAGCCAAGCAGCTTTATTAAGTGGGGACATATCAATCAGTGAGAGAATGAGTGTGTGTGTGTGTGTGTGTATGTGTGTGTATGTGTGTGGCATTATTTATAGAAGTGGTGCAGCTATTGGGAACATTGGGTCTGATTCTGATTGACCCGCAAAGCTGTAAAATTTGTCTTACATCTGCGAGCGCCCTGTTCGGGAAGCGGGTGGGCGGGTGGGCGGCTGGCATCAGCTGCCCACTCCCCGCACCCACTTCATGGGTGAATTTCCATAGGAAGGAAAATGAAACGCAGGGCGTTCCCATGGGCACAACGATGGCCTGCCACCCCCCCTGTGAGTGGCCGGCGAATAATCAATTTGCCGTGCCCGCTCGCTCACAGAGGCTGCACATGCACATAAATACTTATGCACGTGCGCAATCTCTAAAAATCGCACCTCTGTGCAAACGTGCAGTGGAGCGATTCAACTAGAATTACCCTCATTATGCGTGTAAGCAGTGCTGCTACTATTTACATAATGGGTGTAAATGGAGCGGCTGATATGGGCATCTTGCGTGTATATTGTGCTGATACTAAGGGAATTATGTATGCAAACAGCGCTTCTACTATGGGCATTATGCATGTAAATGACGCTGTTACTATGGGTATTATGTGTGTAAACAGCACTGCTGATTGGTTGTGAGGATGGGCCTCTCTGATTGGCCCGGAGGGCATGACACTGGGACTGGCCTCTGAGCTCATTAGGGAGCTGAAGAAAGGACAGCATGGCCCACTTGAAGGAGCAAGAGGTGAGAGCTAGTGGTAGTAAGAGGGGAGGAGGAGATCCAGCCCAGTGCAACCTCTTGGAGCCTTGCAGGGTGTGTTTGTTACATCCCGGGAACACTCTGCATTTACCATCCCTGGCTCCAATGCCACCACTGGGTAAGGGAGTATCCTGTATCTTGTTGTTGGGAACACCCTTAGGTACCTAGGCAGCTGACAGGAGGTAAAGTTCAATTCTATGCAAAAATTGCATTTGTCACATTTTGGACCTTCTGAAACAGACAGGTCTACCATTAAGGCAAACACTAATAACTATTTTGCCCATGTAACATCTATATTTAAGTTCTACAAAATAAAAACACAGTCCATTTTTTTGTATGAAACAGAATTTTAAAAAGATTAAAAAACATAAAATAAGACAATCAATTAGTTAATACAAAATCAGATAAAATCAATTGCGATTACAGGCCCAGGGATTTCGGGGAGCAGCAGCTCAGGTATGGCACCTACGGTCACGCCAAGCTCCCTTATGGCAGATGGTATTGCGCAGGGCCACGCGATCCATATTTATTTTGCGGAGAGTGTTTTTTATATCATCCGGTATGGGATTTTTTTTTAACATTCCCCGGAAGCTGCCTAGCTGGAGTTCGAGGCAGCATAGCATCAGCTGGGGAGGAGACTGGTGGCTGGGCACTACGGCAGCACATCCTGGTGCTCCATTCATGTTTACAGAAGATGAGCTTACTGCCAAATGTCTTGTGGTCTTCCTCCTCATCTAAGAGAAGAAGCAGCATATAAGTCACTGTGTATTTATCACAAGCAAACATTAGTCCTTCATACAGTACATTCTCATATGAGATTACATACATACACACTTTCCATGACATGGACATTTGTGGGTTGTAACTGGGTGCATTAAAGTGTTCTTGTGGGAGTGTCATAGGAGTGCTGTGGGCATGTAAGCCGGCTTCCGCATGTGCCTGCATAGTTTTTATGCAGAATTAAATAGCACAATGAGCAGGGTATTTAACTGGAATGCAACAGGTTATGGGTTTGAATATTGAGTATGGCAGTATAATGAAATGTATTTTTTAGCTGAATAACAAATAGCTCTGAAGTTAATTGTACAAATGTTGTATAAAGAGGATTTGTTTCCAAATCCATTAATTTGCATTGTTCACTTTATATCTTCCCCAGCACCAATGGCCAGCTGCAAGACTTATGGGGCCTGATAGCTGTCCACCGCAGCTTCTAACTAGAGTCCAGGACAGTGGCGGAACTTGTGAGTGGTGGGCCCAGGTGCAAAGATATAATTTGACCCTCCCTCCTACACCCAAACCGAAGTTCACAACATGCAACACGGCAGTGGGTGACAGGGAGAGGCAGAGTGTGACAGGGAAAAACCCTGGGTGACAGGGGCAGCAGTGGGCCCCATAGTCCTCAGGGACCCCAGTGCACTGCATCTGTTGCACAAATGGTAGTTCTGCCTCTGTCTGATGGCCTCCCTCCCTTGTAATTAGGGATGAGCGGGTTCGGATCCTAGAGATCCGACCCCCCCCCCCCCACCCCGGGCCGGATCCAAGGAGTTTGCCGGGTCCCGCCATTTTCAGGAGTCCAAAACGTCATCATCCTGCGTCGGATTCGGATCTCAATAAAAGATGGGACAAAAAAACACTGTGGGGGGATATACTAAGGAGGGGCAACTAATGGGGGACTGCATAAATTAATTGGGGCTGCTCAAGGGGGACAACTGTAAAAGTCGGGAATCTAAAGGTACATTTACAAAGGGGGAACTAATGGTACAGGAACTTTTGTACATCTACTAAAGGGGAACTACTAAGTGGAAAACTTCAGGTTACAGCTACTAAGAGGGCATTACTAAGGCTACTACTAAAGGGGGTCTGTCATATTTTTAAATTTGCACCTTCCAAATCATCCGAATGAATGATTTGGCCCCCGCACCCAATGCTTCAAATGGATGATTGGCTGGCTGTTTATCACTCTCCGGTGAAATTACTACGATGTGTATTCTACTTCACATGTGATGTTGCTATGGGCAACCAATCAGAATGTACTTCTTATTTATTTAGCACCCTCTAGAACAGGACGGGCCAACCTGTGGCTCTCCAACCGTGGCAAGGCATGATGGGATTTGTAGTTTGACAACATCTGGAGAGCCACAGGTTGGCCAGGCCTGCTCTAGAAGATAGTAGACAGGATCTGATTGGTTGCCCATAGCAACATCACATGTGAAGTACACATCTTAGTAAATTTCCCCCTCCCTTTTATCACTTTTACAGCTTAGTGCAGGCATGTCCAAACTGTGTTGTGGAACTACACACCCCAGCATGCCTTGCCATAGATTTGCCATTGCCTAATAGCAAAACTGTGGCAATGCATGATGGGACTTGTAGTTTCACAACAGCTGGAGGGCCATAGGACATGCCTGGCTTAGTGTATCTGGCCCCTGGTCTGAATTAGGCCCTACTTTATAGCTGTGAAACATCAGCTTATACATTGAAAAAATATATATATATTTTTTTAATCACAGTTTTGATTATTCACTGTTTATACACAGCCCTTGTGATTGCATTTTAATTCAAACGGTGTCTATTTTGTAAGATATCTTATAGATAGAATTAGCTCTGCCTTGAAATTTTATGATACTTGCATACCTCCCAACTGTCCCGAACGTCCAGGTTTTTGGGGGCGTTCCCGTGCCCCTCCCGTGGCTGGCAGTGTCCCGCGGTGGTGGGGGGGCAGTTGGGAGTCCCCCCTGGCAGTTGCTGGCCAGCAGTAATAGAAGCTGGGTGCATGCGCCCAGCGTCTATTCCCGCAGCCAGAGGGGCATGGCTAGAGGTTCACAGAGCGTCAAAACAAGGGGCGTGACCTCACGAGTCAATGTGATTATAAGCCACACCTCCGACAAGCCACGACCCCTAATTTCGGGCATTCGGCATGTGCCAGTGTCCCTCCTTGCTTGCCAGCACTACAAGTTGGGAGGTATGTACTTGTATTTGATTATCTATTTTCCACATATAATTTATTTTCTGTGTAAATCCATAGCTACATTACACAATTAATATTGACAGGATTTTAGCATTGAATATTGTGTTCTCCTTAGAAGAGCCTGGGCCACTTCCTTGTGTTTGGCCCTAGCCTTACATTTTGCAGCCCTCCACTGTTGTGCATGACGTTTAAACTGCTGACTCAGCTTATTACATTTATTAGTATATTACACAGCACTGACCTTTGTTATGTGATGTTGGAAATGCAGCTTATACATGATTGTGAGGCTGTAGTTAATGTTGTGAAATTGTGACTGAGTTTTGATAACCGTTATCATATCAGTCTGCTATTCCCATGCTTGGTTGCAACCACGGCCCAAGTCTTACAAGAAGGGTTTGCTGAGATTTGACACATACCTCCCAACATTGGTGGCAGAGGAGGAGTTACACAGCACGCACCCGAAATTCTGGGCATGGCTTCCAAGTCAGGGGGCATGGCCAAATATGTCCGTGGTGCTCCTGTGTGGCCACGCCCCATTTTTGACACTGTTTGGGGCATTGCCAGGGCTGTGAGAGCTGCTGGCCATGCCTCTGTCCCCTCTCTGCAATATATAGACACTGTGCGCATGCATACAGTGTCTATTCCCCACTGCTCTTCTAAGCAGGGGGGCTCCTAACTGCGGACACTTGAGACCCCGGGACGCGGGACCATACCAAAAAAACAGGACGGCCATAGGCAAAGGCAAGGGGGATTTCTGGTTGCCCGGAAACCCCCTTTCTCTTAGCAAGTGGCTGAAATTATGAAGCAATAGCACTTTTATATAATACTAGAGATGCTGCCACATCATGCATTTTAAGTAAAATGACAGCCTTGTGGCACATGCTCAGTGGTAGCAGCTTATTTTATCAAGTTTGCTGTGTGTGTGTGTGTGTGTGTGGTTCTGAGTCCTCAATAAGTGCACTGAACCAGAGAGCAGCTGCCAGGAAGAAAAGACAGGAGCCTTACCAGGAGGTGGGAGAATGTGAGCTTTAGTAAAGTGAAAGTGAAGAACTGGCTCTATTATGTTTGTGTAGTTCTTATGATATGTTTAACCTATTCATGACCACTTACTGTATGTATATTAAATACTGTATGTTTGATACAGCCATAGACCATCTATAGTTTTAAATATTAATACTATATTGAATACAGGGTACTTGTTTCCTAGCACGGCGCCTGTCGGGGTTGATCGCATGCCTTAAGTTAAGGTACTTAAGGCATGCGATCGACGCGATGGACCCGATTTTCTGTCACTTACAAGCTTAATTGCCGTTAAAAGTGAAAATCGCGTTGATTGCGTCCATCACGGGCCACCCGCGATGCGACTGACGCAATCAACCCGATTTTACATAGGAAACAATGGGAAATGGGCCAATATGGCCAATTTCTCATTGTATATGCCCCCGTCATGGGTATTAACTATGGTTAATGCCCACCCATTGTTAACGCCACCCCACTATTGATGCCAATCCGAAGCGTGGTGAGCGCAGCGAGCCCGCGAGGAGCGGCGGTACGCGTCCTCCGACCTTTTTATACCCCAACTATCCATGTCGGCATGGGGTTGATCTTATAAAGTGTGGCGAGCGCAGCGAGCCACCGAGCCCCGCAAGGTGACGCGTATACCTGTAAAGTTATGCGCGTCCGCTCGCCACGCTTCGGGCTCGGTGGCTCGCCACACTTTATAAGATCAACTCCACGCCGATGTGGATAGTGTGGGTATGAAAAGGTTGGAGGACGCGTACCGCCGCCCCTCGCGGGCTCGCTGCGCTCGCCACGCTTCGAGTTAGCGTCAATACTGGGATGGCGTTAACAATGGGGGTGCATTTCGACCATGAGGGGGGGTTTTCAATAAAAAAATTGGGGTTGTGGGGCTTTTGACATTGAAATCAATGTAAAATCGGGTCTCAGGGACCATTTTACATTGATTCCAATGTAAAAATCGGGTCGATCGCATCGCATGCGATTTGGTTGGCATGCGATCGAGGCGATTTTTTCGGCCGCGATTGATACAATCAAAATCGCGGGCGCCGTGCTAGGAAACAAGTACCGAATACAGTATCCAGAGTATAAAAAGATCAATGTGTACATTAATGTCCAGTTTCATTTCTAGGTTCTTCTAGTGCCCCCCAGACTCCCACTCTTCCTCCAATGTTCTGCAGAGTGGGAGACTGTGGACAGCATGCAGAAACTCCCCTCTAGAAATCCTGAGTTTGTCACTGGCCGGTCCTGTGAATATCGCGACAGTTGGGAGGTACAATATGCTGACATGTGAAAGTGCCCTTTCCCAGCTAGCTTGTAGAATTGAGAGCTTGGTTCATAGAAGTCATGCTAACACCTTCACATCAGCATCTCTGTATGCCTCCACAATGCGAAGATATGCAAATGTTGCAGATGCCTGGATTTGTATTGATATACACATTGGCAGTTTTGCAAATACCAGCGGCCGCTTACAAAGACGCACACTTCACTTGATTACTAAAGTTCTGAGTAGCCCTTGGTTGCCCAGCATGGCCATAGAAAGTAAGTCACCAGAGGTATTGCATGTGCATACAAGGTCACAAATGGAAAACAGTTGCAACACGCCTATGTTATTGCCACCATTCCCCCGTTACTTCCCCAAGCGCTCCCTGGCTGTCAATCACTTGTAAAATAAATCATGTCTGAGACTGTCATCGCAAGACCATCATGTACAGGGTCAAAATCCTTAATGGGTCATAATACCGACAAGGACAAAATCCAGACAAGGACAAAATTCAGACATTTAATATACCGACAAGGACAAAATCCCGACATTTAAAATCCCGACATGGTCAAAATACCGACATATAGAATGTGCAGGTGAAACTGTCAACATGACTTTGGGTCGACAGGTTGCGAGGTCGACATGGGTTTTTTCACTGTTTTTTAACCGAATGTCGACACCGTCGACATGGACACAGTTGGAGGTGAACTGCAGCCCTCGCATGGCTCGCTTCGCTCGCGATGCTTCGGTCACATTATTTTATTCTCCCACCACGCCCTAGTGCATGGTAGGGCATGAAATACCGCCTGTCGGCACATGTCGGGTCAAAAAACAGTGAAAAAACCCATGTCGACCCCGCGAAACAAAGTCATGGTGACAGTTTCACCTGTACATTCTATATGTCGGTATTTTGACCTTGTCAGGATTTTAAATGTCGGGATTTTGTCCTTGTCTGGATTTTGTCCATGTCTGTATTATGACCCTGTCGGGATTTTGACTGCATCCCCCCCCCCCCCTCCCAGTCTCTTCTAGGTAATTGGATTGCATGACGCTATTGTTTTTTCTGCTGCTGTATTACCTGTCTTGTCTTGTGTATCAAGTGGGTCAGACCAAGGCTTAAAGTGGTCCTGAAAAGGTGGCGAGACTCATTTCTCCTGCTACCAATCCTCACCCCATTAGGCAGAGCCAGGGCCAGTGATTGTGTTTTCAGCAACCCCCCTGCAAATTCTAAGTTTGCGCCCTACCTTCCATATTTTATAAAAGGACAGTGGTCTCAAAACAAAAAGGTGTGGTCACATTAAAGTACCCCCAATTCAAGTTACACCACATAGAGCACAATCTTATTCACATTACACCACATGTAGTGCCCTGAATCATATTGCACCACATCCTGTAGCAGAGCCACAGGTGGTGGAGATACCATGGAGAAAGTCTGAATCGGGCCCTAAGTAGAAATTAAGTTAAAAACACATTTGCCGCATGAAAGCCATTTGCTCCCACAAGAACAGCACAAAACACAAAAAACAGCAGAAAACAGTCCTTCCAACTAGTTGGAAAAATTCAAGCCTTTTTGAATTTGCCCAACTGTGGGGGGAACTTTACCCCCCAACTGAACGATAAGTGAACACTCACAGGCAATGTAATCTCAGTGTAGTGTCAGCGTAACAGCAGGAGGAGAGGATCCTGCAGCATCAGTACAAAATCCTCACAACACACCTGCAGCAGCGTACCAGTGTCCCCTGCAAAGGTTCTCATACCTCCTAGTGATCACCCTCCTCCCCTCATCACAGGCAACTTCTCGTTCAATGTTTGCAGTTCTGCTCTGACAGTCCCTCCACTGGTTGCCAACCTTCTATGGTATTAAATATACTTTTACACACATACAAAGCCATTACTCTGACTACACCGACTTATATCTCTTCACTTATCTCAAAATATATCCCCACCTGACCTCCGCTCTGCGCAAGATCTACGTCTCTCATCAACACTCATTAATCATATTAACAATTGTAGGACATTCTTTGGGCAGCACCCACCTTATGGAATCCACATCCATGCACATCAAGACTCTCCTCTAGCCTTCAAACGTTCAACCATTCCCTTTAATCTCACCTCTTCAGGCAGCTTATCATATTCAGGGACCCCCACATAACCTCCAGTAACATTCATATCTAATTGCATCCCATCAGGACTGTCTTGCAATCTGGTGGGACTGCCATGCTATAGATTGATTCCTATACTTATGTATCCCTCCTATTATTCTGATAGATTGTAAACACTTGAGGGTGGCGTGGATAGTGGGTGGTGCCTGGCCCTGATGACGGAGGTCCTGCTGCTGCCAGCCCTGATGACCGGAAGTCCTGCTGCAGCCTTAGGTGCCCTAACTATATTATAAAAGTGAATGAGGTGGGAAGGGGGGTTCAGTACAACATGTTAATACCTGTGCTGTGGGTGGGGGGAGAGACACAGTGATACCTGGTTTGACCCTCTTCTTCATTCTTTCTCTCTGCCCTCCTCTCTCTCTTCTTATCTCTCTCCACTCTCTCTTTCTTATGCCATGTTCTCCTTATCACTCCACGCTCTCCTCTTTGCACTCTCTCTCTCTATCTGCGCTCTTCTCTCTCTGCCTCTGTGCTCTTCTTTTTGTCTCTGCGCTCTCCTTTCTCTCTCTCTGTGCTCTCCTTTCTCTCTCTGCACTCTCCTACCTCTCTCTCTGCTCTTTCCTTTCTCTCTGCACTCTCCTCTCTCTCCATGCTCTCCTTTCTCTCTCTCTGCACTCTACTTTCTCTCTCTCTCTCTGTGCGCTCTTCTCTCTCTCTGCGCTCTCCTCTCTCTCTATGCTCTCCTTTCTCTCTGCGCTCTCATCTCTCTCTGTGCTCTCCTTTCTCTCTGCAATCTCCTTTATCTCTCTTACTCTCTCTCTGTGAGCTCTCCTTGCCCCCTCTCTCTCTCTCTGTGCTCTCCTTTCTCTCTCTCTGCGCTCTACTTTCTCTCTCTCTCTCTCTCTCTGCACTCTACTTTCTCTCTCTCTCTGCGCTCTCCTCTCTCTCTATGCTCTCCTTTCTCTCTGCGCTCTCATCTCTCTCTGTGCTCTCCTTTCTCTCTGCAATCTCCTTTATCTCTCTTACTCTCTCTCTGTGAGCTCTCCTTGCCCCCCCTCTCTCTCTCTGTGCTCTCCTTTCTCTCTCTCTGCGCTCTACTTTCTCTCTCTCTCTCTCTCTCTCTGCACTCTACTTTCACACTTGTGCTGTGCCATCTGACACATTCCTTACAGACACAGCAGACCCTCTACACAGGGCATCAGTATTTATTCATGTATAATGCTAAATGATCTTCAGTCAAATGGTATATAAATAAATACTGATGCCCTGTGTGCCCCAAGGCAATGCCTTTTCTCTGGTCACACATGAAGAGTCTATACTTCGGAATTCGGGATTGGGGCCCATAGCATATTGTTGCATATAGACCCACAACTCACTAGTTCCACCTCTGCCCCCATGTCATCAACGTCAACAGCTGCCCCTCACCCTTTTTCACTAGGAGCATAAGTACCCCCGTCATCAGCACTCCCCCTCAATGTGTCAGTGTCTGTCTGTCTATCAGTGTCCGTGTGTTAGCATCTGTCAGCGTCAGCCTTTGTGTCAGTATCTGTCAGTGTCAGCATCAGTCTGTGTGTCGCTCTGTCGGTGTCCGTCTGTCAGTATCAGTCTGTGTGTCTGTCTGCCACTGTTCATCTGTCAGCATCAGCTTGTGTATATGACTGGCAGTGCATACACTGTAAACTAACAAACCAGCACACATTACACCTTCCGCCCTACATGAACAATAAGTAGCAAATGACTTCTATTTACACATTGGTTTTCTGGCATGTAAATTACATTTATTTGCTGAAAATTAGATTTCTATCACCTCCAATTACAGCTCCATAGCCAAATTCAGTATGGATCACTAAGTTGAGAGATAGCAGTCTTTGCGATCAAATCGTTTCTGCCCAGAAAGAAAAAAAACACCCGTTGCAGAAATTGCGAATACATGGCAAAAGGCGATGCATATGCAGATCCGATCACCAAAATGGGAACATCTGCGAGTACTTTCCGTCTATTCCAGTTAAAGTCTTCCACAATACTGCTAAAGCAACAGACCCACCCGAAATAACCCTCGGCACACCTGCGTTTCCACAAACACACCCAGAAAAGGCCATGTTTTCTCCCCTGAAATGTTTTACTTACTGTCACTCAAAATGCGATTGCATTGAAGCAGAAAGCTTCCCAGAACACTTCGCAAATTCCGCTCACAGATCCATCCAAGATGAATGTCAGCATGCTGATGTCATAGTTCTGCGTATACACTACTTTAATAATGGTCAGCTTGAAAGTTTCCTGGAGGCAGTTCCATAAAAACGGATGGAGACCATTGGTACCATTAATGGATAACCTTGATGGAGTAAAACCATCTACTAGGGAAAAAAATCAATGGTTTCATCCACAGATGGTCATCCCTGCTTTTACACTAGACTGTGATCAGAGCCCGCGTATCCATGGGAACACCTAGTGTTTTTAAGGGGTTGCCCATTAAACGCTGGGCATCCCCATGTCAGCCTCCCATCACTGGCATGGGAGTGATCTCCGGGATCGTGCATAGCTCTGGTTATGGATGGACATCGCATTGCGATGTTGCACTACCATCAATGTTTTTGATTCGATGGTACTGGTTTTACCATTCGATTACATTCGATTCCGATGTTTGCTGCCGTCGATTGGTAAACTTTCCATGGTGTTCCACCCGCAGCCAGCCACGCTACAGTTCTTCTGCACAAGTGATGCTGCACTGAAGATGGATGCGCATATGCAAAACAGGGATTTGATGGTGGGCTTCCGATGTCCATCCCTAGCTCTGGTCATTTGCAACTGTTATGGAAGTTGTGGGTCAGGAATAGGAAGGGGAGGAGTCATGACTGGGAAGGGGAGGAGTCAAGACTGGAGGGGGGGGGGCAAAATGAAACAGTATACCGCCCCCCTTAGAAGAAAAGTCGGACCCTGCGCGTGATCGGCCCCTATGCTTTCACCTACAGTATGTCCTAGTTCACATCTCGGGCTGCAGTAGCTTTCCATTGTAACACTCTTTTTTAGGGGTTTCCCTGTGGAAATAGATAAGTAAAATTGTAAATGTCCATCCTTGCAGTGTCGATTTGCTTCTACATGCTGTTTACTTTCAGGCTTCGCTGTGTTCTTTAGTTGGGACTTCAGCCTATAATGCCTTTTATGTTCTGTGATTCACCTGACTTGCTGCTGACAAAATGTTTTCAAGTGTTGCCATGCCTGGATTATGTTCTGTGCTTTGTGTCTCTGATGTGACCTCCCTGTCTGCTTCATCAAAGCAGCAGCAAAGAAATAGTGATTGTAGACAGACCTGCATGACTGCCATTTAACTTCTAAAGGGGCCTACACACGAGGAGATGCTAGATTGCTCAGAACGCTCAGCAAGATCGCTCAGCACACAGTGATGTGCCAGCCCTGAAATCGGTCCTGTGTTAGTCCCATAACTACACATACAGGCAGATTAATTTGCTGGCGGGAAATACCCAGCGGCGATGGCTCACGCAGCTGCAAAATTTTGCTACCCAATTGCTGGACAGAAAAATAGGATGAAGTCTGATTGTTCTTAGGAGGAATCACCGGGAATTGTCTTTTGCAGCAGGGTGAGTATAGTAGTGTGTACAGTATGTGTGAATGTGAATGACCCGCCCCCATCTCCCCCGGTGTGTATGATCCTCCTTCAGAGCCAGCTATTGGCAGAACATCTCCCAGCAGCCCTTGCTCCTCTCAGTACCCCGAGGACTCCCAGAATCCTCCTCCCCAGTGGAAAGATGGAGAGACCACGGGGATACATGGAAACCACCAGAGTCCTTCAGAGAGACAAGTATAATTTTTTTTATACAGCACAGTTTTCAATGCTAAACAATTTTTATATAGTTTTTATAAGTTCCCTGGATAATTCAAATCTTTAATTTTTGGCAGGATAAAGAAGCTTTCAAAGTTGTCCAGGTAATCTGCAATAGGTAGTAAAATCTGAAGCCAATGGCTGGCAACTATCAATGTTCCCGGTTTGATGGATATTTATTCCCGTTTGACTCGGACATTTCAATGGTTGCCACCACTGAAAGCTTTTATTCCGATGCTCATCCTTTCATCTGCAGATACATGAAAGTAGGCTCCGCCCACAGGTCCTTTATGAATGCAAAGATGTACTGCTTTCTCTATTCTTGTATATTGCCATCCATGGTAAATACAATGGGTGCCGGATGACTGCCCGACAGCGGAGATCCCGACGGTCAGTAATCCCAACTGCTGGTGCTCCGACTGCTGGTGCTCCTGACTGACAGGGGCTATTCTCCCTTGTGGGGGTCCATGACCCCAATAGAGGGAGAATAGAACCTGTGGCGAGCCACCGAGCCTGCAGCGCGGTGAGCTCAGCGAGCCCCCAAGGGGCTTCTTTGTGCTTGCACCCATGTCGGAGCACCGGCGGTTGGCATTCTGACGTTGTGATACAGACCATCGGGATCCCCCCTGTTAGACCGCCATAACACACCCAATACAATAAATGGCTTCCTTGCAAATGGCTACATGCCAACAAAAGGGTTGTTGCTGTGGGAACATGACTGCTACTATTTGATGGCTAACCCTAGTCTGCAGGAGGGCAGGTATATTGAGTTGTATATATTTTTTTGGGTAACCAAACCCTTATTGTTTGCAAGTAGTTAAAAAGGTTGTCCGGTATTTCAATCAGATAATACGGTTTGTTCACACTATGCAGTAGTCGTGCCAAATAGTATTGCTAGCCATGGTATGTCTGGGTGACCAGGGATTGGGGGAGGTTCATTCTACGTAGTTGAGCAGGTAAGCATCGAAACACAACTTGGATTGATCCCACCACCAGCGCCTCAGTGGAAAGAAAATCGGTGTACCGTACGCCCCTTCATAGATGGGTGACTCCTCTTCTCCTATATAGAATGCTCAATTTGGACCCTTACGTCCACAGCTTTTCATCAATCACATCAGGTGCTCCATACAATGTGGAGTATTGAGGACCAAAAGTAATGGAGAGAATGGAGTATAGAGTAGTATTGTTTTAAAATACCAATATTTTAATAAACACAACAAAGTTACTATTTCCTAAAACATTCAGTTGTTTTATTATTCTACATAGTATCTAATAAACGGCTGATATACAATTTAGCGGCAAGTTTCAGTATGTTGTGGACTGGACTGGAAGGGAAGAAGTGGTCCAGGTCCAGCTTCTGGGCATTTGTAATAGTGAAAATAAGTTTCCAAAAGACAAACGATATTTAGTGTACACACTGGCCGATATCATTAATGATTTTATACAAAGACGTCACCAGGTACCAGCTTTGTACATGCAGTCATTGACGTTATAGTAAAAAATTGACCTGCATGTACAAATGATGGGGGCGGGGTTGTCGTTAACGACCTGTGGGAGTGTGCATCATTTGTCTGCCGTTGCTCCAAAGGTTCAAAATGAGCGATATAGTTCTATATATCACCAAGTGTGTACGCGCTTTAACAGTCCAGGTTTAGTGATATCCATGCTCAAGCACAGATGACTTAAATATGGTTTATTATGGATCAGAGTTTCTGTACACGCCAGTCAATGTGCAGTGCTTAAGTCATCAGCCACCTTGGTGCAGCGAATGCAGCCTCCAAGGAGAAACAACATGGCGTCTGTGCAGTAGCATTAGCATGCACTGATACAGTTTTACCATGTTACACTGTGACAGGGCAGCTGCGCCTGCTGACATCATTGCCAGGGCAGCGGGGGGCGGCCGCGGCAACTCAGGGAGCTATGTATGCGGTGAATTCGGGTGAAAAGTATGTAAAGACTGTCCGTAGCCCAGCTGAATGCAATGCTGCTGCCCCTAGGCATAGGCTGCTGCCCTAGACAATTGCCTAGCATGCCTATGATTAGGGCCGGCCCTGGCTGCCCTTCAATCCACCAACAATTTTAGTTAGTTAAAACCGGGATTTTAAGAGTCAAAACCGGGACAATCCTGGGCAAACCGGGACGTTTGGTCACCCTAGCACCTCCCGAATTTTCAAGAAGCCACAAGGCTATTATGGGAGAATAGGTAAGTATGCTGTATAGTATATTTGCAGCTTTGCAGGCTAGGTTGCAGCTGCAAGCAGAGGATTAAAGGACAAAGATGCAGAGAGACTGCAGTGAAACTGTCTTTGTATAGAGGTGTATATGGTAACAGTCATTTATGCTTTATCTGCTGTACTAATGGTAGGAAAGAGTTAAGATTCTGGCTGGGCACCTCCCACAGAGGCTATAACTAGTCTCTAATTACAGCTTTCCTTGCCACAGGTATTTAGAACTCCTGCTGTCCTGGTCTTGTTTGTTTTGCTCACTCTTCTTTCTGCTGTCTGTCTGTGACACTGAATCGACTGAATATACTGTAGTAGTACCTGCTCTGGTGCCCGACCACTTACCCAATGTTCCTGTACCCAGTGGCATGGCCAGCTAATGATATGAGAGCAGAGGGTGAATTACCATTTGCGCAGCAGGTGTTTCGGACCCTGTCACCATCTTCCTGTCACCCACTGGTTTTCCTTGTCACCCCCTGCCTCTCCCTGTCACCCACTGCTGTGTTGTATATTGTGAACTTGGGTTGGGGTGGAGGAGGGGGGCCGAATTAATATTTTTGCACCTCGACTCACCACCCACAAGTTCTGCCACTGCATATGAGGTAGCGAAGATGGAAAAACAGGAAACCCAGGCATAGCCAGGCTGTTATCTGATCAGAGGTGTAACTAGGTTTCTTGGCACCCCGATCAAATACAAATGTTAATACGGCCTGCGTTCACCAGGGCTGTGTCTCCTACATAAGGTTACAATCATACTATTATTCTGTTTGCATTATACTTGCTGAAAGTGTACAGATGGAGCCGGGCTCCCTCTTGCTGGCGAATCGCCAGACTGTCAACGCTGGCGATCCGCCAGCAGCCCGGCTCTCCATCTGACTGAGATGCGCGTGCGTCTCACGCGCACGCGCGTCTCAGTTTCCGTGCGGCGGGGCGCCGGGAACCTGTCCGTCTCCGCTTCAGGGAGACGGACAGGGTAAGGGGGGGGGGGTGCGGGGAGGCGGTGGGGACCCTGTGTGACCGCCGAGAAGCCGGCGGGGACCCGGGGGAAGCCATCAGAAGGGGATGCGCGCGCATCTCGTGCGCGCACGTCCCCTTTCGCAGATACAGGTGGCGGGGGATGGCGGCTGGCGTCGCCATCGCCATCCCCTGCAAAGACAAGCCCGGCTCCATCTGTATGTACAGATGGAACGCTCTCCATCCAGCCTAACCCCCCATGATCCCCTCCTAATCCTGCCCATCTCCCTGAAGCGGAGACTGGCAGGGTTCACAGCCCCCGCCGCCCGGTAACTGGCAGCGGCGGGGGACTTTCTGAATCTTTCATCCTATTAAATTTTCCCAGTCGGATGGAGCGCCATCTCGCCAGGGGGGGCAATCTGGTGAGCCCTGGTACTGGCTGAGAGGCGCTCCAAAATCAAAACCAGATTGATTTTGAAGTGTAAATGATTGCCGCTTTAAAAAACCTGGCGATCTTGCACTTTCTGAATCTTTCATCCTATTGCATTTTCCCCATGGGGTTTTCTGGTTGTGTGTGTAAAAAGAAAAGGAGATTTTGCTGCGCTTTTTTGAAGTAGATAAAATAATTACAATTTTTAATAAACAATATAAATCCATACACAGAATAAATGTAGTAATTGATATCATTTACATATTAAAAATATATTGGTACTTTTTTGAACTGTAACATACTAAGGTGCAATATGATTAGGCGGTATAGTCACCTGTCACTAGTAACTATATTATCTTTTATACTTTTCTGTAAAACTCTGTTGTGCCAAGGCTTATTTTATGTGGGTCTCTGACGTCAGCGATGAACACTTCCAGCCTGGTTCTTGAGCAGATAAGTGGAAGTCCTAGACTGGTGCAGATGGAAAGAAATGTTTGATGGTTTGGTGTATCCGAATTTATATGTGAATGCAGCACTATTTGCGATGCATTTGCTATTTTGCAATAGACGGGTGGCAACTTTTTGATTGCAGCCAACTGCTTTTCCTCTACTTAAGCCGCCCATACACGGTCCGTTTAACGGATCCGTTGTGTACTTATATAGTACACATCGCATTGCATGCCTTGTGCATGCATAGTGCATGCGATGTGATGCGATGAACAGCTAGTACAAAAAGTATGTCCAGCACATACTTTTTGTACCGTACTATGAGATGCGCGGGAGCGCGCATCTCATAGTACAGAGCGGACGGTCCGGGAACGGACTGTCTATGGGCACCTTTAGCGATGCACGGAGATAGCTTCATCACATGATACTATTGTTTTAATTTAAACTGGATATAAGATATTGGGCCTTATTCTGGTTCACTTCTGGCAAATTCCTTCTGAGATGGACAAAACCATGTGCACTGCAGGGGGGCAGATGTAACTTGTGTAGAGAGAATTCGATTTGGGTGAGTTATTATGTTTCTGTGCAGGGAAAATACTGACTGCTTTATTTTTACACTGCAATATAGATCTCACATTGAAGTAAAACCCCAACCAAATCTAACTCTCTCTGCACAAGTAACATCTACCCCACCTGCAGTGCACATGGTTTTGTCCATCTAAGAAGGAATTTGCCAGAAGGAGTAATCCAGAATAACCCCCATTATTATTGATGCTCAAGCAATTATTATCTGGCATATGGTTGGTGTCCAGGCCTTTGGACCTGGACACTGGCAAACAAAATCGAGTATTACAGAAGACGTACCAAAAATAATTCTCAGTGAACAGTTGAGGACTACAGTATGTATGATCTTCTAATTACATGAATGTGCCCAATAAATCATCTCTGTTCTGGCCAACACTTCTGCAGTTCAGCATCCCTGCCACAGCTGCAGCCTGATGCATCATATTGATGGGGATAACACACTCTCTGGGAGATATAAATAGGGTACAGATTTGTGTTGTGGGTATAAATAGGAACTGGTACAGTCACATGTCAGAAACACAGCTGAACACAAACAGTAGAAATACCAGGGTGAAGGGCATTAACAAGGAGAGTGGAGAGGCAGCATCCCCACTATTTAGAATGGTACAGGGCGCTGCCTTAGGGCATGTCTGGCCCCCATCTTCCTACTGTTCTCTGCATTCTGCTACTGCTGCCGCCAGTATGTGGATTGCCTCAGTGGCATAACTATAGCGATGCAGACCCCGTGGCAGCGGGGAGGCGCTGAGAAAATATGGGCGCCGGGGGTCTGTGGGGCTATTGTTACGCCGTTGCCGAGACCTTCCGCCTCTCTGTGGCCGGGACCGCAGATTTACTTAACTGTGGTCCCAGCTCTCCTCCTGGCTCCTGCTGCTATTGAAAACTGACAGCAGCGCCGGGACCGCAGACCTGACCGGCAGGGGATGCGCACACGGAGGGGTAAGGCAGGGCTGGGCTAAAGGGGGGGGGGGTCTGGGTGCAAAATCCATAGTTACGCCACTGGATTGCTTTAGCAGGTATTGGGTCGACACCTGAAATAGGTCAACATAAGCATTACTTCGACAGTGTCTAGGTCGACATGGGTTTTCACTTTTTTGGGTCCTGAATGTCGATATTGCATGGCTTGCTGTGCTCGCCATGCTTCAGGCACAGTGCCTCTCTATGCTCGGCACACTATCCTACTTCTCCCTCTACGCCCTAGTGGATGGTAGGGCATGAAATACCACCTGTCGGCACATGTCATCTAAAAAAAATCTATGTCGACCTTTTTGACCTTTTGACTGTCAACCTTGTGTCGACCTTCCCACCATGTCGACCTTAAGCATATCAACCTATTTAAGGTGTCGACCTAAACCATGTCAACCTTCAGTGGTCAACCCAATGCATGTTGACTATTTTTGTGTCTACCCAACGACTGTATACTGCCTTACCATATCCTTAATGCCCTTTTCAGGCTAAATAGAAGTGAGAGCCAAGCTAATAAGGGTAACTTAAAATTATGTATATAAAGAGTGTTCTTATCAAAGCTCCATTGACATGCTTTATTTCTCAAGCAGTCTGACAGGCAAAATTCCCCTGCTGCCCGGCACTGTGATGCAGCCTAAAGTCTTCTTGTACTGATGCTTCTATATGATACTGTACATCAGCGCAGCGCGACTCAGCTGCATCAGATCAGAGGGCAGGGAGCAGGGCTGCTTCTAGACAATTTGACCCTTATGCTCGGTACACACCAGAATGATTTGGTCTCAATTCCCCCAATTTCGATACAGTCTCGACCGATTGTATGTAAATTGGGCATGTTTTGGCATGTTTTTGATCCGATTCTGATTCGATGTGTTTGCAGATCTACCTGCTACTGGGCCTTATTCTGATTGAGTCGGACTGCTGCGTGTGCGTTCGGACAGCCGATGTTTGGTGTTTGCACATGTGCAGAGGCGATTCTACGCATGTGTGAATGCCTCGCACGTCCGAACACGGTGTGAATTCCGTGCAGAAAAGGATCGGCCAGACCCATCCGAGCAGGGGGTGGAGAGGGGCGTGAAGGGATGTTTTCGCTCATTACCATATGCGTACGCCCCGTGTTTTATGGGCGTACTTATGGTAATGCGTCCGTGACACACGTGTGGGGGACGGACAGCTGACATAGCCGGATATCAGCTGCCCGCCCATATCCCTGCTTTCATACGGAAAAATGTCCGAGTGGTCTGGAGCACTCGGTACTGCCTGACCACTCGGTCCATCATTCGATGGTCGGCGACCATCGGAGGATGGGGGAGGTTTCCACAGATACAGACCTTGATAAAAAACCACTGGGGTTCGAAACGCGTCGGTGGAGTTCCCTTTGCACATACCCGTGGAGGCAAAGAGCTGGTGGAGCGGAAAGGACTTGGACTACAAGTGGACAAGGAACGGGGGCCCCATTCAACTTGGTCCACAAAGCTTTACATCATCTTGTCCAGCCCTGACCGGTTCCACACAGCCAAGTATCCCCACTGTGGTCAGTTTATTTTAATTGTCATGTTTACAATAAAGGATTCTTGCTTTTAAATACAGTATCCATAGTTTACTGTATTTCCCTCATTCACCAATAACCTTTCTCTATGCAATCTGAAATTCACTACTTCGTGAGTAAATTGATTAGGGGGATCACCCCGCCTCTTGTCAGTTGAATACAGTTCCTGATCTTTGAATGATAATTTGATATGCGGTTATATTTGCTCATCTTGTGAGTGTTACTGTAAGGGGAGATACCCCGACTGAAAATAACTGGTTAACACAAAAATAACGTTTATATCGCAATGATATAGCTATTAAAGTGTAAAAACAGGATTACACGAGGGAAACGGCCCTCTTTCTCTCCCTTCTTGTCTTTTCATATATACTAACGAGACAAGCAGAGTGAGGAAACATGCCAGGATTTATCGCAAGTTACAGGGGAGTACTAGCCTCCTTTTTCAATATTTAGCGCCCATATTCATATTTTGAAACAATCCTTCCAAGGTGTTCGCATGAAACATCCGCTCGTGGTCCGTTCGCCCGGCGTTTCTCCGCATTTGGACGGTGTGAGCGATCCGTACGGTAGGCGGGGCTAAGAACACTCTATGGCCGTCCAAAAATACGCATCCGACCAAGTCAATCAGAATAAGGCCCACAGTCAGGATTTGAAAACGATCCCTTCCACTGAGTACAGATAGTGATTGGATCGGATGCTCATGATTATGATTGTTCTAGTGTGTCCCCTACATTAGAGTAAACACAAAAAAGATTCCCCCCCCCAATAGCCCTTGTAAAAATAAAATACCTGATGTAAACTGGGAGCTGCCTGTTGCAAGTTCCACCAGAAGTAGGGACATGCTGAATTCCTTGCAAGGAGCATCCCTCCAGCAATTGGTGAGGGAGCCCACTCGTAAGGACGCAATATTAGACCTAATACTTACAAATGGTGACAGAATATCTGACATAAATGTGGGTGAAAATCTGGGATCCAGTGACCATCAAGCAGTATGGTTCAAAATAAAGACAGAGACTGACTCATCGCACACAAAAACAAAGGTGTTAGATTTTAGGAAGGCTGATTTTGTAGAGATGGGAAACTCTATAAGGGATTCTTTGGCAGAGTGGAAGAACTTGGAAGGAGTGCAGGATAAGTAAGAAAAATTAAAAAGTGCAATTCTAAAAGCAACAGAACTTTGTGTCAAAAGAGTTAGGAAAAACACAAGAAAAAGAAAGCCCTTGTGGTTTGCAAAAGAAGTAGCAAATATTGTGAAAGCAAAAAGGTTGGCCTTTAAGAAATTTAAGCAGACGCAGAAGAATGAGGACAAAGAGGTGTATCTTGTTAGACAGAAGGAGGCTAAGAAGGTAATCAGATGTGCAAAAGCACAGGCTGAAGAGGAAATGGCCCAGTCAGTGGGAAAAGGGGGGAAAACTTTTTTTAGGTATATAAGTGAAAGGAGAAAAACAAAAAGTGGAATAATTAGACTGAAGACAGAGAGTGGAAGTTTTCTTGAGGGGGACAATGTAATAGCAGATAATAATAATTATTTCTGCTCAGTATTCACTGCTGAAAGAGAGGGGAAGGGGCCACAGTTAAGTTTCAAGTATAGTCAGAAAACTGAAGGAGAGACAAGTACATTTACAGAGGAGAAAGTCCTCACAGAACTCTCAAAACTGAAAGTGGATAAATCAATGGGGCCAGATGGGATACATCCAAGGATACTAGAGAGCTTAAAGGGAAGCTGGTAAAACCAATAACAGAATTATTCAACCAGTCACTAGCTACTGGAGTAATCCCAGAGGACTGGAAAACAGCGAATGTTGTCCCACTGCACAAAAGTGGAAGCAAGGAAGAGGTAAGCAACTATCGACCAGTGAGCCTTACATCAGTAGTAGGGAAATTGATGGAAACACTCTTAAAACAAAGAGTTGTAGAATATCTCAAAACCAGCAATTTACAGGATCCAAAACAGCATAGGTTTACTGGGGAAAGATCATGTCAAACAAATCTTATTGACTTTTTTGACTGGGTGACTAAAGTAATAGATCAAGGTGGGGCTGTAGATGTAGCTTATCTAGACTTTAGTAAAGCTTTTGACACTGTCCCACATCGCAGACTGTTAAATAAACTTGAAAGCTTTGGATTGGATTCTAAGATAGTTGAATGGATAAGAGCGTGGTTGCAGGACAGAAAACAGAGAGTTGTAGTAAACGGAGTACAGTCAAAGGAGGGAAAGGTTACAAGTGGAGTACCCCAGGGATCTGTACTTGGACCGGTGCTTTTTAATATCTTTATTGGTGATATTGCAAATGGAATTGAGGGTAAAATGTGCCTTTTTGCAGATGGCACAAAGATATGCAACAGGGTAAACACACCAGGAGGGGTAAAACAAATGATTGAGGATCTAGGCAGATTAGAGAAATGGTCAAGAGAATGGCAACTACAGTTTAATGCCAAAAAATGCAAAATCATGCACTTGGGTCTCAGAAATCCAAAGACTCAATATAGTATAAATGGCACTATAATGGAAACTACTGAGGAAGAGAGGGATCTAGGTGTCACTATTTCAGGGGACTTAAAAGCAGGTAGGCAATGTAACAAAGCAATGAAGAAGGCAAGTCAGATGCTTGGTTGCATAGGGAGAGGTATCAGCAGTAGAAAGAAAGAAGTAATAATGCCACTGTATAGGTCATTGGTACGACCTCACCTAGAGTATTGTGTTCAGTTCTGGAGGCCATATCTCCAGAAGGATATAAATACATTAGAGACTGTACAAAGAAGAGCAACTAAAATGGTGCATGGCCTACATCACAAAACGTACCAGGAAAGACTAAAAGATCTTAATATGTATACTTTAGAGCAGAGAAGGGAAAGGGGGGACATGATAGAAACTTTCAAATATATCAAGGGCTTTAACAAGGTACAGGTGGGAGACATTCTTCACAGGAAGAGGAGCAACAGAACACGAGGACATGCACTGAAACTAGAGGGAGGAAGATTCAGGGGAAATGTGAGGAATAATTTTTTCACAGAAAGAGTAGTAGATAAGTGGAATAGCCTCCCAACAGAGGTGGAAGACGCAAATACAGTAGTACAATTTAAACATGCTTGGGATAAGCATATTGATATCCTTACAAAAAAATAAGGATCAAATATGGTTTGAGGTAACATGTTTAAAAAAAGGGGCAGACTAGATGGGCCAAGTGGTTCTTATCTGCCGTCAAATTCTATGTTTCTATGTTTCTATGGGAAGGGGCTGGGGAGAGCACATGGGTGATGCTGCACTTTTATACCGCTATGTGTGCTTGAACACTGAATAAAACTTTTTGAAATATATTTTACAAAATAAACAAACCAACATTTTTCAATGCTAACTAGTCATGTCTTTTAATTTTTATTTTAAATCATTGAAGGAAGGTTAAATGGCAGTTTATCAGTCCTAAAATGGACATTTTTAATGTCATCCATAGGGAAAAGCAGGGATGACCCAGGTTCAGTGTAAACGGTGCAGACCTGGGTCCGTCCTGGGTCACAGTGCCATGTTCAAAGACCAGGGTCCGACCAGGGATAAAAAGGGGGGGGGGGGGGGAAGACATTAAATATATTACTATAGACATTACAAGCATTTCATTTATAGCTACGACCAGTGCTATTTTTCAGCAGGCTCCAGCAGGAACTGAGGCCCTTATTCTAGTTCACTCTATCTCACAAAATATTTCTTAGATGGACAAAACTATGTGCACTGCAGGTGAGGCAGGTGTTACTTGTGCAGAGATAATTAGATTTGGGTGGGGTTTTACACCTGCCTCACCTGCAGAGCACATGGTTTTGTCTATCTAAGAAATATTTTGTCAGAAAGAGTGAACTAGAATAAGGGCCTCAGTTCCTGCTGGAGCCTGCTGAAAAATAGCCCTGGCTACGACTATGGTGGTCAGGTTGCCAAGTAGGGACACGTTGTTTGGCTGTTGATTATACATTTATTGCCAAATCATAGTAGAATTGCACATATATTAATATACTCAAAACCAGCAGAAATCTCAAGGTGCCCATACACGGTGCGATGATCGCACCCGGTAGGCGCTGGATCGCAATGCATGCATTTGCGTGCGATGCCATGCAATCCGCAGGCAGTACAAAAAGTATGCGCAGCACATACTTTTTGTACTGTGTATGGGCACCATAAGATTCCAGTGGGCTGTTTAAGGTGACAGGCTGCTGTGATGATAGAATTATCTCCTATTGCGGGCCCACAGTGCGGAGAATCACAGGTATAGGTAATGGCTGAATGTGCCTGTCAGTCACCTAATGCCGACTGTCCAGTCAGAGTGCTCGGCAGCGTGGGGGTGAACGTACAGAATAATATACAACTATTAACGCAGAGGGATGGCCATCGATGATTTAAAATCATTGATGGTTTGTGGCCAATGTCGAATAATTTTTGCCATTGATGTGGGAGTACCAGATGTTTTACAATGGCAAAGGCAAACCGATGCTCGCTGTCAACACTTACCCTGTCAGTATTCAACGCAGCCCCCTCAAACACCAATTCCCCCTCGCTACATTTTTTGAGCGAGGGGAAATCGGCGTATGCGGCTCCTGAACCAGCGAGACTCGCGGCTAAATACAGCGAGTTTCCTGCATTAGCCGCGGGTCTCGCTGTTTTGGGGAATTCTCGCCGTCCTGTGACGGTGAGGATTTCCCCAGAACATTGAATAGAGCGAGTGGCTGGCGCAGGGGTTAAACAGCGAGGATCACTGGTTTTCTGCAATCCTCGCTGTTTAAGCCCCTCGCCGCGGCATTGAATACACCCCATTGACAGCTAGGTAATTTAGCATAAGGTAGTAAATCTGGACATCTGCACATGCTGGAACTTGTGTCTGACTCAGAACCAGGCTACTAGGCACTGTGTATGGGTCTTAGCATCAGTGCCGGTGCAAGGCACCGGAGCGCCCCAGGCGGGGGGGCGCCCCGGCGCTCACCCGCTCCACGGGTGGGGAGGAATACGGCCGCCGTGCTGCTCCTGGGGGGGTGATGCGGCCGGCACGCTGATCTGGGGGGGGGGGGGAGAGGGATACGGCCGCCGTGCTGCTGTTCCGATATATAACTACTCACCCTTCAGAGGGAGGGAGGGAGAGCTGGAGGTCTGGCTTGGCGGGCAGGAGGGAGGCCTCGCAGTTCAGTCCTGGCGCAGTGTGACTGACATCTTCCTCCACCCGCACCGTGTACAGCCGCTCAGCCGGGCAGCGCTGAGCACTTGGCTAACCCTCAGACGCTGCCCGGCTGAGCGGCTGTACGCGGTGCGGGTGGAGGAAGATGCAGTTAACATGCACCGGGACTGAACTGCACACAGCGCAGCGAGCTCTCCCTCCTGCCCTGCTCCCAACTACCGCCCCCCAGTGGCCGGCGCCCTAGGCAAATGCCTAACACTGCCTAGTGGTGGCGCCGGCCCTGCTTAGCATACCTCCCAACTTTTATGCCCCTTGAAGAGGGACACAGGCATGTGCTGAAGACACGCGCCCAAAAATTTGGCGGCGTGGTTACCCGGAAAGGGGGTGTGGACTATGCTTGCATCTTTCCGTTTTGCCACTGTGGGGGCATGGCCCAGAGGCTCTAGCCATGCCCCCAGCCCCCCTAGCTGTGGGAATAGACACTGTGCGCATGCACACAGTGTTTATTCAACACTGCTCAGCAGCTGACGGGGGACTCCCAACAGCCCCCGGTGTGGGACACTGCCAGGGACGGGGAACGTCCCCAAAAAACGGGACATTCCTGCAGTAATCAGGACTGTTGGGAGGTATGTCTTAGGGTCGACAGTAAGTAGGTTAAAATTCATGTCGACCTTTTTCGTGTCAACCTATTGCTTGTGTCGCACCTTTGTCCATGTCGACCTAATGCATGTCAACATTTTTGTGGTCAACCTAATTACTGTTGTCTAATTACCACATCCCTCAGTACTTTGCCATGGGAACTGTGACTGTCCACAGAAAATTGAGACAACCGTGCTGAAGTGAAGCCATGTTGGAACTGTGACGTTGCTATGAGCCTCCTCTGCTTGTGCTGTGCAGAGCACCCAGGGGTACTGGCACTGCAGTGGGCAGCCCACATGACCGACTCCCTTCGCCGCAGGGCGCCGGCAGCAATGAGCAGCACTCATCGCTGGCACCGAGCAAACGGGGACAGAACATCTGGGCAGCAGCTCCACGTCACTCAGCCTAGCTCAAGATGATTGGCTGAGGCGGCGGGACGCTGCGATTGGCTGAGCGGAAGGATGCGTCAGTCGCCACGTCCGCAGCGGCCGCAGACTGCGAGAGCGGAGATATTATTATTATAGCTGCTGGCGGCGGCGGGAGACCGGAGCTGCAGCTGTAAGACGGATACTATAGGAGTGTGCGGAGGTGTGAGCTCCAGGTGAGGCCGTGCGGCAGCGGGGGGTGAGGGCGAGGACTGCCCGCTGTTCCTGCCACATAGGACGCTGTGATGCTGAATCTGTCCGAAAAGGGAGCAGATGCGGTGGAAGGAGGAATGGGGGTTATGCGATGTCTCTATTGGTAGAGATAGAGCGAGGAAATACATCTAGGTGATGGTACACTAGGGATTGTGTGATAAAAAAGTCAGGAGAGGTAGCTGTAGGGACATTAGGCTAAAACAGGCCTGGAAGGGGATGTGGTACTCACTATTGGATGATAGCCTACAAGGTGTAGCAGTGGGGACTGGGGGATAAATAAGTCCTCAAAGGGGTAGTAGTAGGGACTGTGGGTTTAACAAGATTTTGAAAGGGTAACAGTAGGGACTGTGAGTGTAAAAAGTCCTCTAAGGTAGCAGTAGGGACTGTGGGTTAAAATGGTAGGTACTTATATGTTAGTTGAGCGCCAGTGGTGTAACGAAAACTTTTGCTCCCCCTGCCGGAACAATTTTGCTGCCCCCCCCCCCCGGGACAATTTTGCCGCTGCCCCCCGTTAAAAGACCCCCCCGGGGAGCTGGCAGGGGGGTCCGTGCGGCGCGGAGGTACCTGTATTCAGGGAGAGCCTGGAGGTCCCTGCGGCGCTGAGTATGATGTTGCCGGCCGGGGTCCCTGCAGTGAAGTGGAAATAACCCACCTGCCAGCTCCCCGCTGCACCCACAAGCAGTGGGGAGCTGGCGGAGAAAAAATAGCGCCCGCAGACCCCCGGCGCCTCCCCGCCACCGCGGGGGCTGCGGCCTTATAGTTACGCCACTGTTGGGTGCCCACTAAGCTATTTGCTTAGTTTTCCACGTCCCTTTGCCGGGCTCAGTGGCTCGCTGCGCTTGCCACACTATATAAAATTCACTCCATGCCGACATGAATAGTGGGAGTATGAGCGTTCTAACTATAGTGGGTGCCCAACTAACATATAAGTACCAAATCGTATTTGAAGGTTGATCGGTGGGGACTATTTGTTGAAAAATTCCTCAAAGATGTAGGTACTGTGGGATGAAAAAAGTCATAGGGCGTAGCAGTACAGACTGGGTTAAAATGTCCAAGAAGGGGTAGCCGTAGGGACTGAGAGTTAAAATATTCCTAGAGGAAGTAGCTAAATATGGACTTTGGAAAAAAAACAAAGGCCTAAAAGGGGTATCCGTAGGGACTGTCCATTGAAAAAGTCCTCAAAGGGGTAGCAGTAGGGAATGTGGGATAAAATGTTCTTTGAAGAGGTAGCAGTAGGGACTGTGGGACAAAAATGTTCTAGAAGACTTACAGTAGCTGTTGGGATTTGGGGATGAGAAGGCCATGTGGACTGTAGCATACAAACATTCTTACAAGGCTAGCAGTAGGGACTGTGGAATGAAAAATGGCCTAGAAGGGGTAGCAGTAGGGACAGGGATGGAGCAGTTCAAAGCAATAATAGAAAGTATGGGATGTCCTAGTAGTCCATGGGTAGACAACCTGTAGCACTCCAGCCGCTGTGGTGCTACAGACACCAGCATGCCTACAAAAGTTTTGCTGTTCTGTCATTTTCGTTTCCAAACATCTGCAGCAGTGCCACACATTGCAAACCCCTTAACGAGTCAAATATGATAAAAGGGGCAGTGGACTGGATTGTTTTATTGATGCTTGATGTGTGATCCTAAAAGTGCTGACAATAGGACTGTGGGATGGTCCAAAGAAAGTAATAGGGACTGTGGGATGGACCAGTCCCAGTAGAGTAACAAGAGTTGGAATATGAAGCTGTGTAACTCCGTCATCAATATGGCGTCATCTAGAACTATAATGCAGTTACAGCATACTGCTGGTAGTAATAGGAATGGGTTAGTAGGACTTAATGACAGTCCATGAAATATTCTTACAAGAAATATCCTCTGCAGTCCTGATTTGCATATACACGTGATCTATGTAGATGTGAATCCTGTATATTATCATGTATACACATGCACAGGGATCTGCCTTCTGATCTGCACTATTAACCTCGCATCTGCCTTATAAGTGTGACCCTTCTCTATGTAATCTGCATATTGTCATTACTAGGGTACATGGTCCTCTGCAGACTTGATGCAGTTGTCTTTTTTTTCTGTGACTCTTGGATTGTGACTAATTTAGGAAGTACTTGGCTAAATGTCTGCTTTGGCGTAGTAGCTGGGATTGTACAGATAGCTGTTGCCTGGGATGGCTGCTTTAGGAATGGGCCCCTTTTTGGCTTATTTCCCAGTACTCCGCGTAACCTACAAAATGTTACTTGTAAACATTTGTCACACTGAGAATGCCAGCAGCTCACTAGATCTTCCCATTTTACTTGCAGAGTTTAGTGTAGCAGCTTTTCTTGGAGGGAATGTGTATATGTGTGTGTGTGTTATGTATATATGTGGGTTATCTCTTATCCCCTGGGTTGACGTAGAAGTGTTGCTATAAAGCGTGGCAGAGCTTCCAGCAAGTTAGAGACCAGGTTAGTCTCTGCCACGTCACTGAAATGAAGAAAAGCTCCTCTGTACTCCAGACCGCCTCCCTTCTACTGAGCTTTTGTTCAGCAGCAGCTTACAGACATGGTGTTATCTAAGTAGAGCCCGGGGAGCAGATTGCAATAAGCTGAGTGCTGGGACTAGTAAAGGGAATCTTTCGTTTGTCACAGTAGTTTTTACAATGGCCTCCATGATTATATTATCTTATTCCCCTGTTAGCCCCAGTGAGGTCTCTATTTGCTTTACACTGTACGTTCATATATATAATTCATTGTGTTGGTAAATATAGCAATCTGTGTGTGTGTGTGTGTGTGTGTGTGTGTGTGTGTGTGTGTGTATAAAATATATACTGTATATAACGTATGTTTTTTTTTTTTGTGTGCGTATAGACTAAGGAGAATGAATCATCTAGTACAGTGGTGTCAAACTCGTGGCCCTCCAGCTGTTGTGAACTACATGTCCCAGCATGCCCTGCCACAGTTTTACCAATTCATTATATTAAATCTGTGGCAGGGCATGCTGGGATGTGTAGTTCCACAACAGCTGGAGGGACATGAGATTGACACCACTACTCTAGTATTTTAGACAGACCTAATTTTCCCACAATCCTTTTCAGTAGTCTGTGTATGCTGTATACATGCATGCATGGGATTTTGATCCCCCACCTCACAGTTGCTTCTGCCCTCTGGCCGTCACAACATGTTGGGTCTAGCAACAAATCAAACGCTGGAGTGTCACAGCTATACCTTAACGGCTGCTATTAAATCACATCTTTCCAGCTGTGATTCTTTATGGGGCACTGGCTACAAATTAAGCCTGGGAGCTACAGCTGGGGATCAGGTGCCTGTAGACAGGCTGTAACTGGGCCTTATGGTGATATAAATGAATTGCAGCAGAGAGACCGCTTTTTTTTCATATGTGTGTGCAATATATATCTATCTCTGTTACTATTTGTGTAGCAGAAAGTCCCTTTTTTTTTGCCACAGTATGTAACATTGTAACCATTATCTGGATGCTGAATATATCTATATAGATTTTATAATAGAGGCTTATGTGCTGTGTTCAGCATTGGTTTCCCTAGGGAGGCCCATCTGCAAGCAGGCCGACAGTCACATCACATCTTTGCAATCCTTTGCATAATGTTGCTCTGAGGCCTTGTTATACACGTTTCTATTGACTTTGAGCAGGTGACGTATTCTTGTGCATAATTCTAATAATCATGTTGTGTTTTGTTTCTTAGGCACAATGAATCAGGCAGAGAAATCAGAAGAGGAGGTTCCTGCATATCTGCGGGAAGAGGCACCAGATGGTAATTACTTTTTACTCAGAGGAATTGTCGTTTTCCAATCAAGTTGTGCACCCACTATAATTGCCTCTCCCATGGGATCTGGCCATTACCTTGTTAATCGCTGCTGGTCTAATATTGAGACTTTGATTTAAAAAAAAATAATAATAATCTATATCTATCGAGATATATATCTCTATCGAAGCAAAAGCTTTGAAAGCTAGTCTGCTAGCTTCTGTGTTTGTGCATGTGTGAGAAAGAGATGTAGTTTCACTCTCTGGCAGCAGATGTCAGTGTTTTGGAGACTCACGGTGCTAGACATATACAGATGGAGCAGCTCACGTCTGAGCTGCTCCTGGCAATCAAATCGCCAACTGTCGCCAGGAGCCGGAAGGGGGCACTTGCACGAGACCCCCCTAAACCTGGTGCTCTCCCTGAAGCAAAGATGGGCAGGGATTCCCTTACCTGCTGTCGTATGACTGGGACGCACGAGTGTGTGAGGCGCTCATGCGTCAGATGGAGCACCTGCCAGCGCTGATTGAGAGGCGCACCATCTGTATATAGATGATCTTTGAAGTAGGTTCAGTTAATCAATCTGGTAATCTACCAATATATGTAGAATTGTAATCACATATCTGTGTTCCAATGCCCCCCCCCCCCCTCTCCCCTTGGTTGTTCTCCACTATAAAAATAAAATAATTTTGTATTTAGCAAAGCGCCTGGGAAATATCCAGTTATTTCCTTTTGAAGGCCTCTTTGTTAAAAAAAGTTTCTATTTTTTATTTACTGTGATAATGTTGTGTTAATCTGCAGCTTCCTTAGGACGATAAGTGCAACCTCTGGCCTAGCCGCGGGAAGTAATCTAATAGCATACCAACGTTAGGTCCAGGAGCTAAATTCCTGCCAAAGAAATTGATCTCCCCCTAAAGTTGAAAAATGTGATTTAATAATGATCGAGCTGACCCATGGGACCCATTGGGTTCTTGCCAATTATCTAATCTGTGGTCCCTGATCTGTACACTGATTGGGTTAAACAAGCAATTTGCCATTAGTGGTCTGCTTTAATGTGTTTCATTGCTTTACTAAAGGCCCCCATACATTAGGCCGACTTGTCCTTAGGACAAGTCGGACCCAATTCTCATGTGAGCCGCCCGGGAGCTCCCCGGGAGGCTCACATACAATTTGGCACTTGATGAGCCAAATTTTACATGTGATAAATCGCTTGCAATCACATGTCGGGGAACAGGGGGCGGGCGGTGATCCTCATCAGGGGGAGCAGTGGGGCTGGCAGCGGGTCCCTGAGCGCTTAGCTGGCGAGTGCTGACCTGGCCGGGCGGTGTGATGATCACAGACATCATTCAGTAGCGCTGCGGGGCGGGACGTGCAGTGGCGGGTATTAGATTATTAAAATACCTGTCAAATGACTGGCCGGCGCCGCCAGCTAAGCGCTCAGGGACTCGCTGCCCGCCCCACTGCTCCTCCGGTCAGTCTGCATGCATATGCCTGTCAGGAGGTCTGACATGATCTTATGTGCTGACCGTCCGACCTCCCTGATCCGATGCGCACGGGGCCGCGGATCAGTTATCACACGCCTGAAATCAGATGAAATCGTCCCAAAATCGCAAAGTGTATGGAGGCCTTATTAACGTCACAAAGTACCTTCATGTGATTTTGTATTTTATTTTCTCAGTGGATTTGAACAGAATTGTTATGTTCATAGATTTTCACCCTTCCCTATGGTTGTTATGAAGTTATACCTGGCAGAGGTCTAGAACCCTGCTGCACCTCATGCTGTTCTTGCCATTAGATGTTTAGACCTCTGACCTAATGTGCCAAATCTGGCATATGGAAATAGTCTGTGTCTGTACTCTCAGCCAGCCCTCGTAGCATGAAGAGATACAATATCAGGTGTGATGGGAATTCTCATGACAGCTATTTTGGGCCCCGGAATGTAGAATACCGCCCTCTGCAGTGATTGCATCATTAGGAGAGTTTGGAGCCATGTTTTTCCCCCTGTGATAGTACTGCAATATAAGGAACATTGGGGCAGATGTATTAAGCCAGGCATGTCCAAACTATGGCCCTCCAGCTGTTGTGAAACTACAAGTCCCATCATGCCTTGCCTCAGTTTTGCGATTAGTGAATGTTAAAACTATGGCAAGGCATGCTGGGGTGTGTAGTTTCACAACAGATAGAGGGCCACAGTTTGGACAGGCCTTAAAAAGAAATGACTGCAACAGTGATAAATCTCCAGCCAGTCAGCTCCTAACTGTCATGTTATAGGCTGTGTTTGAAAAATGGTGGAAGCTGAGTTGCTGGACCTTTATCACCCTCCTGTTTTTCTCTTTTTAAGGCTTAATACATCTGCCCCACAGTGGCCAAACTGAAGTTCTTTTAAATCTACTACGGTGTAGTAATTTATCCTAACAAAGATATTTTAACATCGTCATTTCTTTTCCTGGTCTTTTACACTCTGGAATTGTTTACTGTTTTCCCTTACCGGCGTGGTTATGATCTATGTTTCTCCTGTGACTGCTAAAAGCATTAGATGCTCACCTAACCAGGGCCTACCACTTATACCCCCCTACACACCTGCCGATATTAAGGCATTTTCTAAGCAACTTTGCGATGTTTGGCAAAGTCGCGTAGAAAATACCCCTACCCCTCGGAGTGTGCGTGTAGGGGCTATAGCGACAGCAATGCATGTCCCTGGCCTAGATTGATGGTTAGTGATCATCTATCTCTCTGATGGTCAGTGTTGATCTCAGCGGGAGCGCAGGCAGTGGCACTCCCAAGAATTTTCCAGATTTGCCAGTCTGTGCACTGGAGCATAACCTGGAAAATCCCTCGGGAGTACCAGTGAATGGGTTAAGCCAGGTGTTTAGCCAAGGTTGTAATCCCACCTTGGACTTTAAATACAGCAGTGACTGTATTTAAGTAACCAGCATGCCTTATATAACTGTAAAATACCTCCACATATTACCAGTGCTGGAGGTGCTCCAAGGAACCAGATATCAAGTACTCCTGGAGAGATTTCATTAAGAATTCAATCACAGAAGGTAATTCCTTGTGGGGTACCTTTTTTGTATCGTATTGATATATTTATTTAAACATATCTTTCACATTTCAAAAATGAATTTAATATGGGTGCATCAATAATACTGAGGGGTAGATTTATGACTAGGCGATCAGGGGAATCTGCGCTATCTCCTTGCGTTATAACGGGGATAGCGCTTCCCCTGATCTATCACACCCGCCGAGCGTTTACTCTAACGCCGGCGCTGTGGGGCAGGAGGCATAGCGCAGGGGCGATATTTTGCACTGCGCCCCTGCCTCCTGCCAGATTTATGAACGGTCAGCATCGCTGATCGTTCCACCGCCTGCAGCTGTCGACTTCGCCAGCTGCAGGCGGCGATGCCCTATATCTAACAGCAGGGACAGCGCTGTCCCTGCTGCTGAGCTGCGCTGGGATCTCGCGAGACAAGCGAGATCCCGCGCATGCGCAGTGAGCCGTCCAGGGGGGGGGAAGGAGACGGCGCATCAGTATTAACTGATGCGCTGTCTCCAGGAGGGACATCGCCGGAGGGGGGGGTTAGCGCTCCCCCACTCCAGTGGCAAGATCTTAATAGATCTTGTCGGTGTCCCCTCCTGCTTTGCCTCGCTAATGAGGCGAAGCAGGAACTGTTATAGCGGCGCGATAGGCGCCGCTATAATAAATCTACCCCTGAGTCACTGTACAGAGCTGTCATGTTATGTAGTCCTGCACTATGCCAGAACTGTTCTGCATAAAAAAAACTGTTGATTAGATCAATAAGTGGAACTAATTGAGTTCTGATCATGAATCTTTTAATGTACAAAGTAATTATTAGTTTCTTCCACCAGTGGAAACAATAGGAGTCATTTAGTACTGATCATGTGGCTGCAAATTTGCAGTGACCAGCGTTCACGTAGACACCACTCTGCCAAAGTGAAATCCTGCCTTTCAAATGTAATGTGATGTTGAATGGATGTACGCCGTGCGAATATGTTCATGACCTATCGTTACAGGCACCCCATCGAATGATTTTTCCACTGGGCACCAGTCATGGCAGGCACAGAGTAGCCAGAGTCTTACTTGGCAGCTGTGATGAAAACAGTCACATCCGCCCTGTCACTGACGTCACACACCCTCCCCTAAGACACCTGACGCCTGCGTTTTCCCTGACACTCCCAGTGTGTTTTTCTTGATACTCCCATAAAACTGCTGGTTATCACCCACCTGTCAATCTCTTTGCGACTGGCTTGTATATAGATAAAGTAGCTGGACTTCATCTCTGCTCCCCCCATCGCACACATGCATTGTGGCCCATATGCATGGGCAATTCATCGATGCACTACCCTATAGGTGTAACACAGCACTGCCCAGTTAGTTTTGTTGGATATCTGCTTGCACCTCAGATGGAGTGTGAGCAGGAATTCTCTAGTCAGGGCAATTGAAGCCCTCCATCCTAGCGCTATTCATACTGCACAGAATACAATAGCCCTCATAGTGTCACCCTTTCAGGGGTAGAAGTGTAACGCAGTTATAAGAGTGGTTACTATGGGCAACTTTTCAAATAAGCTGCTCTGTATTTTGCAGTATGCAAATGATAAATGTTACTTCAATGCTGATTGGTTTCCATGGGCAATTTCTCCACTGGCTCACTTCTCAACTCTTTTCATGTGTTCATACATTTTCCCCTCAGTGTCTTAGGGGGATATTCAATCCCGGGTCACGACTGCCGGGCTGGCCTGACAGCCGTAACCCTGTCCTGTTCTCGGCCGGCTCGATGAGAAATCGGCAGGCGGGATTCAATGTCCCACCTGCCGAACTCCGAAAAGGAGGCGTGGCCGCGAGATACGGCCGTGGATCGTCGAGTAGCGGCCGAGGGCTTGACAATTCACGTCCGTTCTCAGCAGAACAGGCCCGACTGCTTCGAAAGTCGGGCCCGTTCTGCTGAAATCCCTGTTAAGTGCTGTCGAGAAAGACAGCATTGAATAGGGCCCCGCTGCTATTTCCCCTGTCGTGAATAGCGGCTGGAGATTGCATACCCCCCTTAACCTGTGTAGTTGCTGCTTCTCCTTGCTTGTAACATGCTATTGATTTGATGATGACAGCTCAGACAGAGCTATACTCCCAAAGATAGTTGATATAATCTGTGCAATTCTCACTAAGGCCCTTATTCAGATCTGATCGCAGTACAAATTTGTTCTCAAAATGGGCAAAACCATGTGCACTGCAGGTGGGGCAGATGTAACATGTACAGAGAGAGTTAAATTTGTGTGGGGTGTGTTGAAACTGAAATCTAAATTGCAGTGTAAAAATAATGCAGCCAATATTACAAATACCCTGCACAGAAACAAAATAACTCACACAAATCTAATGGGATGTACACACAGAGTGATTTTTGCTAGTGAGCAACTTTGACTAAGCAATTTGACTAGATAAAACAGCGATTTTGACTAAGCAATTTTGTCTATGGGCAATTTTGACTGTACTAGAATTAACATACTTGGTTGGGCTTCATTGCAGATTGCCTGGTGAATATCTCCCTCAGCAGTGATTAGCAGCGATTTTGACTTGACAGCCAGTGATCTAGTCAGAATATTCTTGCCTGGCAATTCTTTTTTTACTTAAGTGGCATACACACGTAGAGATCTGTGCTAAGCAATTTTGCTGGTGTCATAATCTCCCATGGAGTACACATACACACGCAGAGATTTGTGCTAAGCAATTTTGCTTAACCAAAACAAGGCCGGGTAGTGGTTCAGAATGAGAGATTGCGATCAGTATCTCTCATTCTGTACACACAGAGAGATTTGCAGTAATTTGCTAAGCAATCTGACTAGATTTTGACTACATGCACTGACTTAGTTAGCAAGAGATATTTAATCTCTCGGAACATACACACAGAGAGATCTGTACTTACTTTCTAAGCAATCTAGTCAGATTTCTTAGAAAATAGCACAAATTTGCTCCGTGTGTATGCCCCTTAAGCGATATTATAGTGAGATTTGTCTAACCTTGGCAGAGATCTTTACTAACCTTCTAAGCAATTTTGACTATGTAGTCAAAATCGCTTAGAAGGATCGCTCCGTGTGTACACCCCTTAACTCTCTCTACATGTTACATCTGCCCCACCTGCAATGCACATGGTTTTGCCTATTTTAAGAACAAATTTGTACTGTGATCAGATCTGAATAAGGGCCAAAGTGAGGTGTTGGCTAAACAGATAGGGGTAAGCATAGTCGTGGGGTTGCTGCAGAAGCGAGCGTTTTGGCAAGCCAAATGCTGCACCTGTTTTGAGGCTAGCGCACCGCATCACATCTGTGCTAGACTGACATCATTCCCCTCATCTAAATAATCTTAATCTAGTTCAGGCATGTCCAACGTTGGCCCTCCAGATGTTGTGAAACTACACATCCCTGCATGCTTTGCAATAGTTTAAGCATTCTCTAATAGCAAAACTGCGGCAAAGCATGCTGGGATGTGTAGTTTCACAACATCTGGAGGGCCAACGTTGGACATGCCTGATCTAGTTCTTCTGATGGCAAAGATACAGCACAATGTAGGAATGTAGACACAAGAACTTGTTCTTCCCTCATCAGTTCATTGGGCAGATTCTTTGTAACTGGCTTCTGTGTACATACCAAATGCTGTTTGTGAGACCTATGTAAGAGTACACGTCACTATCCATGTACTGAGGAAGATGAGACGTTTTTCAGGACATTAAACCTATAATAAAAGTCTATACAGATTGACCTTTATTGCTGAAAATTCAGGTTTATCCTGAGGTCCTTTTTATCAAGTAATTAAATGTAAATAGGCCACCAGCATAGTGGACAGACCAACATTTCTCGTAAGGCATCTCAGCCACAAGGCATTATATAGGTAACAAGGCTCCTGGACAACCAATGGCTTTGGGGACTACTTTGGTCTTCTGTCATGCTATTAGGTTACATATTCTATTTAAAGGATTATGAAGATTTTCTTGTTTCTTCTCTTCAGCCCCCCCTCCTTTCCGGTCCTTAAATAATTGTTTATACCTACTGGCCCTGTCTTACTGGTTACTGCTAATGTTGCATACAAAGCTGTATTTCTCTGCAGAGCATACTAGGTGCATACAAAAAGTGTCTGGGTTGCTGATATACAGACCAAATGGGGGTATTCAATCTGTTTATTTTTAGAAAAATCAGTTTTTCCTTCAAAAACAGGTTATTGCGGCTTATTAAATACCTCATTATCTGTAATAGGAAATCTGTGTGTGTGTGTGTAAAAAAAAAAAAAATTATACATACATACATACATACATACATACACTTACCCCCTCAGAGAAAGGATGGATCCGGCACACGGTAGTTTAGGTGAAAAAAAAGAGGTTTGTTAAGAGTGCAACATTGCACTAAGTGACAGCTGCTGACCTGACAGCCGTTTCAACTGCTGGGTGCAGTTTTCATCACCTCTGATGAAAACTGCACCCAGCAGTTGAAACGGCTGTCAGGTCAGCAGCTGTCACTTAGTGCAATGTTGCACTCTTAACAAACCTCTTTTTTTTTCACCTATACTACCGTGTGCCGGATCCATCCTTTCTCTGAGGGGGTAAGTGTCTCTTATTGCTCTGTTATGTTCCTGGCACCGGATTTTTATTGAAGCCACGAGTGCCAACCCGATACACCTACTTACTTACATACATATATAACACACACACACACACTTATTATTATTATTATTATTATTATTATTATTATTATACTACCTGCACTCGCACACACCTGAGTCAATAAGTGGGGTGCCCCTAAGGTCACTCACCAGAAACTGTAAAAATCTATTTTTTAATTTATTTACAAGCCACATAGACAAAAAATAGAAAAAAAACATACCAAGTGTTTGCTTTGTGGGACCAAAAAAACACTCCAATGTTTCGGTCAAGCTCCGTGGACCTTTGTCAAGGAGGAAGTCAGCACAGTCAATGGTCATCCAGAAAAACAAGGGAGCCGTCGGTGCAGAGGTCGATCTGCTTCAGCAGTCAGAGACCTACTGACTCACCGCCCAGTCCCGGATTTAAATACCCTTATTTCCTCTATTTCACCCCCTTTCGATTTGGCCTCTGCTTTCACATTCAATTTAACATCCGATCTGCACTTCTGCATTCAATATCCATTTCGATATCGAATTCAATTTACATTCAAGGCACATTGTACACATTTAATTTACTGGATAGAATTTGATATTTCCTGCAAAGTCTATATATCTTTTCAATATAAAGAAAACGGGAGTGTGCATCGCATCGAATGCAGATGGAAAACGTCTGTACACCCCTGCCAAAATCGAAGCGTGTGTACACCCCTGTATGTCCACTTAGATCCTCGTGGAAGTGTACAGTATGACTGCATCTGGTTGCAACTGTGTAATGCACACCCATTTATTCAATTTCAGTGTTTGTATTTTTGTTTTTTATTTTTTAAGATGCTGGAATACTTATTAGATGCACATTGCAGTCATTATCTTCAATAGATTTATATAGTTGTGTTTTTAGCATTTTCTTTATAGTGAACATTAAGTGCAAAGCTGTGTAAACAGTGCAATTTTGACTATATAGTCAACATCGCACAGTGCTCGGCCGCATTTGGTCCCGATGCACGGCCCGACAGGAGTCTATCGCATAGCTAAATAAACTGTGCAGCGAGTCTGTTTTAACTATGTAGTCTGCAGAATGTATTTGGTCTAGGGTCAAATAGCAAGATAGTGTAAATCTAAAGTATATCTAAGTGCGTGTTAACCAAAATCGGATAGTCAAGGCCATTAGCCTGAATCTCAGTGTGTGAACACCATAACGCAGTGGTGAAGCCACTTCAGCCCCCCATGCTAAGCGATGTAGGTTAGCACAGGTCGCTCAGTACACACCCCTGCACACATGCGATGCACCAGCGATCTGTCACAGCCAGTGTTCTCTGGTGTGAACGCTAGTGATCTGACTAGATTTGTACGGCATGCAGTATAATTCTAGTCAGGTGATAGCAATGCCCTGGGACCATGCATCGCCGTTGCTCAGGGTATACACACGGAGCGATCCATGTTTAATTTCTAATACCCCCTTTACACCCAAATCCCGGATCCGTTATTTGGAACATGGATACAAATCGGATCCGGGATTTGCACAGTTTACACTGCGGTGCCTACCCGCAGTGTAAACGGGGGCAGCGCTTGGATGACCTCATCTCCAACTGCTGGGACCGCCGATAGTCACGCTTGGGGCAAGCCCAGCACCAAGGTAAGCTGCTGAGCTGCCTCCAGCCCCCGTGCACCCCCCAGCCCTTGTCGCGAGGTGAATAGATGCCGCACGCAGGCATCCATTCACCTCCTCCTTGTCTGCACAGTACAGCAGACAGCAGTGGAGGCTGTGTGTGCCCCCCCCCCCCCCCCCCCCCCGACCGACCTCCATGATGACCCCAGGACGATGCAGTCCGGAGGCCCCATTGCTGAAAACGGGAGCCGGGTCCTATGACAGTCGTACCTGTTGACACTGCCCTCTACCCATGTTCTACCCTGGTCATGACCTGGGTAGAAGTCCCCTGTAAAGGGATACGGGTTAACCCCTTTTACACTGCCGCTGACCCGGGTCCATGAGGGAAAAACCCGATGTTTGCGGCAGTGTAAAAGGGGTATTAGTGATCTAGACAGATTGCTTAGAAATAGCCCTGGTATCACCCCTGTGCGTATGCCTAATAAGGCCCAGTGTTTGTTTGTTTATTTGTTTGTTTTTTGGTGAACTAGTAGGTTATTAAAGTAAATGTATGCATATGCACACTCTATATTACAGCTATTTTTAGAAGTTGTAGTCTCAGCAGTTTGCTGCTGTAAAACAATAGGTAATTGTGTTGATGGATTGTCTTTTTATAGCCTCAGTAATTAAGGTATCTGGGTGTGATACTGTTCTGCTGATCACCCAATGGTACATTCCGACTAGATTGTCTCACAGATCAGTGTAAATGATGATAATCCCTTTGTTGTGCATATTCCCAGTTACACACAACTGCATTAATCCTGTGTAACCTGATTGGAATAGATAATGGGCGGTATTCAATGAGCCTAATTCGACATGTTTTATGTCGAATTTGTGCTGTTTGGCAAATTTTAGACTAAAACGGTGAATCACCCTATTCAATGACCACATGGCGAATACATTTGAAGGTTTTTTTCGCTATGATTCACCGAGTAGCAATCGCTATCTTTTGATGAAGTGGAATGTGAACTTTTAAAATAAAGTGTTTTGTTTTTTACATTTGGTGTCAAAATCAGGAATTTTATTCTGAGGAGGGGCATGCTACTTTTATTCATGTGCTGTAAGCACATGAATATATATTTAATAAAAAAAAAAAAAAATATTATTTATTTTTTTGACACAGCAGCCAGCAGGGGGCGCCGGAGCTGAGCCGCTCATTACATATTCATTCATATATTATTTTTATTTTTTTTTAATTAAATATATATTCATGTGCTTACAGCACATGAATATATATTTAATTTAAAAAAAAAAAAAATGTTTTTTTTTTTTTTTTTACACAGCAGCCAGCAGGGGGCGCCGGAGCTGAGCCGCTCATTACATATTCATATATTCTCTGCACCCGATCGTTACGATCGGGTGTAGTGAATATAGGTCCCCTGCTGGCACCCCACCTCCCCCCCCCCCCCCCCCACAAACGTTCTGGGGCAGGAAGAGAGACTTCCATCTCTCTGCCTGCCACCGTCCTCATGCTCCCTGCGGCATTCGCCGGTCAGGGGCAGCGAGCCCCTGACTCGTTGAATACCGGAGCCGGCGAGGCTCCGGAACGTGGCGAATGTTCAGCGAATCCAAAAAAGGATTCGCTGCACCTCGCAGGTTTTTGCCATTGTACAAGGGTGGCAGAGTTTAACCACCTTCAGTATTAATGTGAACACCCAGTGAGACTGAACTGCTGAGAGAGGATCTTATAGAGATGGGTTCAATTGAACAGCTGTTGGGGGGTGTAAGGTTTGGCAGTTGTTTACCAGCTATAGACTAGATTAAAATCTTTATTGCATTGGCTGCCACTAGGTAGTGCCCAACGGAGCTATTGAAATGTAGGTCCGTTTGGGCGTGGGTGGCTGCTGGCATCTTCCTGCATCACACCAATTAAGGTTGGGTTTAGGTGAGCATAGCTGCTAAATCCAACCTTAATGGGTGCGATAACAATGGACATTTGAATATCGCCCTGCCTGCAATATCGGGAGCGATTAAACATATGAATCTGCCCCTATACTGTATGTCTTAACTACTTTGTACACAGACCTATCACAGTGGCCCTGTAGCACAACTGGTGGCCGACCTCTCAACTGGGTGGGCACCTGTAAATGCCAGTCCAGTCGTAACCTCACGCATGACACATTGATCCGACCATTGGTGCATGCACTTACCAGTCATCCTATAGGTCGGCGGATCAGCTGGATGGCCAATCGATCGGCCTATTGTGTACCCAGCACTACACACTCAGATTCCAATTCTATGATCAAGAGCAATATATGCTAAGTTAGGATTTTATATTTAGGATCCTTTTAATCGTTTTTAAATATTATAATATTATTATTATAATTTTTTATTATATGCTTTTTTTTTTCTTTTTTTTCTTTTTTTATATGGTGCATCAAGGGATTTGCAGCACCCAATACAGAGTACATAAAACTAATAAGAACAGGGTACAGTGACTTAAAGTTAAATACAATAGAGGACCAGGTACAGGGTACATAACCATTGCTGTATTAGCAGAGGACACTGAAAGAAGTATCAGGGTGGCAGAAAACTGCTGGATTTGGTGCCATTAAAGATGTTTTAAGTCATAGAAGAAAGAGGGCCCTGCTCAAGAGTGCTTACTCTAAACCCTATTATACTATTAAACCTATTTGAATTGCAGCACCCATGCTTCTTATTGAAAGAGGCTGACAAAAACTTTCAGTGGTATGCCTGGAAAAGAGGCATAGAGGCATCTTATTTGAAAGAGGCTGACAATGAACTTTCAGTGGTATGCCTGGAAATGTTTTTAAGAGCTGAGCTGCTGGCTATTTCTGGAAAATGTCTAAGTATGCTACTGATTCCGAGGTGCCCCATCTGGCAGCACCACCCACTGGGCTGCTCTCTCCTGCCGCCAATTGCCCCAGGCATCCAAATACCCGAATGTGCCCGAACACCAGACAGGGCCAGCAGCAGTAGGCCCGCAGTGGTGAGTATTTCTGGAAAAAGCCATCCTAGAAGGTATGCCATACCACTGAATAACTCACTACTGAAGGGGTGAAATGGAAGTCACTTGTGTTTGTCATCATTTGGTTTTGTTCTGGGGTGGAAGGCAAAGTTGGGCTTCTGTATCTCTACATATTTCTATGATGGGCAGTACTGGTTTTGGTAATCACATTGACCATAAATAATGTGGGCCAGTTTGGGAGCCACTGCCCGGTTTTGATCACTTGGGCATATACACGTTAAGGTGTGTGCTAAGCGTTCTTGCTAAGCTATTTAGGGAAGGTGATTTCCCAGTGTCTATGGGCAATCTACACATGCAGTGTTTTTTGCTTAGTGATTTTACTGAAGCAAAAAAAAGTCCGGGTAGTGATTCAGGATGACTTATATTGCGATCATTGTCGCTCATTCTGTACACAAAGCTAAGCAATTTGACTAGATTTTGACCACTTGCAGTGACTTAACTAGTGGGCGATAGCGATGTGTGGGACATGGCATCACCATTGCTCGTGGACATACACACTGAGCGTTCTGCGCTTTCTAATCGGTCTAGTCGGATCGTTTACAAATGAGTACAAAATCGCTCAGTGTGTATGCCCCTTAATTCTTGAGCTCTCCCAACACATTCAGTAGAAATTAGTATTCCTCTTCTAGATCAAAGGTGAGCAATAAACGACCCCCCAGCTGCCGCAGGACCACATGTTCCAGCATGCCCTGCCACAGTTTTGCTATCCGGGCCTGCTAAAACGGTGCATGCTGGGATGTGTAGTTCAACAGCAGCTTGAGGGCTGCTTAATGCCCACCCCTGTCTTACTGTATTTCCTGGCTTTATCTGCTTGCCCCACCTAGTCGAAGCTGTACGAATGTGAATTAAAGCTACAGATGGAGCGCCCTTCAGTCAGTCAGGCAGGGGCTGGCTGTAGATTCGCCAGCCACCAGTCCCTGCCGGCTGCTGGGAGGAGACGCGCGCACGAGACATGCGTGCGTCCCCTTACAATGGAGCTCCCCCTGGGTCCCTGCTGCCTTACCACCAGTCTCCAACGTGCTCCCCCACCTCCCCCCATCCCATAACCCTGACAGTCTCCCTGAAGCGGAGACTTTCAGTGTTCCCTTCCCCCGCCGACAGGAAACTGTGACACGTGTGGGGCGCTCGCGCGTCCCAGTCAGGTGTAGCGTCCGCTCGCCAGTGGGGCTGGTCTGGCGAGTCCCAGCACTGAATGAGCGGCGCTTCATCTGTACAGGACCATTTGTTAATGCCCTGTTATTCGACCAGCATACTTGTAGTCCGCAGCAGTTGATAAGCCATGTGTCTCATAAATCAGAATTTTATGCAACAACTATACATAGCAGGTGCTCTCCACTTCTATCTGTCTGTGATTTATGGATGAGCAGACTGTTCGGAGTGGGTGCTGAGCTTGTTCTGTAATTGTCCATCACAGGTACATCGTAACATACTGCAGTAGCATTGTATTGCAGAGATGCGTAGGCACTTCTGTCTATGGGAGATGCACATTTCAATAATTAAAACCGTTTTGACAGATGTGTTTTCACGATGCGAGTCGATGAAGCGGACTCCTCTCTTTCTCTCACCGCCCCTGTATCACAGCCCAGACTTTGTACTATTGATGTGACAGATGCAGTCCTACTTTAGGAGAAGGTGCGTTTTGCCCACGAACGTTAAGCAAGGCAGGTTCTGAAATCTGGAGAGGTGGTGATTGAAAAGAGGATGAAAGCTTGTCGGATGAGCTTGGGGCGAGTGATGAGCCGGTGAAGGTTTGTCAGAGTAAAAGGAACAGCCGGCGAGCTCCGTCATAACAAACGGCTTTGATGTTTCCAGGAGCTTAATTTCCACTTCTGATATGAAGTGTTTATAAACCTGCATCATTCTGATACTGTGACAGCGGGTACAGGCTAGGAGGGTAGGCTGGCACTTCTGATATTTGCTGTGTTTCTTCATCATCCCACTTGACGTTAAATACTATACTGCAGGTTTTCTTTTGTTTGGTTTTTTCTTTTAAAGGAGTATTAAGGTGCTGTAAGTATGGGCTCTACTTTTAAGGTTCTAGTATTGAAGCAAATCCAGAAACGTTACCATTTACTAAGTGAACTGATTGTGCTCATTGTTAATAACACATTAACCATCCATATAAACAAGTATTCTAAAACAGGCAGGATGCCATGTAACCACAATTACAACACCGTACAGTTCCATTGGACTCACAAGGACAGCGGTGTTGGCTAAGCCATTTTTTTGTCCCACTAGCCACCCAAGTCCTGTCTCCTGCATCTACTGTACCTTGCTATAATCCTGTGCAGTCTATGGATAGGTTGTGGACTGTATGTTTAGTCCTGTATTGTGCTGTTTAGGTTTGTCCAGTATGAGGCTGATTAGAATTTGTTATTGTATAGAACAGCAATTCTCAAACTGTGGGTCCCGACCTTCTCAGTATGGGGTCGGGACTCCATGTTTCTGATAATCAGGCTGTTGACTTTTCTAATCTCAATCAGTGATTCAAGGAGTCTGAAAAATCTGTTGAATTGTCTGTTATTTTAGACTCCTCCCATCACTTTGTGCCTCCACAATGCTGCCATGTATGTGCTGTCTGCTGCCTACACATGTGATGTGATGGGTTATGGTATGTTAGACTCCTCCCATCACTTTGTGCCTCCACAATGCTGCCATGTATGTGCTGTCTGCTGACTACACATGTGATGTGACGGCCTTCTGCAGTAACTTGCTGGGGTCCTGCCATTATTTTTTTTGCTCTGAAACCCCATCAAACAAAGTTTGAGGACACCTGCTATAGACGATCGGTGCTGGTTGGATCGACAATGACTTGGTTAGCCACTATTGGTTGACCGCGACTAGTTAGACACCTAAAAATATGTGGTTCTCAAACTCTGTCCTTGGGACCCCACACAGTTCACGTTTCCCAGGTCCCCCAACAGGTGCACTCATTATTGACTCGGTATGTACTCGCATACTCTCCTTGCCTTATTGGTGTGTAACACAAAAGTGCATTCAATGGAAAGACAACACTGCACAGAACACCTTAAAAATGACTGTGGACTCCTTCCATAAGGCCCTTGAGTGCTGCTTACACAAATGACACCCCCCTCCCCTTTTCATAATCCATCCAGCATCTGTAGTCCATGAGCACAGAGGATGCAGTCTGCGGAGTGATCTATTAATCAGTGTTTTATACACCGCACAGAGTAACGTATCTCCAATCTGCCTTACGACTGTCCATGCTTTAGGATAGGAGAGCCTGTTGTAATCCTGTTCTAATTCCCTAACGTCCATAAGCCTGAAATAAAAACCTATGCAAAGTGCAGGGACACCATGCAATATGCAGAATCCTCTCCCGTATTTTGCATTGGCCACGTATGCTGGGTGTGACCTGCTTCTATAGCTGACTTTGTTTTGGTTTTTAATTTAGTTTCTAGGCACAAGATGAGCAATAAATGTTTCCATTTTAGCGTTTTACCATGATCTACTGTAACTGTAAAATGTTCACCTTGCTAGATGCCGAACAATGGTACAAATAGCTTGCTTTATTAACCCAAATAACAAGCTCTGTTTGAGTAATGAGCAGTACATTATAAATCAAGTTGGCGGGACTGTATTATATACGAGAAAAGTATGTGGTCAATGTTAGGGAAATCCCCAACCTACCTAATTACACTGTAGTTTAGCCTGCTAGCAGTGTCAGACTGGGGCATGAAGTGCCCATTGGGAAATGCAGTGATGGGGGCTCTTGTTTAGGGGTGTGGCCAGCTGCCAGAGAGATTTTCATGATAATGTACTGGAACAATATTGACAATGAACTTTACAAAATACATCCCCAAGTGTAGGTGGGGCCCACCAGGGGTTTCTCTTGTGGGCCAGTCCAACCCAGCCTACTAGGAATGCAGTAGGGTATTGCTCCCCTCCATAGCAAATTGCTTTATAGTTATGACAACACTGAAGCAGGGTAGTTGGCATCACTACGTCACCGCACTGAGATTGTGAATTCAGTACGTGACTAATGACCTTTGTGTGGGGTTTGTATGTTTTCAGCACAAATTGGCTGCTCACTAAATAAGGCCTGGTACACACCAGAACGATCCTGATTGTTAGTAGATTGTTAGCAGATTGTGTGATGGTCCCACGATCTGTTGGAGCACACAATCTGCTAACGATCTGCATCCAATCTGATCCCAATCCGATCTGAGTCTGTATCCAGTTGAATGGATCTTTTACAGATCCTACCTGAAGCAGGTAGGATCTGTAAAACGACCAAACGACAGCGGGGACGCGCATCGGATTGGAATTGGACCTAAACATGCCCAATCTACATACAATCTGCATCCAATCGGTCGGAATTGGATCCAGATTGATGGAATTGAGCCCTAATCGTTCTGGTGTGTACCCCCCCTAACCTATAGTTTATGCCCATGTGATAGTGAATATAGATTGTAAGCTCCAATGGGACAGGGTCTAATGTAAATGACTGACAGAAATATTCTCTGTAGAGCAGAACTATCCTTAACCAATGGTTTCTTCTGTATCCCTTCTAGCTACCGTCAAAGACCACCCTCAACCACAATCCGGCATGTTCTCTCGTGTAACCGGGGGCATCTTCAGCATGACTAAAGGGGCTGTCGGCGCCACCATAGGCGGAGTTGCCTGGATCGGAGGCAAAAGTTACGAAGTGACCAAAACCGCAGTGACATCAGTGCCAAGTATAGGCGTCGGCATAGTGAAGGGTGGCGTGTCGGTGGTCACTGGGAGTGTGGCAGCCGTGGGCTCTGTTGTTTCCAGTAAAGTTTCTGGCAAAAAGAAAGACAAATCGGACTGAGACTATATCATTAAGAGAAAACAAACTGACCCAGCCGTGATTTGGTGGCTTCGGACAGGATAATTAAACGCCACACCGCCTAAGATCCTTGCTTCTGTACGGTGCCGTTATACGAGCAGACAGATGGACTTGCAGCAGTTCTGCAGTGAACAGACTATGAAGGAGTCACTCAAACTGCAATTCAGATGTTACATTTTTGTTATTACACCAAATCATGTGTTTACCATTTGAACCTGTTTAATATGTCAGTTGCTGGAAAACCAAGTTCAGTCCCTCAAAGCCATTTGTTAGTGAACTTTGTCTTGGATTTTTGAATATGTATTTTTTTTTTTTTTTGCTTTTTTAATCTATGCTAGAGAAGTCACAGCACGTAGATGTGTGTGTGTTTTTGGTGCGTGTGAATTATATATACACATTCTTTTATGTCTTGCAAAGCCAGTTAAGGTGCAGAGTGGAGCATTCTATTGAAGTCCACACCCCATGTGCTACACCAGCGCTGTCATTGGATAGTGACCCAGAACAGGTCCGATTATCTGCACTATTTTTTTATGTCCTGAAATTTCAAACCTTAATGGTTTTGTCTTCTTTTTTTTTTTCTCCTTATCAAGTGTATGTTCTTTGGGAAATGTTGGGATCTACCTGTTTTCTGGAAGATATGTTTTACAGTGTTCTATGTATGTTCCCATGATCAACTTGTTTTAAGGTCTATAGAACATCTGAATCTGGGTTTAATTTATTCTGTGACATGAAAAACTGTTAAACCATATTTTTTCCCTCCGCTCCCCTCCCCCACCAACCACATTTTAGTGCCTTATAGAAAACCCTCAGGTACACATCTTTAATGCTATTTACACTACAGTGTACATTGTTCCATGAAGCGTGTCACATAACGTTAAGTTTTAAATCGCTCTTGCGTCTGTATTTGCACACGTTTAGCACTCCCACTATCTCTGTCAAAGGTGTAGTCTCCAACAATTTTTCCCTCTGGGCTTTGCAAATATTTTTTAAAGGATTCCAAAGTGGTAGTTTACATATTTTTATATATTGCAAAATGCTTATTTTCTATATAAAGTATAATTATTTGCTGTGTCTTTGGAACGTAAACATAGGATTTACTAGGGGATGTGAAGCAAAGCCTGGCTGTAAAAATTACTGTCCTGATTACGATCAGCAGCTATAGTTTACTTTTTTTTTTTGTTTTTTTTGGTCTTTTCCCTTTTATACTTTTAATATACCGGTTCCAGATATATACGGAATATGTTGCCCACTTGAACTGTGAATTATGGTGAGAGAAACAAATTAATAAACTTTGTGCCTGAATTTGTGTCAATTGAATTTTTAATATACCCCTGCACAGGGTTGGTAACAAAACAAAACAAAAATGTTTTTTCTCGCTTGTTTTGCATTCAACTTTTACTGCAAACCAAACTGAATCCTACTTATTATAATGATACAGTGAAACATTGCTTGTACTGTACTAGAGACCTTGATCAGCCATGTTTTAATGGTTTCTTACATGAACAATCCAAAATGATCAAACTTTGAGGTTTTATTTTACATCCTTGAATAAAACCATTATTTTACTGCTTCTTATCCCTATTACAGATATTGTATAGTTTTATATAATGTTTTTAAACCCCTTCAGACATCTTACTTAAATGCACTGTTTGTAGTTATGGTGTTTTCTGTCTGGGCTTGTCAGTCGGTTATGTTTATCAGATGGCCCTGCAGTAGTTAGAGAGCTGTATACAGAGAGAATCTGTCTCTTGGGTTCAATATCTTGACAACCGACTTTTTATTTATTTAAACCGCCTTTTCATACGTTACCATCCCAGTGGCCATAGAGGGAGGATAGTATATAGTGTGCCAAGTGCAGCCAGGCACCGTGCACAAAGCATGGCGAGTAGCAATGGTACACTTCATGTTGACATTTTACTTGTGTCGTTACTTTTGTCACTGCCAGACTAATGAATGTCTAACCTTTGGTGTAGACCTATTGGCTATCTAACTAGACATTATCTATGTGTTATACCACACCCCTGTCTCCTTATTCCATAGCAATTAAAATTAAGCTGACGGATGGTATAATGAGATGGGTGAAAGAAACCTCAGGTGGGCCTAGTAATGTTTCTGGTGGACACGTACAAGCTGATGCCTGACTGTTTTTATTTTTGGAGGTGGAAGTTCCTTATATATAATGTGAAATAGTGACCCCCTTTATTTATTTATTTATTTATTTATTTATTTATTTTATAGTTACTTATTACCGCAGCAGATTCCGTTGCGCTTTACAATTGTAGACCGTGATGGAACAAACTGGGTAACAACAGACAGACTTGGTGGTTAGAGGCCCTGCTGCAAGCTTACAATCTATAGGGACATAGGAGGGAAACACAAGGACAGGCGCCAGTAATAGCATAGCAGTCCCACCAAGTTACAGGTCCAGAAGGGAAGCTATATAATACATAAGTGCCTCGGAGGGTTATGGGTGTGGAACTATTATTCTTGGTAAGAGGTGCTGATCTCAGGCGAGAACATGGCTGCCTTTCATCCTGGTGTCTATGGATTTGTACTTTGTAAGCCACTAGGAAACAAATGATGGACCCATCTGTGGCTTATGCAAGGTTCCTTTTTATTTTGAGAAATGTAGCCAAATATCTACTGTATATAATAATAATGTTCAAAACGAAGTACGGTGAGATTTTGGGACTAAACTCTGGCTCTGGAGACCACGCACGTGTTCAGGTCACAATCTTCAGACCTCCAGCAGTCCCGCCCACCCCCCCCCCCCCCCCCCCATACCATATTCTCCAAACCTCATAGGAGGCCTCATAGGAGTGCATTTACTTTGTGCCATTTCAAAGCTCATTTAGGGCCAGATGTATCAAGCTTCACTATGGGCAGTATTCAATGAAGAAAATTCTCTGTGCATGGCGAGAGATTTTTTCTCTCGCCATGCACTCTCCGTGTTCCGGAGCCTCCTGCTCCCACTATTCAATGTATTTAAGACTCGCCGCCACTCGCGGCGAGTCTTAACCCCTGCAGCGGCAGGGAGCCGTGGGACGGTGGCATCCAGGGAGATTAAAGTCTCCCTGGATGCCCCAGAACATATGTGGAGGGTAGGGGGCCCCCCCCCGGGACCCAGGCAGCACAGGCTGCCCCCCCCCTATAGCCAGCGGGGGACCCAGTATTCACTGCACCCATTCGTGCATATTAACGATCGGGTGCAGTGAATTAATGAATATCTAATGAGCGGCTCGAGCGCTCCGGCCCCCTGCTGGCTGCACTGTGTAAAAAAAAAAAATTTAAAAAATATTTTTTTTTTAATTAAATATATATTCATGTGCTATAAGCACATGAATAAAAATAACATGCCCCTTCACAGAAAAAAAAAACTGATTTTTTGACACCAAAATTAAAAAAAAAAAAACCTTTTAGTTTAAAAGTTCACATTCCAGCTCTCCATGAAAAGATAGAGAATTGCTACACGGAGAGAGACGGCGAAAATCACTTAGAAAGACGGCGAATATTTCACATTGAATAGGGTGGTTCACTTTTGGAGAGCAAAATGCTCCGTCCAAGGCGAAAAAAGCAAAAATTCTCCATAAAACACGGAGAATTTTTCTCATTGAATACTGCCCTTTGTGGGAAAGCAAACGATATGCACAATAATGATATCATTAACTATATTCTCCTGCAAATTGTTCAGTGTGTACCCTCTATAATTATAGATGCGTGATCCCGTGGGTCATGAGCACCAACCTCTCTCACCTGAACATGCAGTCACATCTCACTATGCATGTTCAGCAGGGGTCCCGGTGACATCACCAAACGACATTGTTAACGTTATCTTTCAGTGTTTTAACATTGTTTGTTTTGCAGCACCGCCGATATAGTTAACAATATCTACCGTACCGCATAGTGTGAGATCCGTCACCTCTATCTGTGCTAGGTTAGGACCCTATTCGTTATAACTAGAATGAAGGCTGGATGGACTACAGTCCAAGTTTGCCATTAGTTGCAGGATGCTGGTCGAACTCGGATGTTTAACAAAAAAAAAAAGTCCAAGTTTGTTTTGCATACCAAACCTATGGTGTGTACTTGGACTTTAGTACATCCTGTCATTGGTGTATTTTTCCCATGACCACAGGGTAACATTGGCTAGTTCCAGGACATCCTGTTCAGCCAGTATGTCAGATACTTATCAGAGCTAAGTCGGATTATTCCAGCTTCCATTTTACCAGTGCCAGTTTATACCCCCAGTTAAAATTCAGCCGTTCTGAAGCCAGATCCAGCCCGTGAGATTGCACTGGCTTCACTGTGACTGGCAGTGACTTCCTATTTGCGGTCTGACCTGCCAATTACCTGCAGTAAAGGCAGTCCTATTGGGAGGTGTTCCCTCTCTCCCTGCAGCAGATGCAGCTCATTAAAGCCTATACTGTGCATGTGCCGGATCCGGCGCCTGTCATTGCATTCTACAGGCGCATGTGGGACCTGGCGGTGGGGAGTGAGATACGGCCAGCAGCAGCCCCCCTTCTACAGAAGTGAAGTGGCCACCGCTGCATATTATCTTATATACCACTGTTCCCGTAATATAGTAAGCACTTGCGTAATCATTATGAAGGGCATTGTTTGTGAATTGCATCCTCTCTATAGTGGAATTTATTGTGTTACCTTTCTGACTCTCTTCCCAAGAAAATGAGCTTGAGGCCTTTCAAGGATTAGCCCTCAGCTGCTTGCTATGGTGCTTATACTACTCTTTTTTTTCTTTTTTGCCCGGTGAGTGATAGTGACAATCGCTCAGTGTATACCAGTGTTTTTCAACCACATTAGTGTGCCTTGAGCTGTTCTCAAGTGTGCCCCAGATCTAGAGATGCCCAAACCAGTTTACAGTCACCACCAGTTCAACTGTTATTTACTGGTCTCTTCTTTTCATGTGAAGGACCAATGTATTTTATTTGTGTTACCTGTGGGGACCAGTGTGATGTTTTTGTTTTTTTATATGGGGGCCAATAGGTTCTTTTTCCTGTGGGGGCCAATGTGTTTTGCCCTGTGGGGATCTCATGGTGTGCTTTGGCAATTTTAAAATCTTATTTATACCACTTTTACACCAGAATACCGGGTAGGACCCGGGAAATCGAACACTGGAAATTGCCAGGGCATGCCCTGCCTCAGACCCCATTTACACTGCAATTCAATCCGGGTAATTCCCGGGTAAGGCCCTTTCACACTGAAAACGGATCAACCCTGTCTTTCCTTGCTGGTGTCATTAAAAATGGACCTTTGTCCAAATGTTTGAGATGAGGTCACAAGAAAGGGAAAAGGGAGGGAGTGGGTTCTGCTCCCAGCATTGCAGCAAAGATGGCAGACGGAGTAGCTGTGTTGCAGTTTGAGAGTTTGAAGCAGCTTCTCACCCTGTGCTACTTGCTTCACACTTGGAGGAGGAGAGCACAATTCTTGGCTGAGAGGTCTAGATCTCAACACCAATATTTGTGCCGAAGGAGCGTGGTAACGCTGCTGCTGCGCTGCTACATGCGCCCTGCGCGTGTCTCCAGCAGATGACATCATCTGCCAGAGCCGCAGAAGCACCAATCAGCTCTTCGCGCCCCTCTACCCACCAAATAACCCGGATAATGACCATTTACACCACCCTGAGCTCCGGATAAGCCCAGTGTCCGACCCTGAACATTTGCCGGGTCAGATTCCTGGGGAACAGTACCCGTGTTATTTTTTTTCAGCCCATTTACACCATGCCCTGCCCTGGACTGGAGCAGCAATATCCCGGGTCCAACCTCTGGTGTAAAAGGGGTATTAGTGTGCAGCAAGGTTAAAAGGTTTAAAAAACACTGGTGTATACACATGATTTTCCCGCGCCTCACACACACACACATCTTTTCGCAGTAGGAGACAGACAGCAGCAGGCGGCGATGATGTTAGAGCTCGCACCATCGTTCATCGCTCATTCTCTGACCATACACACTGGAGGATTTTGAGCTCAAAGTAGCTGAGAACTGTAAACCTGAGCTACTTTGAGCACAAAATGAACTAGTGTTCTATGGGCCTTCACTCTGCCCCAAGCTTTTACTTGGCAAGTCTCGTGTCCGTGTAAACAAATTTGTTGGCATCTGACACACACACTTCATTTGTTTAAGGTATAGGATTGCCAGCTAGCAGCAGTGTACCTCCTTCTGTAATAACAGGTGTGTAGGAAGACCGTCAAAAGGTTGAGATGCATTTATTTTTTTGTTTTTAGGCCACATTTTGTATATTCGCTGCAATGCGATCACCAGCAATACAAACGTGTACCCTCAAAGACTTACCACCATGTGGTTAATATGGCCAAATGTAATAACCTGAGATTTTCCGGCGTGATTTGCAGGAAGTTATCACCAGGTTTAAAGTCCCAAATACTTTCATGGCAACTTTAAATCTAATGACTATTACTGGAATTCCATTGGCTGCTGCTGCTGCATACTGTGGGCTCCCACGTTTTCACCTTTTGACCTTAGTGCTGACTTAAACTCCATTATTATTTCAAAGTTTCTGCTTTATACAAACTGATGTTATGTTTGCAACTGGTGTTACATCAGCTTGTAAACTTGCATACAGTATGTTCTGTCAGGAGGGGGGGGGGGGGGGTAGTAATTGTATTTGCCCCTTGCCCTCTATACCTTTTAACTTGCGTTGAAACCTGAAGTATTCAGGGCAAAAAAGCCAGAGGGTATGGGATATGTAAAAGCAATGTGTTTCTTTGTCCAAACCAGTTTTTATGCAGAACTAACAATCCGTGGCACTGCTTTCTCTGCCTAGGGACAAGCTGTGCCTGTGCAAGGAATTCGCAGTGAGCCCTTCTGATGCTGGCATTAATATCACAGGGCTGCCTGCAAATTTATTTCACTTTTTTTTTTTAGTAAACGTGGCTCCATTATATTACCATACTCATAGGGCCTTATTCTGGTTCACAGGCAAGGCTGCGAATTTGCAAGTCCCCCAGACGCATGGCGTGTTCCCCCATAGGCTGCGAATGGATGTTTATGTTAAACATCCAATGGGGGAACACCCACATGGTCGCCGATCATCGAATTATGTGGAGGGTGTGCACATATATCTAAAGGAGCCCATACACAGTACAATTATTGTATACAATTTGGATTAGATCGCATTACATAGGTTTTGCAATGCAATGAGATGTGCAGCACATACTTTTTTAGCTGTGCGATGAGGTGTGTGACGGGAGTGCGCATCTCTTCGCACCCAGCAATTGTACTGTGTATGGTCACCGTAAGTGACTCTCAGGCGACTTAGATTTGCTTGCACACTCGACAGGAAATGGGTGGGTAGCTGTCAGCTGCCCGCACCCACATCACCGGGCAATTTCCATGGGATTGCCCATGAAACGCCGGGCATTCCCATGGGCGAATCCCTCAACCTGCCAGCCCACGCCCACAATCTTGGATGCGTGCGCCCGGCAAACATGATTTCGGGCCTGCGCTCTGCACTGCGAATGGATGTATATACAAATCATCCATTTGCTGTGCAACGCGTATATTCGTTGGTGGCAGGGAGTGGGCATTTGCATGCTTGGAGGTGGCGTTACAAGGCGAGCCAACCAGAATATGGGCCAATGTGTATATAATGTTACTATAGGGGACAGTTACATTTTTACAGTAAAATTCTGCCACAGCTCATCTGCACCTAAATGGGCTTCAGGGGACAACATATGGGAATATAGACACAGGCTAGGATGAGTGAGGTCATGTAGATGGAATGAGGAACATTAGGAATGTGATGGCAGATAACCACCTGGCCCATCCAGTCTGCCCTAACACATATACATGCACACTGTTACACACTAGAGTTCATTTTTGTAGGGAGCCAAGTAACCGACCAGTATATTGGATTGTAGGAGGAAACTGCAGTAACCAGAGCAAACCCACACAGCCACAGGGAGAATATACAAACTCTGCACAGATAGTCCATGGAGGCAGGGGTGGCCAACCGGTCAGAGGTAAAGAGCCGAAAAGTATCGGTAGTCAAGCTAAAGAGCCGACATCATGCGCGCGCCGAAAAAAGGGGCTTTGTCTATTTTGACCCCTTGGGTGGGTGTGATACAAATATGCCTCCAATAGTGCAGTGCCATATATACATATGCCCCCAATAGTGCCAGATACACATATGCCCCCCACACGGTGCCAGGTATGCCCCTACGGTGCCAGAAAGCTGGTATGCCCCCACAGTGCAAATTTCCCAGCAGCAGCACTCACCGTTGTTGCTGCTGCTGCCGGGCGGGGAGAGGACCTGGCGTCCCCCTGCAGTCCTGTGATGTCACCGAGGGGAGGAGAGCACAGCACACTGAGCGTCTCCTTCCCCCTCACTTCCCTGTGACTGGGCTGTCCACCAATCAAAGCTCGCTGGCCGGCTCCTGATTGGCTGCTGGCCCGCGAGCTCTAATTGGCAGACGGCCCAGTCACAAGGATGCACAGTAAGGGGTAGGAGAGATTCAGGGAACCGGCAGCAGGGGGGACTGGGACGGACGGTGGGCGGCAGGCAGCAGTGGGAGCAGGAGCCACACTTTACAAGGGGGAGAGCCGCATGAGGCTCAAGAGCCACAGCTTGGCCACCACTGCATGGAGGGAACTGAACCCATAACCTCAGTTATGCCAACCATTACAATATCTGTTTTGCAGTCTATGCATTCTCAATAATCAGTCAGAATTCAGACAGATCTATTGGGTGGGTGCAAGTGTGGCCTGATATGGGTGCCAGCTTTGTGAACAATCATTTGGATAAGTGCATAGTCATGTGCATGTTTGGAGTTCGACATACAGGCTTATATTGATATAGTCCCCTTAGTGTGCACTGTGCAGGCCTAGATGTTTTGCGTAGATTTTCTCTGCATGTAGGTGTTACACTGGGGACCTGTCCTCTCATGCTGTTATTGTAGGATTGTCAGGCACTCAGTAATTGGATTAGCAGGGGTTGAAGTGTTTGTGTGTGTGGGTGGGAGAAGGGGGCGGGGCTCGAACTGAGTGACACCACCTGTGATGGTAGGTGGAACTCGTTCAATGCCCACCACAGCCCTAGACAGTAAATCCAACAGAAAAGCCTGTCCCACCACCTATGTCAATGGATGATGTAGGCGGTACTAATGTCACTGACAAGCTGAAGCCACCTCCCGTACTCACACATGTTATGTCTGCCTGGTGGTGTTTATCCATTTTTATCGGTACGGTACAGTATATGCAATTCCGTCACTGCCGCTGAGGTAAAAAAGGAAGGGAAACGTAACACACCCTGGGCACCTCATATCTGCTGCACTACATGTTCTGTGAAACCACATGGGTGGCTGTTTAGTGACCTAACCCCCAAATGGGTAAAGTATGACGATTTTTTAGAAAATAAACAAATGAAAAGTATTTGTATTTATAAGTGTGTGTGTATGGGTGAGCATTGATCCAATATTCACTCATTCACAGCACTTATTACAGTGCTGTGAATGAGTATTATAGCACTATTATATAGCTGCAAGTACTTATGTTCACTTCAGGCCACGCTCTTTCACCAGTCCCACCCAGCGGCTGCTGCAGAAGCTGAATCTGTCTGTAAATCGTGAAGATGAGGCAGTGAGCCGTCCGCCACAGTCAGGGTCCCAGTGACACAGACTTTGGTGCAATATAGACACATGTCAAAGTTGAATCACAGAGAGTGAAGTTGATATCATACAATTTCCTTTAATTTTCATATAGAACCAATATAAATATAAAACAATAAAAATGTGGTGGCATATTAGCCTAAGCACTGTAGCACCAATGTATAAAAGGGACAACATGAACCAAAATAAAATAATATTGTGTCTGTTATCAAGTAAATCCTATAAGGTACATGGGTAACAGCAGTTGATACAGTCACCAGGTATAGGCAGCCGGCACTGTCCATGGCAGATAACTACAAACTTGTATGGTCCGAGATGCTGGGATGATATCCTGATATATTGTATGTAAACTGCAGAAGTGTAGGCTTTGTGGTACAGGGCATGGAGCTGCTGGAGAGACATGGGCAGTGAGCTGCTGGAATGACAGAGGTAGAGATTTAATGTATAAGGGGCACTATTATAGGTATTATATGTATAGGGGCACTATTGTGGGCATTGTGTGTAAGGGACACTATTGTGTGGCATAAAATGTATAAGGGGTACTTCTGTGTAGTGTAACATGAAAAAGGGACACTTTTGACACGTAACATAAATAAGAGGCACTAATGTGTGTTGTAACGTGAATGAGGCGCACTCTTATGTGGTGTGATATAAATTAGGTGCACTAAATGTGGTGTAGTGTGAATAAGATTGTGCTACTGTGTGGCGTAACTTGAACTGTGAAGTCCTGTTATGTGACCACACCCCTTAATTGCAGTACCATTATCCCTTTATTAAATATGGGAGGTCGGACACAAATTTTTGCTTTGTTGAAAACCCTATCACTAGCCCTGCCTCTGCCTAATCGGGTGGGGGTGGGGAATGTGGTGTTAGGTGGCAAGGGAATTGAGATCAACCACCTCTCCAGGACCACTTTGCGCCTTGTGGGCAAATATACTCAGTAAGCAGTAGTAATAAAATCCTCCGTGTCTTGCAGAAAAATGTGTCTTAGCCTATCTTGTAAGCATAATAGGTAAGGCTATTTAAATATACAATGAAACATTCTTCCTCTAACTGCAGTACAAGAAGCCTTCCTGACAACTTGCTGAAATAAAAGTCATGTGCATCCTGGCATACAAATATTACGGAAGGTGTAATGATTAGCATTACTGCCTCACAGCACTGAGGTCATGGGTTCCATTCCCACCATGGCCCTAACTGTGCGGAGTTTGTATGTTCTCCCCGTGCTTGAGTGGGTTTACTCCGGGTACTCCGGTTTCCTCCCACAAAAATATACTGGTAGGCTAATTGGCTCCCAACAAATAAACTTAAATGTATTGAAAGTGGCATTTATTAGGGTCAGTATAACAATAAGGCGAACAGGACTACAGTACCAGGGCACCGCATACAAAATATGCCCATCATTGTGACAGGATGATGATGATGGCCAGCCGCCCAACATAGTATTCAAATGTTATTTCTAGTATCCTCTAAAAATTGTCATACATTTACATATTTAGTGAAACATTGGGGCTGGTAGGTTGGTGTATACACTTACATAGCACTGGCCACACCTACAAAACACTGGTCAAACCCACACAACACTGAACACACCCAAACAGCAGTGGTCATACCTCATCTGTTTCTCACAATAGGCTCTTGAACATTTTCTTCCCCAGGTCTATTTGGCCCCGATACTTCACATTCCAAAGCTTAGTCAATCTCATGATAAAACAGCCCCAGTGGTGGATTTCCCATTAGGAACATGAGTCCTAGTTAATCTTTTTGAAACGTTAAGGCCCCTAACATTAAGGCTCCCCGGGAGGGGTCAAACGCGATTAGGCACTTCATGTGCCATTTTGCATGTGATAAATTGTATGCAATTTATCACATGCAACTCCCGGGGAGCTGCAGGTGGAGGGAGCAGAGGGCCAGAGGACACCGGCGAGGGTACCAGGGAGCAGGGGACGGCAGCGGGCAGTGGATGCCCGCGACAAGAAAGCCGGGCGGAGAGGAGGGCGGGTGCAGCGGAACCAGGGAGTCAAGCTGGGGAAGCCGCTGCTGGTCAGCCCCAGCGGGAGCACTTAAAAAAAATAAGCCCATACAAATGAATGAGCAGCCATCGATTGGCTGAGACCTCTCTTGCAGCGGCTTCCCCTGCCCGGCTCCCTGGTTCCCTCTGCCACCCCCCTGCTCCCTCCGCCCGGCTGTGTGGTCAAAGTATCGCATATGTTATTGTAACAAAATAATGGTGGCAAGAAAAGCTAAAACTAAATTTTTTCCTAAATGATTAACAGTATGTATTCCTTTTTTTCTAATTGCCAGGAGAATGTAAACCCGAACCTGATTTACCCCACCCCACGGCTCACTCAGCCTTAATTCATAAGCTCTAGAACAGTTTTTTTTTATCAGGAAACACATTTACACAGGAATGAGAAAGAGAATTTAATTTTAAAAAAGTAATTTGTTATTTATATTGAAATGATTGAGACTTTTTGACTTGAAAAGAGCGATGCAAGGCGTAGAACATCAGTTTCAGAATTCATTTTCTTAAGACGCATTGGCTTTTACAATTTACATCTTGTCACTCGCCGTTACAAGCCTGTTCAAACTTGCACCGTGATATTCCATTAATCTCTCTTGGTTTTAAATTGTGGCTGACACAAGGATTTTACTTTCCTTACTTTCTTAAACAAATGGCAAAAATACCCTTGGCTCAAAAAGGCTCTGGGAGAGGTTTTTCAGTTGTTCTACGGAGTCCACTACTTGATATCCAAGTTGGGATAAGGTTATATTGCATATTTTCTGAACCTCTTGGACAATATTGAAATGTAAATGCAACCTCCAGCTTTCGGCAGTCTGAGATGAGTTTCTGTTTGTTGTAAATTTGTTGTATTTATTAGGAGAGGCTGGTTTTTTTGTATTCTCTTCAATCCACCTGGTGACACTATTTTTCCATTCCAGGCCAACAAAATTGTATATTTCTTTGGCTTTCTTGACTGGATCCATGGCAATGTCTTCGTATCGTACAAGCATATATTTACCTTTCAACCAAGTTGGTCTACTAAACCCTGTTTCCACCGAATTGCTGTAATCAATACATATGTTACTGACCAGCTCCATGTTTATGTTGTGTGGCTTTTTGCCAAAAGAGTTCCAAATTTTAAAAGTCTTGTACTGGTCTACAAACGTGTTAAATCTTGATGTTAGCACTGCCCTGGGGTCCCTCACAAGGTGAATTATCTTAAGGTTAAGTCGAGGGTCTTCGACAAGAGTCCTCAAATGGTTGATCTCAGAAACCCGAATGATTTTTATGGCCAAATGTTTGTACCGGCATGCTACGGAGGCTAAAGTTAAGTTTAGTGGTTTACACTTCTTTAAACAAAGACTTTCATCCACTCTCCCTGTTAGGTTACATACTGGTGGAGAACATAAAGTCTTACTTACATCACTTCGGAAAAACGAAGACGCAAGATGGTCTTTAGGTACTGGTTTGATATAGTTTTCCAGGGAATAAAAATCACAATCATACAGATTATGCAGCAAATCTCTGTAGGCCCCAAGTAAAGATCTTCTGTCTATTGTGGGCTGATTATTTTTAGTGGTAAACATGTTCTGCACGTTGTAAAGAGGCTCGAATAGGTAGAAAATTTCTGGGTTTTGGTTAAATAATTGACCAAGGAATGAAGACCCACTTCTGGCTGTTGCAAATATGAGTATGTGCTTTCTGGCCTGTTGGCTGTTGTTGTCTTCACACAAAGCTCTAGTAACATTATCTACAGAAAGGAAAATATTGGAAAATACAAAATTAGAACTGTGGAACATGATAAAACATTTTTTTTTATATAACGTCGTCCTCCATCTTGTGTATTCATATGGGGAATGGAAAAATACCAGTTTTGAGGCATTAAAAAGGTTTATTTAATGATGTTGATTTTGAAATGTTGATATGTGCGTGCAGGGCCTCCGAGAGGTATGCCTGGCCCCAGTAACATGTTGAGGGTGTGGCCTTATTGCGAGAGGCCATGCCCCCAAAATGTTAAGGGGGGGGGGGGTGGGTGGGTGAAAAACACTCTAAAGTTGAGGGGGGAGTGTTATTGTCGCCCCTCCGTCCATCCAGTGTCTCACTGACAGCGTGAGCTCATGCTGAGGTGTGTGCTGCTGCTGAGGGTGAGGGATGACAATAACACTCCCCCCTCACATTTGGCAGGGCGGCAAGCTGCGTTTCAGGGCTCGCTAAACAACAAACGACTGCTGCTTAGTGAGCCTTGCTGAATCAGATCCAAGGTGTGATAAATGACATCAGAAATGCTGCAACCCAACATAATAAATAGACAGCCAAACCTAACACAGGGGTACTATAGCAATAAAGGATAATAATAATAATATGTATTTATTAGCAGACACAAATCCTCGTACTTTGTGCTCATAAACCCCTGTAAGTTAGCCACTGCTATGGCTCCTTAAGGTGGGGTTTCTCATACCTTCCAACATGACCCATTCTATTAAGTACAAAATGCTCTGTTCCTGGACTTCCCTGATAGTGGCAGTTACAGAGGTGGGACTCCAGCACAGTCCAAAATTCAAAGAGGGGGGTCACATCAACTGCCAGTGAGTCCAGGACAGTGATGTTTGGAGTGGCATCAGGTGTGGCTCCCCTTTTTGAATATTGAACTGTGCTGCAGCCCCACCTCTGCAACTGCCATCACCTTTTCAGGCGGCCGTGCCTCCTACATGGTGGGGGTGTTAATGCAGAGTGCCACCTATTATAACAATACACATTTTTAATGTGCAGTATTGGGACCAGAGGTCATATACTGTATGAATATGTTATGAAAGCCAGCTGCAAATACTTGGGTACTTTCATTTATTTTGGAAGTTTACTAAAACGTTTTCCTTTCCCGTAAGCACGATAACAAGGAAGTCGTTTCTCACCTTTGATGTGACCACACCGATTCTCCACTGTCATGCTTGTACAAGATGGTTCCAAGGTCATCCTGATGGATTTAATGGCCGTGTACTGAATTCCCAGTGACGTACACACTATTAGTACAAGCACTTTCCATGAACACTCCATCATTTAGAATTTACATAGTTCCAGCACTCCTGTCCAAAACACATTGAAGAAGCTTACGTTAGGGAAAGGTGAATAATAACAGGTGTAAAATGGTGTGACACTCAATGTTTAGCTGTATAACCGTATTTATAAAAATGCTTTTGTTTAGGATCCTCAAATTGCATTAGTGTGTTTTGTAGATTATTAAAGTTGGATACACTCCTAAGCAATGTGGCTACCCAGCAATATATTGTTACATGCTTATTCTAACACTGCATCATCCATCGTCTGATCTCATCTGACATGCAGTACATCAGATGGACAATGACAGCAGACAATTAATCTCTATATGTAAAAGGCTTCTCACCTCTGTGAGGTAAAGTACCGCCGCTGACCACTAGAAGCCACTCGACAGACTAAATTACTCCTTTGTGTGCTAAACTAACAGAAAGTGAAAACAATTTTGGCAGGGACACTTATTACTTGCTGGATATGGAGAAAGGGAGATGTGAAGACAGAGATTGGAGGTAGGAGTAAATAGGGACAATGGGGCAGTGATAAGGGAGGAGAAGTGATAAAGTGCGTGGTACTTTATCACCGGCCAATCAGCTTCTACCTGGCCCTTTTTGAACCAAGCCTGTAACTTAACAGTCAGGAGCTGATTAGCTGGTGATAAAGTGGCAGGCACTTTATCACTTCTCGTCCCTTATCACTGCTTCATACATCTACCCCTGTGTGTGGGGTGGAGAATTTATGGGCTAAAAACTGTCACAGCTCAAAGTGAAAGTAAAAACTGTCAAAGTAGTATATTGCTTGTGCGAGGCATCGCTTCACCGATCACGGGCAGATCTCTGACTCCTCCCAACTGCTCCCTGCCCGCAGGACATTGCCACCCGTCGGAGGGACAGCGGGGCAGTTTCCAAATAGTGGGACTGTCCCGCTGTAATCTAAACAGTTAGGATACTTATTCCAGTTTCCTCTGCTGTTGCAGCTATGGTTATGGGATGCAGTCAAAATCTCGACGGTTAAAATCCCGACAGGGTCAAAATCCTGAATGGTTCATAATACCGACAAGGACAAAATCCCGACAAGGACAAAATCCCGACATTTAAAATCCCGACAAGGACAAAATCCCGACATTTAAAATCTCGACAAGGTTAAAATATCGATATATAGAATGTACAGGTGAAACAGTCAACATGACTTTGTGTCGACAGGTCGACATGGTATTTTTCACAGTTTTTTGACCGGACATGTGCCGACAGGTGGTATTTCATGCCCTACCATCCACTAGTGCATGGTGGGAGAATAAAATAGTGTGCTGAGCGCAGCGAGGCACCGTGCCCGAAGCATTGCGAGTGAAGCGAGCAATGCGAGGGGCTGCGGTTCACTTCCAACTGTGTCCATGTCGACCGTGTCGACAGTCGTGTCAAAAAACAGTGAAAAACCCCATGTCGACCTCGCGACCTGTCGACACAAAGTCATGTTGACTGTTTCACCTGTACATTCTATATGTCGGTATTTTGACCTTGTTGGGATTTTAAATGTCGGGATTTTGTCCTTGTCGGGATTTTGTCCTTGTCGGTATTATGACCCATTCAGGATTTTGGCCGTCGGGATTTCTTACCGAATCCATGGTTATGTGCCCTGTACTTGTCCTTTACTGTATTCAACTGTGAGTCACTGTTTTGCTTATTCCTTTATGTAATCTGTAATTGGGCGCTGCAGATCCTTTGTGGCGCCATATAAATAAAGGCTAATAATATTAATAGTAATAATAATAGTCGCTGTGCAGGGTAAAGAATGAAAACTTTATACAAATCCCCCTAAACTCAAGTCGACTTTTTCATATGTCAACCATAGTATTGTCAATGTTTTGCTTGTGTTGACCTTTTAACCATATACAATGTCGATCTATGGACTCTAAAGGTAGAATTCCATTTACAGTAAGCGTTCTCCAGCAGAACCTCCTCCTACCTCTCCACTGCACCCGCCATTAATCAGCAAGTACAATAGCAATTACCGTTTGTCAAATCAGAATAAAAGCACATCATTAAGACTCACATAATTTTAATTAATAATCACGAGCATCTATTGTATTTGAATCATGGCAGATGTCCTCAAGCAGGACATGTGTTATCATTCTACGGCTGCGGAATTGCTGAAGCCAGAACAGTGAAAGACTTTTGTTTGTAAAAAGCTGGATGAGCGGCCGGGATATTATTACGCGCTACGATGAAAAGAGAGCGAAGCCCGAAGAATAGGCGCTCGGCTCGGCTGCCTTTCAGGAAACTTCCTATTGTGCGTCTGCTGGTTTTGTAGTATAGTGACATATTCCATTTCTAAAATAAACTGTCAAGTTGCTGGTGATAAGATCTTTACATGAACAATGTACTGATAGAATCCTGGCGAGCAGCGCAAAGGGTCTTTGTCTCTTGTCACTGGAAACCATAATAATAAATGTGTTTTGAGTGTACGCTTCTCGAGGAACCAGGAGACAAAGAAAATGATTGGCAGGACGTAACGGGCTCTGGTATTTTATTGTGCTCAGTACCATTGTAATGAAATAAGTTGTATTTTAAATTACTGAGTTACAGAACTCTTCTGCATTGTCGGCGTAGGGAGAGGAGCGAGTAAACTGTGGGCCGTATTCAATGCTGCGGCGAGGGGGAAAACAAGCGCCCCATGACGTTTAACCCCCCATGCCAGCCACTCACCGTATTCAACGTTCCGTGGGAATCCTCGCTGACAGAGAACAGCGAGGATTCCCCCAAACGGCGAGGTTCGCGGCTAATGCATGGAGCCCGCTGCATTTAGCCGCAAGCCTCGCTGTTTTGGTGGCCACACACGCCGTTTACACGTTGCTGTAAAAACCCAGCAAGGTGAAAACGGTGTGTGCAGGGGGGTCAGTTGAATACTGACCGTGCGAGCTGTGACAGTGAGTAGTCAGCGCTGGTCGCTGTCACAGCTCGCAAAAAGCATTGAATACTGCCCTGTGTGTTGGGCTGTAAGGCATAGGGGTAATTTTACAAAGATGGAATGTTGCTATGGGTGACCAATCAGAATCTACTAGATCCTAGAAGGTGCTAAATAAATCATTCGGGAGCTATATGCGCCCGAATGAAGCTACATCTGATCAGCTCTGTTGGGCACCTCTTGTGGTTCCCGGCGTAAAAACATTTGAATTGGGCCCATTGACACTATATAAAAAGCAGTTAATGATATGTTTTCCTCCAGCAGCAATTAGGCCTGTGCAGTAGTGTTCAGGTCAACAAGGAATCACATATCACTTGGGCAGCTATTACACCAGCAGGAGCAATGAGGAAATAGGAAACCACAGGTGCTGCTAATCAGCCCAACTTTGATCACTTCAGTTTTCTTGCTGCTGCTGCTCTAAATCCTGGACTGGATCTTCCACATTACTTTCATGCGTAAAGATGCTGTCCCTGCCCCAATAGGTCGACACCAAAAGGTGCACAAAGTCGATATGTCAAAATGTTGATATGCAAAAGATCCACATGGAACAGGTCGACACCTGAAAAGGTTAATACGAGTTTTCCAATTTTTGTGTTAACCCTTTCAGGTCCAACGCCTAGTCAGGCTCAACAGCCCTAGCGCTTGTAGCAGATCCAATGGTGAGCCACTTTAAAATAGGAACAGTAACATCTTTCAACATTTAATGTGGACCATTTTGAATTAAAACAAAAAAAGATTACAATTGATTTAAATATTTACACCAGACTGTTTGAATTTGAAAAAATTTTTTGGACTGCAATGGGTGAATGTCGACACCGGACAACATGGCCCCCACATGCCGTACACTTGCATGGCTCTCTTGGCATGACATGTTTCGGGCTAGGCTGTCTCTCTCTCTCTCAGCTGCCTGCCTGCTTCCCGCACAGGTCACTCGCAGATCTGAGACACCATAGAGGTGTCTCAGATCTGCAAGCGGTGAAGAATTAATTTGATGGGGGGGAGGGGTGGTGGTGGTGTCGTCTGTGGTGTGAAATGATTTGCCTTGTGAGTCAACCAGAATAAGGACCTATGTGCATGCATTTACAACTGTTTCTGCCTGTCCATGTACAATATGGCTAAAGTGCTCTATGGCCAATCACCACTAGAGGGAGTGCTTGCATATAGAAATCCATTTGCTTAGTTTTTTTGATTGTAGCAGGTGAACTAAACTAGTTTAAGGGAGTTTATAGCCAGCAGGGAAAGAGAAGCCTACAGGCAGGAAGCTTTTGTGCTGACATATTTACTGCTGGTACCCACTATTGGGGGACTATACCCATCTAAAAATAGGTATGTTTTATAAGATAGACATAGATTTATTTACTACTCTCTCCCTATTCTGTTGAAGCCCTTCTGTAGTTTGGGTTGCAGTCTTTGTAGTCCTGTTGCATAGTACTATGGTGGGCACTGCCTTGACCTAGTGCTAAGTGCTACTTTGTGCACAGCGAACCAACACAATGCCAGGTGCAGAAATCAGCCTTTAATCTGCCATATTAACTAACAATGTACTTTTTGGTATGTCAGATACATTGTGTCCTGTCCAAGCGGTTGTGGGATTCAAACAGTGCGACAATTTTAGTCACTGCACCCTAGAAGAAAGCTAATGCACTCCATTTTCTGTATTGTCTTCTTGCTGTTAAAATGTGATTAATGTAGAGCAGTATCATATCACAAACTGTAGATGGCGCTGTTACCCACAGAGTCTGTACAGTTTTTTTCCCTCTAAGCCTCGTAGTGGCCATGAGTGGTATTACACCCTATCAATTTCCTTTCAGAATACACATTTCCAATATCCTTCGGGGTAAGAAGAATTTCCCTACAAAACTGATATATTCCCTTTTTAACTACAAACGTATATGTGCTCCCTTTGTTATTTCTCCTGTGTTCCAATATCCATTTGCAAATAAGGATTTGTTGTTGTTGTTATAATTACCTTGCTCCATCCAGATCCACAGCTATTATGGACAACTTGATTATATTATTTACATGCCTTGTTCCATTTGCTTTACAAAATCCAATTACATTTTGGTTCCGGCAGGCAACAAATTTGCAGTCTGGACATCTTTTTAGTAACCCCAGTGATTTGCTCAGCGTAAGATATTTGTTTCCTACTCGCTGTACGGATCATTTATCAGAATTATGTACATGACAAAGGGGCTTCAGCGGGACTGGTGTCATCTGTAAACACCATTGAGGGCTCCATTACTACGCAGCCATCTGTTTACTTTCTTGGCGCAAAACAATAAACAAACAATCAAAACTCTACTTGTCCCTGAATAGACGGGAAACTATCAGCTAAACTATTCCAATTCTGTAAAGTCTACGAGAACAGTGAATTCATGCAGTGTCTATATAACGGATGTACTAATATAAATCAATTAGATGTCATTATGTTTATAATTTAAGGAAAGACAGCTCCGTTTTCTGGGGTATCTGAGTCCTGCAAGTGCTGTGGACTCACAGAGTAAACAGCAGAATTCAGGTTTGCAAACTGTACACTAGGGGGTGATTCAGGTTCATTCACAAAGCACATCTGAGGCATGATTCAGGTCTGATCGGTCCCTGGTGTATTAGAACCGGGGACCGATGTTTTGGCTCTGCGTAGGCGTATATGATAATAATAATACCAGGGCTGCCACTAGGAATTTTGGGCCCCAGGACTGATTTTTAGTCCTCACTTACCGCCCGGTTCCCCTCTCACTTACAGCCCCCGGCTCCTGGTCCCAACCCCTTCCACTGTGCTGCCTCCTGCTCAGTGCGCTGTGGCTAAACAAAGCCCTGCTCTGGAGTGCATGCTTCTTATCCATTGGACGCCGGCAGCCAATTAAAATGTGGCATGGCTGGTGAGCCAATCAGAGCTTGCGTACTGTAAGCCAATTAGAGCGGCTGCAAGCAGTACATGAGCTTTGATTGGCTGCTGGCGTCTGGAGGTGAAGAAGCCTCTGGGACTCTGCAGGGCTTTGTTCAGCGCAGGCATGGCAGCACAGTGGAGGCAGTGGCGGGGTGTGGTAAGCAAAATGAGTTACCTGGGCCCTTCCCCCTCTCTCAGAGAAGCCTGGCCCTGGACAGCTGGACCCACAGCACCCCCCTATTGGTGGGCCTGAATAATACACTGTACCCACAGGAAATTACTGTTTATAAACCAGTATGATTGGATTATTTGGATTATTTGGTCTGGCTGGTTTACCGACATTTGGGGCAGCGCGGATGGTGTAATGGTTAGCATTACTGCCTCACAGCACTGAGGTCATGGGTTCGATTCCCACCATGGCCCTAACTGTGCAGAGTTTGTATATTCTCCCCGTGCTTGCGTGGGTTTACTCCGGGTACTCCGGTTTCCTCCCACACTCCAAAAATATACTGGTAGGTTAATTGGCTTCCAACAAAATTAACCCTAGAACATCTGCGTGTGCGTGTACATGTGGTAGGGAATATAGATTGTAAGCTCCACTGGGGCAGGGACTGATGTGAATGGACAAATATTCTCTGTAAAGCGCTGCGGAATATGTGTGCGCTATATAAGAAACTGCTAATATATAAAATTTGTCAAAACTGATGAGCCAATATTATGCTGATCATCTGTGATATTTCTGCTGATGCTGATAGTCTAATGCTGGGTACACACCAAAACGATTTGGATTGGATGCAAATCGGGCGATCCGATTTGCATACGATCCAATCCCATCTGTATTCAGATGAATGGATCTTTTACAGATCCTACCTGCAGCAGGTAGGATCGGATTCGGATCCAATTCAGAATCAACCAAACGATTTTGACCCAATCTGCATCCAATCGGTCTGAACTGGATCCAGATTGATGGGATTGTGCCCAAATCGTTTTGGTGTGTCAGCTAATGCAATTGCGATATTCTAGGCTACGGAACTGCTAATGTTAGCAAGTGAGGGTCACACCCAAAAATTAAATGACACAATTTAAGTGGTGCAAGCCACCGGCCAAATGCCGCTCCTGCTCCGGCATCCAATCAGGAGGCGCCATTGCGGCTGCTCCCCTGGTATGCAGCTGTTCCACAAACTCTGATTGGCTGGCACAACTTTGTAAATGCTGACAATACTGTCTGGATCCCTGTGGCTGCCCGTCTAAGCACTATGTACACAGGGGTGTGGATCAGTTGGTCACCAGCAAGTTGTTAGACAGTCATTAGGTCGACATGCACTTAGGTCAACATGCAGGAAGGTCGACATGAGGTTCATTAGGTCGACATGCACTTAGGTCAACATGTGATTTTTCACAGTTTTTTTACGCTTCAGTTCCCGCCACAGCACCCGGGCACTGGCACTTCACGCTGGCCCGGGGGGGGGGGGGGTTTGGGAGGGCGCCAAAATTTTCCCGGAAGGGGGGCGCATCATTTGTTGTTACGCCACTGTTCCTGCAGTTATTCTGGGCAACCATAGGGCTACCCAGACTTTGATATTGCACTGATCTGTGATAGACGCTGCATCTTTTTACGCAGCTGCTGGGATTTGCACAGCCGCCGATGGCGTACATAATGTGCATATTATGAGTATGACACAGCTGCTGCATACATAGTCACAGCTGCGGCGAATGTGGTGTAAAGGTGCTCATACACTACAACATCTGGCCCCCCTGGGACTTTCCTGGGCAGCAGGATCGCATGCGACCGCACTCCCTACCACCAGGAGATCGGAGGCCGGACCTGCAGCAGGTCCGACCTCCAGCTCAGATCCGATTTGTCCTGATTTCTCGGCCCGATCCGACGGGTGAAATCACCCCAAATCACACTAGTGTATGGGCACCGTTAATCTCAGAATCAGGCCCAGCGTCGGTACTTTGCTTTAGACTATAGGAGCTGCTCTAATCCCCTGATTTCCTGCGTGTACATCAATAACACCATTAGCTGCATCATTTAAAATAAAAGAAATGGCAATCAATAAAGGGCAGAGTTTTTCCACCATGCAGCATGTACTTGTTGTGACACGTAGAACATTAAAAGCTCAGGGCAGCTCGCCAGCAGCATGTTCTATCACTAAGAATATGGGAAGCGTCACAGGCTGTCACATCAGTGCTCAGCACAGCACGGAGAAAGAAAACCAAGACAACAGGGCCGTCACTGGAAACGACTTCAGTAGGAATGAAACATACGCTCGGCTTTCACAGGATGCTAGTAGTGGCCGACGAGCTCCGGGGGTTGTACAGGCATAGGAAGCGAGCCGAGGAAAACTAGACGTGCTTAGCCTGGCCAATTTATAAATACGTCATTAGTTTATGATTACACTCAACTAATTATAGCATTAAGCTCCACACTGATATGATCCATCTCCCACACACCTGTGTTACGCTCACAGACACAACTGAGCTAACCAGTTACCCTAGTGCGGACAATATTATTAGGCATATATTGAACAACCACCGTGAAATAAGACTCTCTCTAGAAACTTTGGGGCAGATTTATTAAGCCTGGCGAAGAGATAAACTGGAGATAAAGTGGAAGGAGATAATGCACCAGCCAATCAACTCCCAACTGTCATATTTCAAACGCAGCTGATTGGCTGGTGAGTTATCTCCTTCCACTTTATCTCCAGTTTATCTCTTCGCCAGGCTTAATACATCTGCCCCATTGGGAGTTATTTCAAAGATGCATAACGCCCAACTGTCCAGATTTTCACAGGACAGTCTCCTTTTTTTGTGTGATAACAATGGGGGCGTGGATTGTGGCCGTATGAGGCCATGCCCCTATACTATAGGCCACACCTCCTTTTCAGTGGTATGGGCGTCCTGATCACCGGGAGGTATGAAGATGGGAGTTTCTATTGAAGATGGGATGTTGCCATAGCAACCAATCAGAATCGACTTATTTATTTAGAACCTTCTGGAAGATAAGATAGAATCTGATTGAGTGTCCATAGCAACATGCCATCTTGAACAGAACTCCCATCTTAGTAAATAAACCCCACTGTTGCTACAGTATGGTGCCCAAAAAGTTCTGCCCAAACTATTGCTACAGTATGGCTCCCACAAAGTTCTGGCTACGCCACCGACAGTGTCATTCCTACTTGTACAAGTCATGCATGGTAGCGTCATATAATGAGGACCGCAGTTACTATACACATCCGATGCTGGTCAGTGTCTCATTGATGGTTCCTGATCTATAAGTAATCACTTTGCGCGTTGGGTCTAATTCATCGTGGATCACTAATCAGAGATTTCTCAATCCGTATGAGCATCGAATGATGCATTGCGCATGCGTGGTGGCAATTATCGAATAATTATTCACCTGCAAAGCAGTTGCACTTTGACTGACAGGAAGCCAGCCTTTAGGGGTGGAGACATGGCATTTTCTTGGTGTGTTTGCCAAAGAGCAGGTGTGTCCAGGTATTTTTTGGGTGGGTCTCTGATGTCAGCGATGACCACTTCCAGTCTGTTTTTTTTAGCAGATTATGGAAGCCCTAGACTAGCGCAGATGGAAAAAAAACTGTTGGATGGTTTGGTTATTGCAAATGGATCTGCGGATACAGTACATCATGGCCCTCTGCCGGTTGTGGAACTACACTTCCCAGCATGCCCTGCCACAGATTTTATATAATGGAATGCTAAAACTGTGGCAGGGCATGCTGGGACGTGTAGTTCCACAACAGCAGGAGGTCCATGAGTTTGACACAACTGCTGTACATCAATATTTACAATGCATTCACAATTTTGCAAGGGGCGACTTTTTTGATTGCGGGCAACTGCGGGCTACTCCCCACAAGTGCCTATTTAAACCACACCCACATTACACAAGCCACTCCCTCAACATTTTTGTCACAGCTATCCCCTGTCAAAAGCTGGGCTACTTGCTTGTGTCTGCCCCCCTGACTGAAAGTTGCCAGCCAGCCCCTGCCCGCAACACAGGGCTGTCATGTTTCACGTTGCCATCTCAAAAATAGTGCAGACACAACAGCGTTGTCTGGACCATGCCCCCTAAACGCCGTGTCGCCTCCCTGCCACTGTCAACCTACGATCGTATCCCTCCGGAATGGAATTGTGATTTGACATTTCGCATACAAAGGCGCAATAGCGCAAAATTCGCCTTTTTGCTCTTCTGCGACTCATACTGAATCCGGCCGTCTGATGATAAATTGCCCCATGGTACAACTAAAATGTGTACTAAAACACATCAAGCAAATACATCTGTGTTCTGCTACCAAACAGTACTTTTAATGAATGACTTTTAATAAGATTCTCTCTGTTTAAAGAGAAGAAGAAAAGCAGACATCTTGAAATAAGCCACTTTCATGTCTACAGCAGCTATGACTTAAAGGAAGGTTAATTTTGCACTATATGAAGTACCGGCTATAGGATTACGTAATCCAATTAGCTTTCAATACTTTAACTTTGATTGCATTACATTTATTACTCCGGAGAGTACAAGTGCTGGAAATAAAAGAATCTTCCATCTGTGCTACTGAGTCATAAACAGGAAATGTCACTGTGCAGACCCCGAGTGGGAATCCGTGGAGAGAGAGATAGGTTCAGTAGTGTTCTAATGCCTGCATTCAGTATTCGCTCGTGGGAACGGTGTTCCTGCTAGAGGACACGCTAATGGTATTGTTGTTGACCTGCCGACATTTGGAATAAGCCTCTTCGATTTAGGAGCGTAGACTTTTTGGTAGTGATAATTACACGGCAGCTTTTAGAGTTAATAGCTCCCCACTAGGGGAAGGAAGCAGAGTGGATCACTTGCTTGCTTGTGGAGTGTATTTTGTGTGAATTCCCACCGCACATAGTCCAATAATGAACGTTCTCTAAAAGAGACTGTCTGGTCCAAAGTGTAGGGTTGATGAATTAAACAAGGAGCCAGGAATGGCCTATTGGTGCTAAGACGCACAGCCCCTGGAGCCGGACAGTGGGTGTCACGGACTTCCTGACAACATATACAAGGAGCTCCGTAAGTGTAAACCAGTAATTATTATTTATTTATTTATTAACAGTTTCTTATATAGCGCACACATATTCTGCAGCGCTTTACAGAGAATATTTTTTTTTGAACATTCACATCAGTCCCTGCCCCAGTGGAGCTTACAATCTATATTTTCCCTACCACATGTACACGCACACACAGACATGCTAGGGTTAATTATATTGGGAGCCAATTAGCCTACCAGTATATTTTTGGATTGTGGGAGGAAACCGGAGAACCCGGAGAAAACCCACGCAAGTACGGGGAGAATATACAAACTCTGCACAGTTAGAGCCATGTTGGGAATAGAACCCATTTGGATGGGGAACCTTTGGCACTCCTGCTGTTGCTGAACTACACATCCCAGCATGCACTGCGTTTTGCTATTTGGCCATACTAAAACTGTAGCAAAGCATTCTGGGATGTGTAGTTCAACAACAGCTGGAGGGCTGAAGGTTCCCCATCCCTGGTCTAAGCCCTCACATCCTTGTTATCTCCCAGCCTAGCTGACTAGTGCTGCCTACGGAACTCTGTATTAATAGCTGCTTCATGAAGACATTAACCCATTAATTGCCAACATCTCTGTGATGAAAATATCTGCTAAAAATGCCAGCGTCGCTCACATTTGTTATATCAATTCAAATAAAAAATGTTGTTTAGAAAAAAGATTATATTTCCTATATAAGGTAACATTCCAGGTCATTATATGATGTATAAAAATGTTTGCTTGGCAATTTTTACACCTATTTTGACAAATTCACTTGGCGCTCAAAGGGTTAATATGTTGGACGACTCGTATAGATACAATATATAATATAGGCACAGCATAATATGAGATATACAAGTGTCCATTATAAGTGCAAGGAGACTTTGCGCACTAAGGGCAGTATTCAATGAGAAATATCGCCGTGTGCAACGAATCCTGTTTAGGATTCGCTGCACACTCGCTGTGTTCCGGAGGGCTGGCTGCCACTCGCTCTCTCCGTATTCAATGTCGAAGGGGCGAGTAGCACAAGCTGCCCCCCCCCCCAGAGCCAGCAGGGGACCAGGTATATTCACTGCTCCCGATCATGCATATGTAATGATCGGGTGCAGTGAATATATGAATATCTAATGAGCGGCTCGGCTCCCGGCCCCCTGCTGGCTGCTCTGTGTAAAAAAAAAAAAAAATATATATATATATATATATTTTTTTTTTTTTATTAAAATATATATTCATGTGCTATAAGCACATTAATAAAAATAGCATGCCCCTTCACAGAATAAAATTCCTGATTTTTTGACACCAAAATTAAAACAAAAAACCTTTTATTTTAATAGTTCACATTCCACTTCTCCATGAAAAGATGGAGAATTGCTACACGGAGAGACACGGCGAAAATCACTTAGAAAGACGGCGAGAAGTGCACATTGAATAGGGTTGCTCACTTTTTGAGAGCAAAAGTCTCCGTCCAACGCGAGAAGAGCACAAACTCGCCATAAAACACGGAGAATTTTTCTCATTGAATACTGCCCTTAATCAAGGTTGATCCACCTTTCTGCATAATTAATCAAGTTACATAAATGAGACAACATATGGGATATTTATGTTATATTTACGTTTTATATTTATCTAATCAAGATTTTTTATATATGGGTTTTTAATGTACAACTGGTTATCAGAATATCTGCTTAACTGAAGGTGATTTACTTGTGCTTTTGAAATAATATTTGTTTCACTCTTGGTTACAGCTGTTGCTAAGCAACAGTATCACATGGGGAGTGTCTGACGTCAGAGCCGCGCGACCAGCTGATGGCTGGAGGGGGCGGAAGCAGCGTCTCTTACGAGGGTCTGTCTTGCTATTTATGGGGGTAAGTTGTTTTAATGTTGTGTACTGATGTTCTTGATAAAAGTGCACACCGCAATGAAATGTTGGACACACTGGGGTGTATTCAATGCGGCGGCTGGCGAGGGGGTTAAACAGCGGGGATCGCTGAAAACAAGCGATCATCGTTGTTTAACCCCCGCGCCAGAAGCTCACCCTATTCAACGTTCCGGGAAAATCCTCTCTGTCAGATGACAGCGAGGATTCCCCCAAACTGCTAAGCTCGCGGCTAATGAAGGGAGCCTGCTGCATTTAGCCGCAAGTCTCGCTGTTTTAGCGGCTGCATATGCCATTTACCCCTTACTCCAGAAACCTAGTGAGGGGGAAATGGCGTGTGCAGGAGGTCAGTTGAATACTGACCCTGCGAGCTGTGACAGCGAGCAGGCAGCACTGCTCGCTGTCACAGCTCGCCCGCCGCATTGAATACACTCCACTGTGTTTGCTATTCATAACAGCTGCCAGGCCTCACAACATATCTGAGAAAATAAAACTAATCAGGTGTAATAAATCTTTATTGTGCATTATAATACTTTTGTTTTATCTAGTTCTATATAGAAGCAAGTAGTACAATATGCTTGTGGATGCATATATAAACCTGTGAATAACACAGGTGTATAACAATTAACCAAATAACTCTGCGCTAATTAATACAGTGGGAACTGTCATCGATGAAGACATGTACACCATAGGTTAATTGGCAAATACCACGCTATTTTTAATACTATTCAAATATATATATATATATATATATATATATATATATATATATACACACACATATGCGGCAGCACTCTCGGATGAAATAATGCAAATGACACAACTGTCTAAGGGGGATATTCAATGTCTGACGATATTTCCGACAGTGGAAACATCTGCATTTAAAGTATTCAATCCAGGCCGTGACTCGCCATTCCGTCCGGGACTCGCCTGCAACAGTCCCGCCTCCACAATGGAGGCGAGTCTGTATTGTCCGAAATGGCTGCGTTTTCTACAATCCACGGACTTTCTGACACTTGAAAGCCGAACATTACATTTTGGCTGTCGAGTTACTGTCGGAAGAACTGAAAACATCCCGGTATTCCAACTGTCAGGAAGTTCCGACAGTCGGAAAACCGGATTGAATACCCCACATAGCCTATGTTCTAACTAGGCTTCTACGCAGTGCATGCCAGATGGTTGCCTCGTATGGTTCCTCATTGGGTAGGACATGCTTCATGTGGCTCTTTGTATACAGGATTTATCACACTACTATCATACCATCACTAATTTGAACTTGTCTTGAACCATCAATCCAGGGCACCCATGCAAGTGTCCTGAAGCACCCAAGGGTGCCACGGCACATAATTTGGGAACCACTGCCCTAAGCTTGAGCATTGCTATATCATGTGTGTCTTGTAATTGTTGTTCCAACATTTTTTCAATTGTTAACATTTTACAACTTCAGTGTCAGTTAAAACCTTTAATTGACTATGTTGAAGAGCAGTAATTATAACGGTCTGCATTCCGAAGATGCCATTTATGGGAAACTAAAACAAAAAAAACCATAATTGTGAGGCCAAAATGTAATGAACAAAATAATGAAAGATGTATTATAACAATAACAAAGTAAAGTTAAAGACATTTCCTTTTCCCCAGGAGCCATTTTGAACTGGTGAATGAAGTGATGACCGCTTCATGTGTTGATACTGCTTTAAATTCATGTCTCTACCTGAAGACAGCAGACAACCTGTAAACAGTCATTGCCAAATCAAAAATAATGGTACCTGTATAGGCAGCTTGCCAATGTACCGTAATCATTTTACACAACCCTTGGTATCGTTTATCTTCACCTTTGTCACTTCATACTCCTTGTGTAGACATTCGATGGGATTTCATATATTTTTCTTTTTTTCAGTGTTTCATTTAATTTGTATCTAGAAAGCCTGATATGTATGTCCTTTCGTATCGTACTGTAACTCAGTAACACTTTACCATTTTCTAACTTGTTTTACTGTTTTTTTTACCCATGTGTATTCAACCCCCCCCCCCCCCACACACACACACAATTCTTTTCCCTTTTCCTTTCTGACCTCTTAAAATTGTAAAATTGAGTTATCTTTTTGTTGTATTGTGCAAGTAATTTCTTAGAGTGTATGTCTACTATTCAATATTTGAACTACCTCATTTTGGTTCCGGACATTCACGTCTTTATCTTTTTTGGACTTTTTTTATGCTCAGTCTAACCTTGGTTATGCACTTTGATGTACCAGTTCTTTACAACCTTTCATTCTTTTTATACTCTCAAGTGTTATTTTTGTTCTGCCTGTGTAGTGTGCCTATATTGTACTTGCATACTTTTGTACTTTTGTATTCTTGTTTATAAAAAGATGTAAAAAAAAATTGAGTTCCCTTAAGATGGAATATCAAACGTTTCTCCAAACGGTTATCTAAAAACTAGAACTTATACTTAAAATGTAAAGGAAATGTGTAGAAATATCATTCCTATTTGGATTTATAGATCTCAAAATCACTCGCCCTTCCTCTACTTCATCTTCAGTCTCCTCGACAATTTTGACACCTACTTCTGAACTGATGCTGATTTTAGTTCTACCAGCTATACCCCTATTTATACTGTATTTTTCAACACACCCTGTACGTTACCTTGTAATTTGTTTTTTGTTTGCTATGTACGGCGCTGCGGACACTTTGCGGCGCCTTATAAATAAACGTACTACTACTACTACTACTTATCACCCTAAGGCCAACTCATTTGAACCTTCAGTACCTGAAGCAGGAACTTCTTCCTTTGTTTCTCATCAGAGGAGGATTTGGAGGTCCATCAGATGTTACATTTGGCTTCAGTTAAATCCAGAAAATTTTTGACCATAACAAAAGACCATGTAGTTCCAAAAGGGGGATCTGGTGTGGTTGTCAACTAAAAACATAAGGTTAAGATAGACTTCTCAGAAAATGGGCCCGGGCCCCACTTAATAGGACCCTTTCATATCATTAAACAAGTCAATCCAGTTGCCTTCCATTTAAAGTTGCCCAAGACACTCAAGCTCAATAATACTTGTCATTGCTCCCTCTTAAAGCCAGTGGGGCTGAGAACATTTTCTCTCAAAATAACTTCTCCAGTTGTCATCAGGGGTCACAAGGAATTTGTGCTAGATAACATTTTAGATTCCAAATTCGTATGGGTCAAGTTCTTTCCTTGGTATACTGGAAAGGTTATGGACCAGATGAGAGGCCTTGGGTCCTGGAAAAACAACTTCATGCTCCAGTATTAAATAAATATTTTTTTCCTGAAAAACCCATAAGTAAAGGTTATTTAACCCCTCGTCAAGCGGGGATACTGTTAGGGGCCGCAGTGCTTGTCTCTGCTAGTGCCCAGGCAGCTTCTTAGTGTCAGGGATCGTGCTGCTGCTGCCCCGGATGCCGCTGCCCCGGATGTCTAGGTGAGCGTCCGGGAAGTTACTAGGCAGCCTTTCTCTTCCTGCTGCAGGGCAGTTGCCTGGGCAACGGAGATGCTGGAGAGCAGAGGCTGAGGGCTCTGGGTGGCAGCTGGGTAATTTAGCACACCTCTCCTTATTACATTGATTACCAGCCCAGAGGGTCATGGGAAAGGGAAAGAGATTTCAGCACACGGCAAGACCGTCACACATGTTGGTTCTCACCTCGTGATGCAAACCCGAAATTTGGTGTTTGCATCATGATTGTGTGAGCACTTTGCTACATAGAAAAGTGCATCAACATCACCATTGGCCTTCTGCGACGCTAGGCCCAGACCGGACATTTTTCGGCTTGTATGATGTCACACAGCCTCCACGGGCCCGGACACTTATCTGTTCACTTACCGGTTCGCGCCCCACAATGCTCCGGCAATGGCCGGCTCACGCTGCAGTTGCGATGCAAGGTTTGCAGATCTGCCCATGAGTGGTAGAAGGGTTGATAACAAGTTATCGAGTAGGGCGCTGTGATATGAGTATGCTTTAGCAAAAGCAGCAGTTAAGTGATGGGATAGTCAATCCCAATGGACAAATGGTGGGTACAGGAAGTGATAAACTGCGCTTGGAATAGTAATATAACAGGGCGATTTTAATGGACATAATAGAATATACACATAAAATACATATAAATTGCAATTGATAAAATAAGGTTAAAAAGTCACAGTGAATGAATTGAATTGGTATAGTAACCTGAGTACTTGGATGATCACCCTTTTATTGCCGCCAGTACTGGGGAAATCCTTCCAGATGGTAATGTGGGCATGTGTTGGTTGGTCCAATATTGTGCAGAGACCAGATTTTTCCCACTGCTTTATGGTAAGACCGGGTCCTTTAGGAGGTGGCTTTCCTCCAGAGAAAAAACCTCTGTGCCGCGGTGAGTGGATGCTGGATGAAGTCTCCAATGCAATAAATGGGTTTATATTTGGAGCCCCTGGATTAGGGTGTTGAATTGATGCCTCAGTATTCTGGGTGTTATATCCAAGTATAGTATTGTGGAGTAGGTTGCATGAACCTGATTCAGCCCATAGATAAATAGATAGATAATTTAATGCTTCCTGTTGAATTAGAATATATTATATATTGAAGAGGTAGCTAACAGTTCATTACATACAAAATAATATATATTGATTATTGCATTGTACTTTTATTTTATTCTTTTACAGATCCATCTGGATGAAAAATGCCTTAACAGTAATAGGTAAAAATTGTGTAAAAGAGACATTCAAATGCGATTTATTTGGTCATTTAAATGTGAAAGAAAACCATAGTAATATGTTCATTAAAGCTTCCAATCGAGCGGCTTCTTCCTACTTTCCTCCGGAGACCATCTGCTGTGGAGCATATAAATTGATTAAAAACTTGCTTGTTTCAAGTTTACTGTAATTCATAGAATTCTCAGAGAAATAACTGGCTTGATATGTATTGGAGTTAATTAAGAATACCATGGTATAGCCAGTTAATCTTCTACAATCAGTCCTACGGGTGTTCCAGGAGCTAAATACCTACAGAATTTATGACTGTGAGAGAATGCTTCACCCATTGATTTGAGCATTGATTTATATTAACATATTGAGTCTAATTAACAATGGAATACAAATTCAGTCGTTTACTTTGTGTTGAGAACAATCAGTCTCTTAAGCATTCATAAGACTTGCCTGACACATGGAATCTTATCAGATGGTCTCAGTAGTAGCTCAAGATATTTTGTCTTAAAGCAAAACACCATGAAGAAGTTTTGTCCGTGTCTTCTCCTGCTTAGACTTGCCCAACTCTAGAAATTTAGAAGCCAATTCGGTCAGGTCATTTGGCCTCCTTGTCCGATGGTTTATGCGTATGTGCAAACCTGGGAGCGATCGGCTTTGGCGAGTTTCACACTCGCCAAGCTGTTTGGTCAAGAGGAGGGGAGCGGGCATCCGGCATCTCCTGAGTATGCAGGTGGAGTGATATCTGCTTTGGGCAGGCGGCTTACGTCAGGTGATGTCAGCGCCCGTCCCCCTTTCAGCCATCTCCATCTGAAATAATAGTCAGTTTTCTCTGAGAACACAGCGATGTGTAAGCGATGTATGCTGAGCGATCTTACAGGGTCAGTGTTCTCCATGAGAACACTGGCCCTGACCTGTGATTAACTAGATTTATCCAGCGTGCTGGATATTAAGCGCTGGGGCGATAGCGACGCGCAAGGTTGCGCATCGCTATCACTGTGGCCCCTGCACACGGAACAATGCAGGGGCATTTTCTAAGCGATCTAGTGAGATCACTTGGAAAATGCCCTGAGATTACCCAGTGTGTAGGCCCCACTACTCATAGCTACCAATCAGTTTTGAAATTGATCAGAGTCATTTAGTTAAGCTAGCAGGGCCGAAATTTCGAAAATCCCCCCCCCCCCCTTCCTGAGAGCGGTCACTGCAGGCAGTGTCCACTCCCAGGACAACAAGATCAGTAATGGGCGGAGCAAGGTACTATAACAGGGACGGCTCAAGATATGCTCCATAGGAGGCCGCTGATTGGCTGAAAGAGAGCACTCTCAGCCAGTCAGCAGCCAGCCTATCTTTTGAATTTTCCTATGGAGCATCCCTCAAGCTGGCCCTGTAAGCCAGTAAAGGTAGCTATCTGATTGGCTGGCGCAGGTTATAGTGCCTTGCTCCGCCCGTTACTGATCTTGTCGTAAACAATTTAACACAAAAAAGAAAACTGCAGAAAACATGTGTCAGTCACAACTCATTCTAGATTTTTCTTTCCACAGTCAACTCCATTACACGTGAGAGGCCAAGCATAAAATTACACGATATAGTCGAAGTAATCTCAAGTAGTTATGACCAAAGCATAAAAATAGTTCAGCAATGATTTAAGTCTGCTTATTGCCCATAAACTCAAGAGGTCAAATGTATAAAATACTTGCGTCATTAATCTGAAAGCAGAGCTATTAAAGATACACGGGAGACTATTTACTACCATCTCATGGCTTTTAAACTGGGACAAAATCTATAGAAGACCTGTGTACGGCATTAATCACACAGAGAAGTGCTACTGTGTCTAATGGGATTCATTATTTTTAATAGATATAGTTTTGTTTTCAGAATGGTTTTCTAACAGTAAGACCATCCGTAATCTCAGGATCTGGGGGATTCTGTTACATGGGACTTCGGCTAAATATATCAAACACAGGAATTGTTAGGGCTTTAATTGACTTCTAATAACAGTGTACAGCAGAACCGGTGGTCTCCAGGGAGATATCCCATAAATGTTCTTTTCTCATTTGGCCCCGACCTACCTGGTAGCTCAGAAAACGCTGTTCTATTATAGAGCATTAGTTGGCTACAGACACAGGGCATGTTCTAGACCTGTTTGCTAGGATGCGTATGTTCAAGGGCTACCTAACAGGTAAACACCGCCCGACCGTACACCATCAATGATTTTGCTTCCCTTCGTTAACAAAAGACAGTCTAAACTGAGTTTTATTCCTGCCGCAGATCACCAGAAAGGGGTACAGGCCCCAAACAGGCATCGGCACACCTGGGTTCACAAGGGAAACTTGCTGAAGCCTTTCACTCTTGGGATTTGCGCAAGTGTGTACCCCAAGCATTGGGGAAGGGGTCAAGTTCAGACATGAACGATTCGATCTGAATTGGCCCCACTGGGCACCATGCAAGTCATTTCTGGCACCCATAGAAAAGTGGATCTACATGAGTTGTTTTCAGATTTAGTGCTAAGCGATGCTGGGGATGAGATTGACAATGGTACAATAAATATGGAATCTATGCCAGGGCATTTCTGCCACACTGGAATGTGGCAGTGTGGCTGATAGTCGCTGGCATATATTCCATGTTTCTACTTAGGATTACTATGTTTAGAAAGACCTTTCCTGTTTGTGTGTCATCTTCATTTGCGTCATATTATTGTCAAAGACTCATATAATACTGCTCATGCTAAGCAAAGAGAAAACATATCCGGTAACTTATGAGGTCACAGTAGTGTGAAACAGGCAGGAATGTGCCTGGGAATCTTACATCAGTACTTGCATATGTCATGCTCAATAATAATTAGAGATGGGCGACGGGGCCGAAGATTTGGATTTGTCACCAAGATTTAGATTTGGCTTTGTCAAGCGGCAGTGAAAGGCTTTGGATTTCGATTTTTTTTCAAAAATGGTCGAAAAACACCCAAATCACGTAATTTATGCATTTTTTGTCCCTAGAGTAATATTAACCACAATAACATTTCCAGCCCTTTCCAGACAATTTTGACCATTTTACAGCTCAAAATGTTGTTTTCATTCAATTTAGACCAAGTTCTGCATCAATCTGGCTTGATGCAGAACTTCTGACAGTATCAGTATATTGTATTGGGGTGCAGTACACACAAACAATAAAGAGCAAAATTATTGGTACTTGTGTAGTTTCACGGCGGCAGTTACGTGGTCAGCGTAGCGTCCCTGTCAGAATCAGCGTAGTGTTCCCGCAGCCAGTGTAGGCAGCGTCCCTGTCAGTATCAGTGTAGTGTTCCCATGGCCAGCGTAGGCAGCGTCCCTGTCAGTATCAGCATAGTGTTCCCACCCCTTCGCGGCTAGCCGGAGCTTACGTAGTTAGCGTAGTCAGTCAGGCGTCCCTGTCAGTATCCGCCGGAGAGGGGATCATGGGGGCGCTGGCGCTGTGTGAGAGGTGCTCACTAGGCTTGCCAGGGACGCCGGGAACAGAGATGCAGTTTCTGGCAACAGTACGGTGAGTAGTTGCCTCACGGGGACACTACGCTGACTACGCAGGGTTGCCGCGGAGTCACTAAGCTGACTACGCTAGACAGCCGTTGGGCTAGCTGAGGCTGCTGCCGTGAAACTACATAAGTAAGGCAGCCGTTGGGCTACGCTAATAACTTAGCTTCAAATGTAGTGTAAGCTGCTGCTGTGAAACTACCCAAGTACCAAAATATTAAAAAAAAAATTATGCGCAGCTTGTATACCACTGCATGGAGGCAGAACAATTACACACAGAACTTCTAACAGTATATGGTGTATTGGATTGCATTGCAGTATACCACACACACCACACGCCACAATGAAAAGAAAAATGAAAAGCTGACTGACAGCCTGTCTTTGTACTGTACCCCACTACACTGACTGACAGCTTGCCTGTGCACTGTACCCTATTATACTGACTGACAGCCTCTGCCCTCTGCGCAGTGACACAGCCTGCCTAACACACTACCAGTACAATATCCAGCACAATCCCCTCTGCACTGCACAACACCCCTCTGCACTGCACAACAACCCTCTGAGTCTGCACAACACCCCTCTGAGTCTGCACATACCCCTCTGCCACAGATCCCTCTGCCACACAGAGTGACCCCTCTGCAGTCAGCACACCACTGCCAGTAATAAACACCCCACAGAGACTACACTCGGCAGAGCTTGTGGAAGCGTGGGAGAAATTCTTGGGATGCCGAGCCTTTAAAGACTCTGCATCTCGCGAGAATCCGACATGAGATTACCGCGTTCGGCCGCGCTCGTGTTTCTGACCAAAGCCGCAAACTCGCAAGTGTGACAAATAATCAGAACTTCTTTCTTGGTCCCGCCCTGCCCTCCTCTTTTGACTCTATCCTATTCTCCAACCCTCTCCTCACTTCCTTGTTGTTAGTTTCAGTGTATTATTTATATAAATAATACTGCACGGTATATAATATAATGTGACATTACAACTTAAAGCCAGGCAGTAACCTTGAATTACCTACAAGTATAGGACTTACAATGTCCTTCATACTTTTGCATGACTAGCATTATCCTCATAGGAATGACTGTGGCTTCCTCGCCCCTCAGGATCTTCTGCTGTCTGTTTCTCTCACTGACATTTCACTCACTGGTAGATATTAACCAACAACAGTTATGATTAGGAATGCTAATCTTGGGATCTGCGGGATCCCAGGATTTAGACCAATTTTGCCTGGGTTCCTCCCATCCTGGGGTTGCAGGATGGAAATGTGCATGGACATATCATCCCATTCCGCTGCCTGGAAAACATGTTGCGTGTGATGCTAGAGGTCAAGCTTATAGGCATGCACATTGGACCTTATTCTGGTCCCTGAACACCTGTGCAAATTTGCATGGGTGTGTGATGTTTTACAACTGCGCGTGCACATTTCTGCACATGTGCATTCGCTGTTTACGAGTGGCCACGGTGAACAGAGTGTTTGCCGGGCACTCGCGCACAACACTGCGAGCGGGGCGTGGGGAGGTGGACCGGGGGATGCAGCCATGGGAACTCCCAGCTTTTCCCATGATAACGCTGGGTGTTCCCATGGTAATGACCCAGTGATGCAGGTGCAGCGGGCAGGCAGCTGACATCACCGGATGTCAGCTGCCCACCATGTTCCCCTCCAGAACACATGAAAGCCTAAGACACCTAAGTGTGTCTTAGATTTGGATGTGTGCTCCACATCATTCATAGGTCAGCGACTATCGAATGATGTGGGTGTCGCCCCATAGGCTGCGAATGGATGTTTAAGCGAAACATCCATTCGGGAGAATCCCGACGCCGGAATCCCGACCGCCGAAATCCCGACACTTTCTCCCTCCTGGGGTGTCCACGACACCCCTGGAGGGAGAATAAATTAGTGTGCCGAGCGTAGCGAAGCACCGTGCCCGCTGAGTGGCGAGCGCAGCAAGCCCGCAAGGGGGGGCGATCCATGTCCCCCCCTTGTCGGGATTTCGGCGGTCGGGATTCCGGCGTCGGGATTTTGAACGCCGGGATCCAGACCGCCGGGATTTCATACTGCTTCCATCCATTCACAGCTGCGAAGGGGTCTGTGCATGCGGAGGGCGGGATTTAAAAGAGGAACTTCGCAGTATTGCGTGTCAACCAGAATCACCCCCATTGAGTGTTAGGGGTGCACAGGCACCCCCTAATGCTGTGCCCACCCTTATGAACACCTCCCTGCCGCAAGCAATATCAGCAATGCCCAAATCCTGGGATTGACCTTCCTAGTTGTTATAGAAAGCAGGTACTGTCGGTGTAGGATTCGTCACAAGTTGTCTGTAACAAATCAAATGATATATAGTCAGTGCACTCACAAAGTCAGTGCATTTAACCCCTTGAGTGGTGGGTTTTGCTGGGGCAGGACAAACAAGCCATTCACAGCAGACAGTGAGTAGGTGGCAGGCTCGGGGATTTTCGGGGTGGCTCACGAGGACTCGGGTGCCACACCGAACATCCCAGAGGGGAGCTCCAGCGTACGATGGCTGGAGCGGAGGAGAGAGGGGGAGCGACAGGAGGGAGCTACCACTGTGTGTGTGTGTGTGTGGGTGGTGGTGCCCAGAGAGGTGATGCGCCAGTGGTGCACAGCTGCAGGCACCACTGGCGCACACCTTCATATTGGTGGTATGCCCAGAAGTTTTTCCGGGACAGCCCGGTTAATATACAATTTGCTACCACTATCATCCATAGATGCCGTTAGATAATGGGCCCAAGATAAGAAGATGAGGTTTCCTTATTACTGGTAAGACTGTTTCTGAAAACAGCTTTATTATATTTGTCTGCCATTTGATTTCATTTGATTTAAGTAAAAGTTTATATTGAAGGATATTTAATTAACCTAATTTCTTTCTCCACTTTTATTTCCATCCATACTCTTTCTTTCCGTATATAGCATCTCTCTCTCTCTTATTTATTCCGTTGCGCTTTACAATAGGAAACAGTGATTAAACAAACTGGGTAGTAACAAACCTACATAGAGGTAGGAGGGCCCTGATTCTTACATACTCCTTGCTTATAATAATAGGTTCTCCAGCCAATCAGCTCCTAACTGTCATATGTTTAAAAAAATTACATTTGGGAGATGATTGGCTGCAGCACCATTTATGATCACAATACGTTTTAAATAACTAAAACTGACTGATAAATTTCACTTAGGAGCGGATTGGATGGTATTTTATATTTCTCCACTTTATCACATTTCCGAGACGTAGAACATCTCCATCAGTTAATTTTTTGCCTCACTTTCTTTTTCTATTCTTTAAGTGTCTACTAATTATTATTATTAATAATAATATTTTTGCTGTTTTTATTATTAATATTATTTTATTCTATTTTATTATTTGTAAAACACTAACATGACAACCTATATGTCAATATTCTCAATTACACAGGTACTGTAGCTATAAAATTAAAGGAAGTCCCTGGTTAAATGAAGCAAAGGATTTTAAAAGCTTTAACACTAATGTGGTTCCTGAGTTAATTAAGCAATTAACATGTAATCATATTTTATGTCTAAATTGCTGGGAAGCCGCAGCTGCCTAATACTGTGTGTGCCTGCTACTTTGGGGATTGTGTGGAGTAATTGCTGGAGTAAGATTGATTTGAGCTACGGTCGGTGTAGAGTACTCAGCTTAGTGATGTCTCATGAGGAACTGCAATAGTCCTGACGTGGTATCTCTGAGAGGGATAAAAGCTGTTAGGGACAGAGAAGCCAGAAGATGCTGGAGTGGGACCAGAGAAAGCATTTTCTTCCTCAATTAACGAGATGTCAACTATGGAGCATCCTGAGGCTTCGGATATTTCTAGTACAGTTCCAGGCACCTAATCATTGTAGAGAGATCAGAGATAAGATGGCATGTACCCTGCACTGAAAGTTGGGATTAGTGGGGTGGACTAAGCAGCAGACAGCCAGAACGTGCTCAAGTTTTATATTGTAGATGGATGTGAATAATGAAAGATGTCTTTGGGTGTATTAAATCTTTACTGTTGATCTGGGTGCCACTAGACCATAGGTGGCCAAACCTGTCCTCGAGATCTACCAACAGTTCCTGTTTTTCAGGGCACCTGTGGATCTATAGTAGGAATGAATGCATTGGATATGTGACAGTTAGTAATGACAACAGCTGTGCACCAGCTAGGAGATTTGGAAAACGTGGACCGTTGGTAGATCTCGAGGACCGGTTTGACCACCCCTGCACTAGACAACGTATTTATGCTGTTCACAGACATATTGCGTGGGCTGTGCAGCACCACCAAAGGCAGATATGTCTAATGATATATCGGCACATCTGCCTGTGTAGATGCCACCCGCCCGTACACTTGTTGCAAGGGCTGATGCCACAGCAGGACAGGTAAATTCAAATGTCCGCCTAACTGGATGAGAGGACTGATACATCGTGTGGCTGATTGGTAAGTATGTGCACTTGCCTAAATCAGCCTCTCTGTTGGGGCAATGCCAGGCTTACTGACATATCTGTCTGGTTTGTACATTGTACATAGCAACCAGATTCTACTGAGTTTATTTACTAAGATGGAAGTTCTATTGAAGATTCGATGTTGCTATAGCAACCAATAAGAATCTACTTAATATTTATTTAGCACCTTCTTGAAGATAATAGATTAAATGTGATTGGTTGCCCATAGCAACATCCCATCTTCAAGACTCCCTTCTTAGTAAATGTAACCCCTACTTGTAATTTATGTAGCAACCTTCTATAGGATAATAGCTAGAATCTGATTGATCGGACTCCTGGGGAGCTGCCAGCGGAGATCAGGTGCAGTATCAGCAGGTGGGCAGGAGATTTCACTACTCCCATTCCAATGAATGGTCAGCTGCTGATTAGCTGAGAGCTCTATCAGCCAATCAGCGGCCGCCCATACATTGGAATGGGAGCAGGCGATTTCAAAACTCCCATTCAACTGAATGGGTGGGTGCTGATTGGCTAAAAGCAGCCGCCAATGATTTGAATGGGAGGTTTAAAATCGGTACTTGTGTATTATCACGGCGCCCATCGCATTGCATACCACTAATTAAGGTATGCGATGGGATGCGATGGGACCCGATTTTCGCACTGTACAATAAAATATTGCATCGCATTAAAATGTTTAATTGTACAAGCACCCTGATGGGTGATTACTATGTTAAATGCACCCCCATTGTTAACGCCACCCCCACTATCAACGCCAACCCGAAGCGTGGCGAGCGCAGCGAGCCCGCGAGGGGCAGCGGTACGCGTCCTCCGACCTTTTCATACCCCCACTATCCACGTCGGCGTGGAGTTGATTTTAGATAGTGTGGCAAACGCAGCGAGCCACCGAGCCCGAAGCGTGTCGAGCGCAGCGAGCCCCGCAAGGGGACGCGGAATACATGTGAAGTAATCCGGGTCCCCTCGCCACACTTTCCAAAATCAACTCCACTCTGACGTGGATAGTGGGGGTATAAAAAGGTCGGAGGATGCGTACCGCCGCCCCGCGCGGGCTCGCTGTGCTCGCCACACTTCGGGTTGGCATTAATAGTGGGGGTAGCATTAACAATGGGGGTGCATTTAACATAGTAATCACCCATCAGGGTACGATGCCCTACGATGGAAATCTTGGGCGCCGTGATAATACACAAGTACCATAAAATCGCCTGCCTGTTTGACACTACTACAGTCTGTTCCCCGCTGTCAGCTGCCTGGACGTCCTTTTGCTTGCAATAAATCCCATACAATTTATCGCATGTAAAAATGGCACATCAAGTGCCAAATCGCATGTAGCCGTCCCGGGAAGCTGCTGGGGAAATTGAAGTGAAATCAAGTCAGACTTGTGCTTCCATCAAGTCGGACATCTGTATGGGGGCCATAAGCCTCGCTTGTATAAAAAGCATCATCCAAATACAGTAAGTTATACTCAGTCATTTTGTAAATGAGGCAGCTGCCTACCTAGAGTGAACACGCTGTCAGAGTCTCCAGCAATCCTCCTGTGCAAAAGTACCAAAACCTCTAACTACACATCAGCCCTTTAATATTATTGCCTAAGGTGCACAACATCAACCAAAGTCAAAGACTGAAGTGTTGTTGACAGCACAGTGGAGCTTTGTTAGTAATTAACCTCTGTATGAAATAAAAAAAAACTTCTATGTAATTTAAGATTTTTAAAACAGCTGGATTTGTCAAAACTGATGACCAATTTCTATTGCAAGTCTAAATCCTCACACTGGGGGCAGTGTGTCTGCGTAATCAGTGTATTTAACTGTTTCAGACCTGGATGCAAGAAGTGTGTGATGAGAAACTAGCAACTAACATATTTATCAGGATGGAGATGAGTTGTAAACTACAACTACAGTACCATTTGCCTAGTGATGGTTCTAATCAAATTCACTTGTGATTGCCAACTTAAACCCAGATTAGCTGTCATGAAAATCTATTTTAATGATGTGTTATACTAACCCATTAACAATCAGACTCTATACATAAATCCATACAATACCTGCTGTTAATGATTGACAGCAAACAGAATACAGCACTGAATAGGGAGCAATAAATAGTAATTACAGTGGCGCTGATTTCTTTCTTTTTTTTTTTTTAGATAATATGATGCTTCTTTAATATTCTGAATACTGAACAATATGACAGCTGATGTATATCTCACTTTTATGCAAAATACCTATAGAGGGCAGCGAATATAATTTTGCCTTCAGGAAATTTAAAGGTCTCGGCTGAACAAAAACTTCTGTGAATGTACGTGAAAGATTTCTTATCTGTTTGTGCAGAACTGCCAAGGACTGTCAGTCTTTAACCCGTGGCATTTAAAGACTTCATATTCCATGCAGCTAAACATCAGCACGCATTAATATGAAACTGCTTATGAAATAAGGCAAGTAGAAAAACAAAAATACTAAATTATATCAGTTTTTTTTCTATATTTGTAGACAAATGTATAAAGCCAATATTATAGCTGAAATATAAAGTCTATATAATTATTACTATTATTTTGTAATTGCAGAATTGTGAAAATGATAACAGGTACAGCATCGCCTCGGTTAAAATTCATGTTGTTTGTGGTTTGCTAAGTTACTCCTGTTTCCAATGCTTAAACATCAACATAACAGTCTAAACAGGAAAGCGACAAACATCAGTTGGAGCAATAATGTTTAACATGTATAAAAAGCATAATAAACTGTAAAATATAGTTATCCAGCAAATCAAATTCATGATAATAAAACTCTTACACCAGTGATTTGCCCAATGATACAATATTTAATTGAAATAATTATCAACCGAGTAGCTTTAACAAGATAAAAATGCAATTATTTTATTGCATAACTTTAATATAGGTAGATAGATTGGTTATATTTTTTTATTAACTTGTATCTATATAGTACCAGCATATGCCTTTGTACTTTATTATTGGGCTACAAATGATAATCTAGTTTTACAATGACAGAAGTCTAGTATAGTGTAGCCTTGCATATAAGTAGGATCTAATGCTTACCTTATAACCAGCATTTGGAAATCCCTAAGACCAGTCTCAGAGTCTCTTGGTGACAGAGCAGCATCCTCTTCGCAGTGAAAGTACTGTTATTTAAATAGTGTTCTGTTCCAGCAATCTCTGAGTTTCAGCCAATCACAGATTGTCACACTTGATCTAATACAGGGGAAAAAAATAGGCGGAGAGACCAGACTGATCACTGATATAGGCTCCACTCTTGCAAATGATCAGCATCCCTCAGCCTGGGAAATAGGCAGTGTCAGCTCTGTGCAAGGGGAGGGGGATACCGGAGTGGAAGGTGCTTTGTATGATGTGTTATAAGGAATTCTGTCTGTGCCGTCAAAGATTAAAGTCATCTGTCACCTGAGATATTTGGTGTGAATAATGCACTATGTAGCCTGTTGTGCTCACTAATGATGGTAGATTATACATTAATAAACAATATGAGGTGGGTGTCATTCAGCAAATTACTGTAGGGTAGGGAGTCAGGGAGAAGGGATTTTTTTGTAACAGGCATTGTGCAAATGAAATAATCATATTGCATTTGTTATGTATTTCAGTATTAACTCTGCTTCGTCCTCGACATAACATATTTGGAATGGCAATGACTGTTAAGGCCCCAATCCACTAGTGCGAAGTATCACATGCGGTACCTCGCATGCGATAACCCGCGGTCTCACCCAGCGGCTGCTGGGCGGCAGGATCGCATATGATACATTGTATGCAAAACGGGCTGCCAAAAACTGTCCTGGCAGCTCTTAGGATCTGCGACTGCGATGTGAGGCACATGGGAATGCGCCTCACATCACAATCGCATTAAAATGACATGCAATGTGTCACTTTTCATGCGAACCGTCAAAGCAATGTATCAGAATCGCCTAAAAAGTGGCCATATCGCACTAGTGGATTGGGGGCTTTAAGACCCCCATCCAGTAGTAAGAATTACCTGACCTGTAAATTGCATCTGATTTCCCTTGAAACTTATGTGCTATTTTGTTACATGCAATTTGCATCAGATAAATCTTATGTGATTTATCACATATTCACATGTACAGTACCATGAGATTTATCTGATGGGGTGGCCCTAGGGGGGTGGCCTGAACAGTGCTATATGGAGTAGGGATGGCCATTGCCATCGATGGTTGCCAATAGTGCAACTGCCCATTTATAGGGGCATACTATGCAGTGGATAACCATAAATGTTTTTAATTATCGATGGTCATTCAATTTCTTTAACTGATTGGCCTGTGGGCCAATCAAAACATGGAGGCGGTGCTTCATGGGTGTAAGGGGCTGGGCTTTGCTCCATGTCCTGGTCCCTTGAGGGAAAATAGAAAAAATACTATTCTTTGATGCTTGACATTGATGGAGGGAAACCATCTGGTTCTCCCCTATCGATGGCAAAACTATTCTACATCGACCATAAACCATCAATGATTTTAAATCATGGACGGTCGCTGGCCATCCCTAATATGAAGCAGGGGCCATTTTACTTGCTGCACACTTTGTTTTGTAACTAGTAAGGCTGGTTGTTACTTGCAGAGCATTTACATAGCTACAGTGCATTTCTTTGTTTAGTATTTCTAAACAAAATTATTTCTTTACCATTCTGTAATGGATTCTCGCTATCACCTTCTTTAAGGAAGAGGGTGTGGTCCTGCTGGAACAAGGAGTGGTTTCTTAAGGAGAACAACTCAGAGGACTATTGCAACCACCTGCGAATGGATGACGCTACCTTCCAAGCGTTGCTGGGTCTGGTGACTCCCTACAGCAAAGGCAAGACACCAAGCTGCGGAGGGCCATCCCTGCTGAGGAATGGCTGGTAACTACCCTGAGGTTTCTGGTTACATGGCGGTCACTTGAGAATCTAAAGTTCGGGCCTTTATCTTCGCACAGGCTTTGGGGGCGTATCATCCCTGACATCTGCAAGGCTGTCAAGTTGCTGCAGAACCAGTTTTTAAAGGTAAATAAATACACCCCACACCTGCTCTGTCAACTTGTAAAATGTTTTATATATAGTAATAATTGTTTTATTTTTTTAGATCAAAAGTGCTTTGTATTGCCAACATGGAATAATTCCCTATAAATATGATGCACTATACACCAAACCAGGATGGGGTATACAGTGTTTTGGTTACAGATTGGTATTGAAGAATACACACATGCTGTAAAGTACAGAGTACATGTTCCCGGCACCATGACTATGAACCTACAGCATGTGGTTATCCATCCGTTGAAAATCCACAACAAATACACCATATATCCAAGTGCACCATATTTATAGGGAATTATTTAAAATCTACAATAACGAATAATCAGGCAGCTCGTCATCTCCAACATGGCACTGTAAAGTGCTGAAGAACAGGTAGCTTGGGGAGTAGGCTGTGGTTGGATGGTAGTAACGGTTTGGGGTTGGGTGGGAGGTTCTAACACAAGTTGCTGGGGTTGAAGTTTTCTAATTTGGTGGAGACAGAAGTGCTTGAATCCTCTATATCTGCTTGAAATTCCAAATCTGGGGTTGTAGGGAGAACCACCTGAGAAATGTCTACCTGTATGTAGAAAGAAAACACTTTCATTACATGTTTTAATTATCATTTTTTTCCTTTATCTTTTTAGCTCCCTGCAAGTATGGAGGAGTGGAAAGCCATGACAGAGGAGTTTGATAACAAGTGGAATTTCCCTAACGGTGATGGAGCGATTGATGGGAAGCATGGCCCTATAACCCCTCCTGCCATCAGTGGATCTATGTACTATAATTCTCGTGCTGATGCCAGTGGTGAATGCCAACTATCAGTTTATCTTCATTGATGTTGGCCAGAATGAACAGGCATCAGACGGTGGCTCCCTGAAAAATACAATGTTCCATAAGAGTCTCACTGAAAAGATCCTAAAGTTGCTACTAGGGAGGCTACCAAGCTCGGCCTCAATTTTGTTTTTGTGGCGGATGAGGCCTTTGCGCTACACGAAAAAATTATGAAACCATTTAAAAAAGGAAACTTACAAAGGAGAAGCGGATCTACAACTACAGGTTATCAAGGGCACGCCATATTTTAGAAAATGCTTTTGGAGCACTTCTCCGCTTATGCTTTTTCAATACTGCGATCAACTTGCAGATTGAAAAAAAATTGACTGGGTGGTGACTGCTTGTTGTGTCCTTCATAACTTTTTATGCCACAAAGTCACCTAGCATAGGACAATGGGAACAGCAGTAGCCAGCAGCAGAAGACCTCAACCTACCGGAGGAGGTTGTCCAGCTGTCCCCTGTGCAACCACTTCTGGACATCTCCAGGGGGAACGCACAAGCAAAATTGGCAATGGAGGAATACCTATTTTCACAAGTTAGGTACGGTAGAGGTCATTATATAAACTGGAGTGGGGGGATTGGAATCAGGTCTGTTATCCACGGTTGTGATGCAAGCTTTACAGGACATTTTTCAAAACAAATGTTGGCATTTATTTAAAAATGTAATATGTACTTGCAAAAGCGGCCGAGAACCTTCACCCACTTCAGGGACCACATCTTCATATCAGGGATAGGAAGTGAATTGTGATCTGGATGCTTCACACCCCACCAGAAACATGAGATGTTAGTAATACCATAGTATGGGCTTGAGTATTTCCAAGTTGTCTGTCCCAGACCTCTTAGAATTCTCCACCTTCTTATGCTCTTTGATAAACGTGATCCGTAGATTTTGCCATTTCTTATGGACCCAGTCTAAGGTTGCAGAGGTGTAGAAGGTCCTGTTGAACTCTGCAATGTCCTCCAATGCGGCACTCCTTCTCAGAGGCATTCATAATCCCTGTATCGTCAATGAATCCTGTGACAAAGTCAATTTCTTTGTCCAGAGACATACCTACAAGAAAATTATTTACAGTTAAATTATTGTATGTATATGTTTGAAATTTTAAAATTGGTCAAAATGTATTGTTATGGTTAAAATAAATGGTTCAATTCATGGTATTCTTCTTTTTAACATATTTTATTTTTAAATTTAAACATGTGTTCATTGTGGAAAGTAACAAGCGACACATTGGTGGCGAAAATGTGGGCAGAAATGCATGGTAACACTTCTACTTGAATAGCAGTGACACTTTGGGGGGACTGTGGGGGAGGAAAATGTGTCCATTAACCCCAAAAGAAGTTTATTTAGGTACTTCCTCATCTTTGCGTCCACGCCAGTTACGTTAGCCGCTTTCAGAATAGCACCATTGTCCCCTTGCGGGCTTGCTACGCTCGCCGCGCTTCGGGCTCGGTGTCTCACTCCGCTTCGCTCGCCACAACTTAACTAAAGGTAATAGATGGTGGCGTGGACACAGGAGGGTGGCGTGGACCCAGGGTGGTGCGGGTTACGCTACGTAAGTTCTGTAGCATAAGCTGTGGCTGCAAAGATGAGGAAGTACCTTATTTTAATACATTTTAGGACAGTGTATATAGGGCCTAATTCAGACCTGTTCACTAGGTTGGGTGTAATCGCACAGCAATCCCTGAATCCTTCTCTCACCCGGGCACATCAGTCCTTGCTTCCCCCTCTTACCACAGCACATCTGTCGCTGTTTCCCTATCTCACCCCAGCACAGCAATCCCTGAATCCTTCTCTCGCCCCGGTACATCAGTCCCTGCTTCCCCCTCTTACCACAGCAAATCCGTTCCTGCTTCCCCCTCTCACCCCAGAACATCCGTTTCTGGTTCCCCCTCTCACCCCAGCACATCAGTCCCTGCTTCCCCCTTTTACCCCAGCACATCAGTCCCTGCTTCTCCCTCTCACCCCAGAACATCCGCCCTGCTTCCCCCTCTCACCCCAGCAAACCCCTTGCTGCTTCCCCCTCTCACCCCAGCACATCCGTTGCTGCTTCCCACTTTCACCCCAGCACATCTGTTGCTGTTTCCTTCTCTCACCCCAGCACATCAGTCCCTAATAATAATAATAATAATAATACAATTGTAATTATTAATGATTGATTGCATGTGGGAATCAAATTGAGATGAGATTTATAAATGTATGATAGTATAATTATACAATTTATAAAGCAGGGGGAAAAAATTACATTTTTGAAAAACACATTCTTGTTTAACAATATCTCATATGTAGGAATTTTACAGTAGAACCAATTTAGTCCCAAAATGTGGTAATTTAGTATCTGGAGGCTGCAGACATCTTGGTTGCAGTCTGAATAAATGACTCACTGGGGACACTCACACCTGCCTGTTGCTCCTCTAGAACTCTGAGTAATTGGATGCGTATCACCTCTAATGAGAACTTTTACAGTTGGGCCTAATTTGAATGTACTAAACTATGTAGCAATAGGTGCGCTTAACACTTTATTTCAAATAACAGAATTGTACTGCTTAATCCAACCTATGAGACACTCATTACTGAAATAGCATGTCTATGGTAGTATCGGAATGTTTCCTAAAAATCAGCATTTTTGAGGATTTAATATATCAATTAAGGTAAGAATAACTCTTATAAGCAAGGATTAATTTTTTCTTACATAAATGAGCGGGGTCCAACTTGAATTCCACTTATCAGCAGTAACTATAGGACGGGGTGCCCCCTCCCCTCCCCACTTGAAGTCACTAGGGAAATCAGGTTAGCAAAAATAATCTGGTCTTCCCGTTAGAATAACCAGCCCTGTGCTTATAGAATGGTTGTTGCAGCCAATGTAGGATTATTTAAAATTGTGTCAGGATAAAAATAAGTATTTTTCTTTTTTGTTGTACTATAAATCCCAGGAGAACGGTCATCAGGCTCGGACTGGCCTGGCGGGGGACCGGGAGATTCCCTGGTAAGCCTCATTGATTTTAAACTCTGCCCACTTTTAAAGGGGGGTGGGGCCTGAGCCTGACATGTCAGTGACATTCCGCCATAGGCGTGCGCACGGGGGGTGCCCAGGCACCCCCTAATGACCTGTACCCCTTTACACTTGCCGAGCAGCATTGCGGGTACGGCGTGCATCACATGGCTTCACGCAGTCCTGCGGACCCGCTCACACGCCGGTGCATAGGGCACTGTCTCAGATCCACAACAGGGAGGAGGGACCATCGGCGCCACACCGTCCAGCCTCAGCACAGCAGCCAAAAGCCAGCCAGCGCCACACCATAAGGCAAACACTGAAAGCCAGGTTTCAACACTGCTACAAAAGTACTGAGCAGCAACAGGTCAGACAGTGAATGTGCTGTTTTATATGTGGGGGGACCTATGTGCTGTACTATTATCTGAGTGGGGGGACATATGTGCTGTACTATTATCTGTGTGGGGAGGACCCATGTGCTGTACTATTATCTGAGTGGGGGGACTTATGTGCTGTACTATTATCTGAGTGGGGGGGTCCTACTATATGTTGTATTATATGCAAGGGTGTATGTGCTGTACTATTATCTGAGTGGGGGGGACCTATTATTATTATTATTTAGCGCATACATATTCCGCAGCGCTTTACAGGGAACATTTGAACACTCACATCAGTCCCTGCCCCAGTGGAGCTTACAATCTATATTCCCTACCACATGTACACGCACACACAGACATTCTAAGGTAAATTTTGTTGGGAGCCAATTAACCTACCAGTATATTTTTGGATTGTGGGAGGAAACCCACGCTAGTACAGGGATAATATACAAACTCCTATGTAATGTATTATATGGGGGGGGGGGGGGGGGGGGGGGGGGGCTGGCTATGTGCTGTACTATTATCTGGGTGGGGAGGACCTACGTGCTGTATTATGTGGGGATACATAGGTGCTGTATTATCTGGTTGGGGAGGACCTATGTGCAGTTTTATATGTGGGGGGCCTATGTGCTGTACTATTATATGGGTGGGGAGGACCAATGTGCTGTATTATATGGGGGTAGGGGCTATGTGCTGTACTATTATCTGGGTGGGGAGGACCTATGCGCTGTATTATATGGGGGGGACCTATGTGCTGTACTATTATCTGTGTGGGGAGGACCCATGTGCTGTATTATATGTGGGGGGCTATGTGCTGTACTATAATCTGTGTGAGGAGGACTCATGTCCTGTATTATATGTGTGGGGCTATGTGCTGTACTATTATCTGTTTGGGGAGGACCCATGTGCTGTATTATATGTGGGGACCTATGTGCTGTACTATTATCTGTGTGTGGAGGACCTATGTGCTGTATTATCTGGGGGGGCTGTTTGCTGTATTATTATCTGTGAGACCTATGTGCATTATTATCAGGGTGGGGGATTTACAGATCAGATGTCACACACCTGCGATTTTTTGCAGATTTTGCCCGATTATCGGCCAAAGTGCCGAAATCGGATTAAATTGGCCCAAAATTGCATAGTGTATAGCCACACCTCTCTGGTCAGGTGGCCACACCCCTTCTAAAAGATCACGCCCCTTGCTGGGCCCCTGTGAGTGAATTTCCCTGGGGGGGCCCTTCATGCCCCAGTCCGACACTGACTGTGATTCCCAATTAAAATGGTTGCCAGGTCATGCTGGCAATTGAACTAAAAGTGCAAGCTTTTCCTGGCATACACAGCCTGCTGGGACCTACAGTGCACCATTAAAAAAAATGTACGCTAAGTGGGAGGGGGGGGGGGGGGTTGCGATGCCGCCGGTGCTACTCACCTCCATTCGGGGGAGGGGGGGGGGGAGCTGCTGCAAACTGCCACCCTCCAGTGGCCGGCCCTGCACATGAGGCCTATTTCCCTATAGATTGTAAGCTTCCAAGCAGGGCCCTCATACCTTTAACTGTCTGTAAATACCCTGTTTGTTGTAGCACTGTCTCCTTTTGTAAAGCGCAACGTAATATGCTGCGCTATATAAGAAACTGTTAATAAATAAAAATGAGGCAAATGCCTAGGGGTGACACTTGCAGGGGGGTCCCACAGTCGGGATCCCGACCGTCAGTATACTGACATCGGAATACTGACTGTTCAAATGCCAGACAGTCGGGATACCGACTTACAGAGGCTATTCTCCCTCGTGGGATCCACAACCCCCATAGAGGAAGAATAGAATCCCGCAAGGGGCTTCTTTGCACTCCCCCCCCCCCCCCCTGACGTACCAGCAATCAGGATTGTGATGTCGATATTTTGACCGTTGGAATTCCAACTGTCGGGTCATCAGACCACACCCGTGGGGCATCTGGCATTGCACTTGCCAATGCCAGATGCTCCACTGGTGTATACCCAACATTACAAGTACATTTGTGTTATTAAATAGCCACATAGAAAATGACCATAGGGCCTGCTTTAGTATTGATGGCTAAATTGAGAGCGATCAGAATCCGGTCCATTATCGAATGCATGTGCTCGTGCAGCATTCACATTGTGCATGCATGTCCATCATTTGCTAATTATTCTGCATATGATTCTGCTTCAAAACAGTTGCACTTTGATTGACAGGAAGCCAGGGAGGAAACACAGGGTTTTGTGGGTATTTTTGTCCAAACAAAGGCCTGCCCAGGCATTTTTCGGATGGGTCTTTGATGTCAGCAATGACCACTTCCAGCCTATTACTTTAGCAGAATTCTGGATGCCTTTGAAATGACGCAGCTGTTAAGTACTCTTCCATGTTCTGGTTTTTGAGAATGGATTTGCGTATTCATCGCGTTTTGCTATGCATTTGCAATATGCGCAACGGGAGTGTTTTCTCTCTTTCTGGGCGTCAACTATTTGATTGCAGCGACTGCTTTTTTTCCACCATGCTGAATTAGGCCCATAGACAATTTATTACCCATAATAGAAAATGAAAGCCAATATCTCTCTGGTTAGTATGGATTGCCACATATTAGGACTAATAAATAAACAGAAAAACAATAAGTCTGTTTATCTGGACATTACATGTAATGAGTGTCTCGCACCCTAGGCAACACCTGCCCTTTCCCGGTTCTAATGGGAAAAGTCAAGGTAAACACTTCAATACAACCAGCAATAATAGATTTGTTCGTTCTGCCCTAGAAATGTAGCCATTATAAAACCAACATAATAACTAGTTCAATCTGAATTTAAACAAAGTTTTGAAACACTGGTAAAATAAATGCAAGGAAAATGATCACAATGATCTCAAACTGATTTAGAATCTAACAATAGGGCAGCTTCAGACCTGATCACACAGATCCGAATTCTGGCCCGTCCCCGATGGTGGGGTCTGCGCCTATTTGCTCATGCACATGGGCAAACCCCAGGAGCAAAGTTTTTCATTGGCCGGGGCGTTCGCAAAATGATTGGCAGCCAGGAGGCAGTCCCTGGGGTCCGCCTAGTGTTTCATGGACATGCCAATGAAAATGTTGGGTGCGCCCATGGAGACGCTGGGCGTACCCCGATAAATGCAGGCATGCCTACTCAAGGCGCGGGGTATGACGTCTCATGACGTCAGTGCCCGTCCCCAATTCGGCCATAATCGCGCAGTATAAAAGTATGTTCGGGCTTACTTTTCTTTGCAAAGGGAGGAAAAAAATCATTTGATGGTGAGCGATTTTTCCCCTGTGCGGGCACATGCGAGTGGACGTGTAAGCGTACACATCTGCTCTCATCGTAGCGCGGGGATTCGGGAGGTGGTGTGGTCATGCGTTCGGCTGGGTGGCGATTAACTACAGGACTGAATCACCCCTAATGCTTTCTGTAAAACAGACCCGGTGCAATTGCTTTTGTGTCTAGATGAAGAATACTGTGTATTATTATTTTCAGTTTTATAAATAAATGTGTATTGCCTAAATGTTAATTCCCAGTAGCAAGAGCCCACTATGGTGTGAAATATCAACTGTTATTGCTTTCTTCCTTCAGGGCATGATAGACTGAGGGAATCTAATACTTATAATTCACTGTATCGCGCACACTCACAGGGAATTAACAAAATGAGGAAAGAGTTCAATTAGCTTAGGAACATGCATTCTGGTAGTTGGCTTTCTCTGTTTTAAAAATATATTCATTTTGTTTTAAGTTACTTCTCTGTGATCTAAGTACTGTCTGTGAATTATTAATGCTGAAGCTTAACAAACATGAATGTTTAAATCTGCCTCTATATACTGTGAACTGTTCCTGGAAAGGCCTTAGTGTTTTTCTGTTGATCCTAGGAAATCTTTATTAAGGGGTCTCTGTGCCAATCACTATTCAGTGAATACACTGGCCTCCTTCACCGTTTTTTTCTCCCCCCGAGTTACTACACTAGATCTTCCTACCTTCTCGCGAGACCGCGGGAGCGCCTGCACGATTGGTAGAATATTGCCTAATATGCAGGGCCATCTTAACGCATGGGCTTACTGGGCTGCTGCCTTAGGGCCCCACAATTCTAGGGGCCTTCGATCAGGGGTTTGTTTGTGCCTCCGGTATTGGGAAACATTCTCTACCGGCCTACAGCTAAACAGTTAATGACATTAAGCATGCTAATTTGTGGATGGCTGATGGCAGTGCGGAGACACCGTGGGAAGTTATCATTATTTTTATCTAAGTAGAGGCTCCAGAGCATTGCTTTGCCTAAGGTCCACAATGCCATCAAGATGGCCCTGCCAATATGATAAAACGTGAAGAATTTCTCTAAGACTAAATAATGTTGGTCAGTTGGCTGCATGGCCATGATCACCAGACACGTGAACGCGGAAGTACACAAAATGTTAGCTATGACAACGCCTCTCTAGGCTACCAGATCACGTGACTGAGATGGCGTCCATGTGACCATGCTGAACTACCAATTACCATCTACTTAACATACAGTACTAGTTTCGTTTTCCTTGCCTCATAACTAGAATTCGACCAATAACCTTGAGGCTTATACAAAACATATGACCTTTTTGGACCAATAGCGCCATCGGATAATTCCCTATTTCGATAAGGTAAAGAATGAGCGCTAAAAGAATAAAGAATAGAAAAAGAAAGAGAATTCACCTGCATTGGGGACCAGCAGTGAGGCGGCGGGGACCCGGGGGGAGCTCCGTTGTAAGGAGACGCGCGCGCGTCCCCTTCGGTGACTGGTGGGGGCTGGCAAATATACTGCCAGCCCCTGCAAGGAAGAGGGACACCATCTTTATATCAGCATTGTTATTTTATGGAATTTGTAGTGACCTTATGCTCAACTCATTAGTGACTATTAGGGGCGTATTCAACCAGGTAAAAAAAATGGCAAAGATTTGCCTATCAGTATTCAATCACAGGCATTTTTGCCGACACCATTTCACTGTTTTTTTTTTTTTTTGCAAATCGACATGGGTGAAAACGTCCGCAAAAATGTGTAAAAACGGAAGCAAAAATTCACAGAACAACGTAAATTTGCAGCAATTTCGCAGATGCTAGATTTTTCACCAAGGAGATCCATGACGGATTCATCACACAGCGCTGGGGAGAGAAGCCCATAGGCTCCTATATGTTATTGCTAGCAAATGCTGATGAATCCCTCCGCAGCAGTGCTCCGGTAGGTACAAAAATGCCGTAAATACCCAGGTAATGGGGGTTTCACCACATCTTCGCTTTAGAGCATCCTGCCCTTAGTCTGCTTCAGTATTAAGAATGATCTAGATTTATCCTTCATTTGGGTAATAAAGATTAATCTCATATTAATATTACAGGCATACTCTGATAAGCTGCTGCATTAATAATGCCTAGTTATTCAGGTCACTTGTGTTCTATGTTTATTTGATGTGTTCCCCATATTGATCATAATTCAGCATTAGGACAGTAATTAGGCCTACAAATGAGGTATTAAATGTGTATATTGCTTTAAGTCATCAGATGCAGGACAGTGGCAAGTCAGCCTGCTACGAAAAAGATGGGTCTAAACGCGTGGGTAGCTGCGTGCCAGATGGCTTTCTGCTTCCTACAGATTTACATTGACAGTGACTGCTGAACATTTACCTGGGACTCTTCTTTTCTGGCAATGATAACAACATATCTAGCCTGTGGCAGCAGTGGGCCAGTGGTGGGCGCGGGGAACTGGAACACTGGGGGTTAGAGGCAAGGACAGTTCATATGAGGATCACTGGCACTGCGGGCACAGCTAGGTGGGGGAGTTGCCGAGACTCTGGTCAGAGGCGCGGAGTCTAACACCACCAACGGTTTTCACCATGGACCCCCGCAAGGAGGTTCGTGGCAAGGTCGCGGCCCTCTGACCTGAGTTCCCACAGCTAACTGGCCAGTTATGGGGGATGGACGGTGACTAGTGGCAGTGAGCTTGGAACTGGGGGACTTGGAACTTGGTCTGAGTTGCCCTGGGAGGCCGGAGAGATGGCAGTGGCTTGGGAGCGGTTGAGTAGTCAACAGCCTGGAAACCGACACAGAGTGTTGATGGTCTGGAGGGGTGTTGATGATATGGGAGTCGACACAGACTGTAGAAGGCCTGGAAGCCGGAGAGGTGTTGACAACCTGAGAGTCGACACGGACTGTAGACGGCCTGGAAGCCGGAGGGGTGTTGACAACCTGGGAGTCGACATGCTGTTTGATGGCTTGGAAGCCGTCATGGGCAGTTGACGGCCTGGGAGCCGACATGGGCAGTTGTTGGCCTGGGAGCCGACATGAGCCGTTGACGGCCTGGGAGCCGACATGGGCAGTTGACGGCCTGGGAGCCGACATGGGCAGTTGACGGCCTGGGAGCCGATATGGGCAGTTTACGGCCTGGGAGCCTACATGGGCAGTTGAGGGCCTGGGAGCTGACATGGGCAGTTGACGGCCTGGGAGCTGCTGGAGAGTCCGTCTGGCCTAGGATCCAGGAGGGCACATTGGCTTTTGAGCCAATAGAGAGTCTGTCTGGCCTAGGAGCCAGGGGGGCACTGTCAATCAGGGAACCAATATGTATTCTTCAGCCTGGGAGCTGGGGATGGTTGCAAACTCTGCTGGGAGATGCTGTAGTGCTCTATCCTCTTTTGCTGATATGCTGACATATACTTCTATGTCTTTTAAATAGGTTCTTATATATGTTTTTAATTAATAAATCCTAAATTACATCAACACAGTGCGCTCTCTTATTGTTTACTTTTGGCTCTATCCTCTTCCCTTAGGAGCTGGAGATGTAACATCGAGAGAGGGTAACCGGGCAGGTGAAGAGAGCAAGGGAGCTTTGGTAACAGCAGATAGCAGCAGCAGCAGATTGCACAAAAAAACCACAGGGACTCTGGACAGGACCTGAAGCCTTGGAATGCTGACTTCTGGTTAAACACAGAGATAAGACTAGTTGTTCAAGGCCCTGAGCTGTTCTCAAGTGAGTCTTTATATCCCCCCTAGGTAGCTGGGGATTGGCTACTGACCTCAGCAGCAATTAGGTAACAACCAGGAAGTGGGATTACTTGAATACACCTGGATCATGTGACCAGTGCTGGACTCAGGGAGCCTCACGGGTGCTTAATCAAGGAGGAATGCAGAGCAGCAGCATGGGCACAGACAAGCCTGGAAACTTTATAAAGCAGGAAACAAACTTGAGCCAAGTCAGGTTTGTGACAGATTGTACTCAAGCTTTGATTTCTACTGTTACTAATTACTATGTGCCCAAGCTGCATTGGACTCTAAACTGCCTGATGGGAAAGTGGCAAAGAAACCTTTTTTGCGTAAGACATGCTCACAAAGCAGTTCACATAGTGATCTTAGTTCAGGTGCAGTCATGTTCAGCTACCCTGCCAAACTCTTTCATTACTACAACAAGCTATTCATGCTTTGATTATTACAGTTGCTATATGCTAAATTGCATAATGGGAAAGTGGTAAAGAAACCTCTTTTTTTTTTTAAAGAGGCTCGGTTCAATATAACAGCACACAACTGTGCAGGCAGCACCAAAATCCTTGCATACAAACAACCAGCATAATAAAGTTAGTTTTTGGTGCTGTAAACATTTTATTGAAAATGGACGCACAGGAAGGCATGGTGGGGAATGAGGCATGGTGGGGCATAAGGCTAAGAGACACATTGGGGGCATGAGCATACACAGCAGCACATTTTATGTTTTTATTTTATATAAACATTTCTATTTTTCTTAACCTTTTTAAGTGTTATTTTAAACTTTTTGATCACAATGTATAAATGTTGTTAATTTTTATTAAAATAAAACTTTTTACTAAGGTAGATGGACCCAAGGCATATGTGTGGATGGCCACAGCATAGTCTTAGGGGAGGCTCAGAGATGTTTGCAGTGTGCTCTGGCTCTGAGGGAGCAATGCTGGGGGGAGTAGGTGCAGAGCATGTGCTAAACTGAGCTCATTGTGTGAATTGCTTTGCGAGCATCTCTTCCACAAAAAAGAGTTTCTTTACCACTTTCCCATCAGGCAATTCGCTTCTTTCTAAAGTAAGGTGCACTACAAGCAAGGTCAATAGCGGTTTAGCGTCCATTGCAGCTGAGGATCCTAGCTATGGAGATGGTGTAACAAAGTTCCTAAAGATTAGTCAACAGACACACACTTTGCCCCAAAATTATTTGTGCCCATTTGCACAAAAAAAATAATTAAGAAATGAATGTAAAAACAACACAAAGCAGGAACCGAACCCCAGGCACAGTGCACAGTAGACTTTAACTGTAGCCACTAGGCCACTAGCCTGCTTGTAACAGGGGCCTGTCAGCCTAGCATAATATCTTTTACCACTTTTCAAAAAAGAGGTTTCTTTACCATATTTTACAGTATGTTGGAGCAGCTAACTAGCATTATAAAGTGATCCTGGAGCCCAGCATTCTTTTGTAAGGCAAGCGGTAAATGATGCTCTGGGTATTTCGCAATTTATGCAATATTATTGGGTGACTTGTCAGGCCTTGGTACAGTACATACAGTACATTATTTGTACAATACATGTAAATTGTATTCCTGTAGAGCACGTCTTCAACCTGTGGCCCTCCAGATGTTGTGGAACTACATTTCCCAGCATGCCCTGACAGTTTTGGCATGCTCTTATAGGAAAAAAGTGGCAATGCATGTTGGAACATGTAGTTTCACAACATCTGGAGGGCCATAGGTTGAAGACCCATGCTGTAGAGCCATATACATCTGCGGATATTCAGTACTCTAATGTAGTTTTCATTAGTGATGCAATCGCCACTCTGTGGTGAACAGTGAAATTACATGCATGGTATCCTCTCACGCCATAGTATGCCTTAATTCACCTTAGTGCGCCATAACGTGCCATTTTTATGGCGCAAGTAAGAGACCTGGATGGTGCAACTACAGTAACAATGAGCATGGCTACATCTGTAAATACAAACAAACTCTACTGAGCACAAAAAAGCTGTTAAGTTATTGCAGCTTGAAAAAAACTCAATGGTTAAATCTTCAATAGAAATTAATTTCTTGAAAATCAATAGCATGAAAAAAGAAATTTCTTCGTTTTAATTTTGCCTTCAACAACAGGAAAAAAAGTTTAATTTTCAAATATTTGGTGTTTGAGATCTGTCTACAACATTGGCTTCCTCACTCGTTATTTTAATATCATCTTATTTCTTTTCCTGCTTTAAATATTAATGTTCTCTTCATCTTCAGAACACATTTCGTCAGTGTATTATCTTTCCATCCGTGCTGAGTTCTCACAAAGAAAGTGGATTTAGAAAATGCAACAAAACAAATGTTTACAGATAACCACAATATTATACAGTAATATAAGGAAACGGAGCCAGTTTTGAATTCACTTAAGTCTCTCGGTACATTAATTTATTACTCATTTATGGTTTTTGCACAAGAACAGAAAGCCATTTAGATAAATATATTAAAGCTACTTGCTACATTTTGAAACAGATTTAGGAGATACAAAAAAAAATTCCAAAGCAAAGCAAGTTCTAGACACGAAGCAGAGTAATAATAATATGGTGAGTGGGCTATACACATAAAAACAAATTAGGATGATGCTCAAGCAAGCCTGCGAAGAACCAGGGAAAATCTGTTGTAAAACCAAGTTCCAAAATTAGGTTAGCATTGTCTACATTGTACTTGTATAGCATCAACACACACACAGTATAATATGGTATATAAATTGAAAGATAAAGGGTAGTGTGTATGCTCAATAGCGAGTTTTTACTGGGAAGTGCTGCCTAACAAAAAAAAAACACCACTGTAACCCCCGGGTCCGGGCAGCGCCGCTGAACAGTCCATCAGCCGCTACCCAGTCCATCAGCCGCTACCCAGCCCTGCCCCCCGGCAACCCGGCTGTGTGTGGCATAGTGTTACAAGGTCACGCCGCACACAGCTGGGGGAAGGAGGCAGGGCCGGGCAGCAGGAGCTGGACAGCCGCTGAAGCTGAGCGCATTGCTGATCTCAGCGCCCAACTCAGCGACGCTACCCAGCAGGAGGGAGCGCAGGCAGTGGCACTTTCAAGAATTTTCCGGGTATGCCAGTCTGCGCACTGGAGCATAACCCGGAAAATTATTGGGAGTGCTACTGAAGGGGTTAATGACAATGTGGCCCCCCGTCGCCTACACATGAAGGTCCATTTTGGCTATGTAGCCGACAACCTGCATTTTCAGAGGGATTCCGGTGATGTTACGGAATTATATTGTTAATGATATTGTTTAGGGTGCACCCACTATCGTCCACCCCTGCTGCCACCAACCATATTGGCGGTGACAGAGGTCATCAAGTGTGTACAGGGCTTTATGAAAAATAAATAAAGGATTGTGAAGGTAAAATAAAGTAGTTGTGTAGGAATACTAGGAATAATACAAGACACACATAAAAGTAAACAATGAAACAGGAAATTTATGGAGTAGAAGGACACAGACAAATGGCATATAGGATATTTCCATTACCCTACTCGGGAAACTCTCATCAGAGAGATGAGAGTCAGCTCTTTTTGTGAAAACCTCATGTGTTGACCATTGTCATGTCAATCTGTGGCTTGTGTTGACCTTTCGGCAATGCAGACCTTGTCTATGGTGACACTTTGTCAATGTCAACCTTTTATCAATGTCGTCCTAGCACATATCAACCTACTGGTGTCAACCTAGACTTGTCTATGAGCCATCCGAATACCGGTGCAAAGAAACGGAATGATGTAGCCACTAGGGATGCCAATCTCAGGGCATTCAGGACTGAAAAATGCTCATTCCCAGGATACCGTGGATTGAGTCTCCCTCCCCAAACTGGCCACCCCGCAGTTTAACTTACACAGGGCTGGCCATCAGCAGTATGGTGGAGCTGGCTGGGAGCGGTGCAGCGGAGAGGTGGAGCCAGAAGGGGCACGGTGCAGCTTTGTGTGGTGAGGGTCAGGTGCGGTGCGTCGGTGAGGTGCAGTGGCGGGTGGAGGATGAAGGTCAGTGCAGTGTGGCAACAGGTGGAAAGGTGCAGTGCCGGGCTGCACAGTGTGACCTCTGATGTCACGTCATGCTGCGCAGAGCTGCCAGGATCAGAAGAATCTGAGAGAGCTCAGTGCTCCCAGCAGTAGATTTTGGCATGCACAAATGAATCCCGGGATTGGAATCTCCAATCCCGGGATTGACTACTCTAGCAGCCACATCTGATTGGCGGCTTGCTTGGTGACCTGTCAAACTAGCTGTATTTAATTCATTAGTATGATGAATATGCTTTTTCAAGTTGTGGGCATTTATTTAGATACATTACTTGTCCTTTCCATTTGAACTATGATTGGACTTTTTTAGAGGGTTAAATAGTCGACGTGGAAGTGTTTTTACTTAATTACATTTTATATTAAAAATGCAGCTACAGGGGGTGTGGCCTGGCGAGCTGGGGAGACTGACGTGCCTTAGAGTAGCTCCAGCACGGCATCCTCTAAAAACTCTCCCCAATAACATCTAACGCTCGCCCGCGCGCCCTACACCCTCTCCCCTGCTACCGCTGACAGCGAGAACCAGAGGTAGAAGTCCACGGAGCTGGGGGACGCTCTGTGCATCCCCGCAGGTTGTGGCCTATACCTCCTCCTGAAGCCGGGGACTCGAGTACATAAAGCGTTCGCTGCGGCTCTCTGAGGTGGCGGAGCGGAGCCCCTGCTCCGTTCGTGCCCGCAGCACCAGCGCTGACCCTGCTCCCACCCGGCGAAGTGCACCAGGGACCCAGGACACCCCTCTCTGACAACCCTGTACCTGAAGCCGGCCGGCTGAAGGAAACTTGGAGCCCTCTCTGCCTCCGGCGGCCATCTTGGTTGGGGAAAAGCCTTGGGGGATTCTGCCACTGGCTGGTCCGTGGCTGCATGCCCATAACCCAGGGCCGCGGATTACTTAAAATGTTTTCTGCTTCCCCTCACGGGGCTCGCTGCGCTCGCCACGCTTTATAATATAACTCTATGCCCACTTGGATAGTGGGGAAATGAACAGGACCTTGTTAACATTGAATCCTATGCAAAATCGCATCGCATGCGATATCGGATGCGATTCGATGCGATTTTGCCGAAAATCGCGTCGAATCGCATCTGATTGTATGCCTTAAGGCAGAGGTGGCCAAACCTGTCCTCAAGATCTACCAACGGTGCATGTTTTCCAGGCAACCTGTGGATCTAGAGTAGGAATAAATGCAGCAGGTTTGAAAATGTGACCGTTAGTATTGACTACAGCTGTGCACCAGCTAGGTGATCTGGAAAACATGGACCGTTGGTAGATCTCGAGGACCGGTTTGGCCACCCTTGCCTTAAGGTAAGGCATACAATCACAAAATCGGGCGCCCAGATACTACATAAGTACCCAAAATCATATAATTGGAGATTCCCAGCTTATCTGGAAAATTCCTCGGATTTCCGATTACATTTAGAACACTCATTCCTTAACTTCATGAACGATAATAATGAACACGTCAATGACATTAACCTATTTTGGTTAACCTCAAAACCGGTAATACGCGGCCAAATTATGGAATACGTCTCCAGGAAACGTAAGTCTTTAAATGCTCAACTAAAAGACCTAAGCCACCACTTAACCACTTCATACAACACGCTTCTTTCACAAAATTCACCTGAAGATAGACAGGCCTATCTTGCAGCTAAACACCAGTAGGATCGACTATACACTGAGAGAGCTACGTTCTCATATGATATACAAAGGAATACATTTTTTAGACATAGCAACAAATCTGGCAGACTACTGGCAAATCTGATTAGATCCTACTCCGCTCCCTCCCATGTCACTCAGCTATATACCGACAACGCGACAAATGCTACAGACCTTATATGAGGCACCCATAGACCATCCTTTGGAAGGTCAACGATTTCTAGAAACAGCCGACTTACCTACACTAACAGAGGAGGAAAGGGAATCACTAGTTGAACCAGTCAAGGAGCAAGAACTACTCTCCCTGATTAAATCACTGAACAAGGGCAAATCGCCGGGTCCTGATGGATTTGGGACTGAGTATTATCGTATGCTAGCCCCTCAACTAATCCCTCATCTGCTGACCCTTTTTATTTCCTTACTCCAAGGGAATCCAGCCCCCACAGGCTTTGATGAGGCCAGGATAGTCATTTTCCCGAAACCTGAAAAAGATCCTAAACGTGTACAATCCTATAGACCAATTTCCCTACTAAACCAGGATCTAAAATTGTTTACTAAACTTTTAGCCTCCAGACTCCAGCCCATTCTGCAGCATACCCCTCACCTGGCTCAAAATGGGTTTGTTAGGAACAGGACCTCAGTACACAACATTCATACCCTATTGGCAGCACTATACAGCTCCAAGCAAACAGAAGGCCGTAAAACTCTCATAGTCAGCTGTGACGCAGATAAGGCGTTTGACCGCATTTCATGGACCCATATACTACGAGTCCTTCAGACCCAACAATTTGGCACAAAATTCATCTCAATTTTTAATACTATATATGCCAACCCTCAGGCCTTTTTAACAATTAATGGGTTAAACACCAAATCTTTCAAATGACATAGAGGGACACACCAGGGATGCCCTCTATCCCCTTTAATCTTTAATCTGGCCCTTGACCCCTTAATCAGTACATTTATTCAGGAGACATCATGGCAAAGTATCAGAGTAGGCTCTCATGACATAAAAATCTCCGCATTCGCGGATGACCTCTTACTATACTTTAGTGACCCTGTAGTAGCTTTTCCTTCCTTGTTGACTATATTAAAGAATTTTAATCTGGATTCTTAATCAATTTTGACAAGACAGAAGTGGGTGGGGAAGCGAGGACTGATTGGGACAACACGTTCCCATTCAAGTGGGCAAACGAATACATAAAATATCTAGGTATACGAATCTCGCCTGATATATCCAAATGGTATTCCTTAAATTTTTCTCACCATATCGCTCAGATGCTAGAAGATTTCTCAAAGTGGCAACACCTCCCGATATCCTTTCTAGGCAGATGCCATCTATATAAGATGGCCTCGCCTACTATATTCAATACAGATGCTTCCATTTTTGTTGTTAAAAAAGGACATACACACAATAAATAAAGCCCTTAATAAATTTATATGGGCGAATAAATGCCCCCGTATAGCATTGTTTAAATTGAAACAACCACCCTCACTTGGTGGAGTTAATCTACCATGCCCTGAGGATTACTCCTTAGCAGCAAACTACAGATACACCCTTGACTGTATAGGACATGGAGAAAACTTCACTAACAAAACACTTGAACAGGCCTTACTGCCTCAACATGACTTATTAGGGATGTTACATTTTCCAAATGTCTCCATACTGCGAGAAATACGCCCTAACCCGCTACTATAGGCACCCTACAAAGCATGGACCCAAATAAGGAGACGTTTTGGCCTTATCTCAGATAACTCACTGTTTCAACCTTTAATAGAAAACCCAGCTTTCCAGGAGGGCAGGGCAGATGAGGCTATTCGCAGTTGGCATCTCCAGGGTCTTCAATCCGTATTTCAATTTCTGAATGAGGATTGTACGGTCGTATTAACATTATCTCAATTAAAAGACAAATACCCGACTATAAACTTCCCCTTGTTTGCCTACTTTCAGATGAGAAGTTTTATCACTAATGTATTAACCCGACTACAATCCAGCGACACAAAGTTTCCCCTAGACAACATAACACGACAACGCCCTAACTCATCCTACTCGACATCTTTAATATACTCTTTTGTTAGACGTGAGATAGACTATACTAAATGCGAGGCAGGTCTAACAAAATGGAAGAATTCTTTCCCAGATGTGACCCCCCAAAAAATTATTCAATGGACCAATATGCTTAATAAACAGCTGGTTTCCCCCTCATATCCCGAAATGAATCTAAAGATACTACATAGGGCTTACTACACTCCCCGACTTAGGTTCCTCACAGGGGCTTCAGATAACTCTCTTTGCTTTAATTGCGGGAACCCAGACGCAGATATCACCCATTGCCTATGGTCCTGTTCAGTGGTACAATCATTCTGGGAAACAGTTCAGGACTATATCAATACGAACCTAAACATACCTTTTACAAAAACAATGGCATGGGCTTTTTGGAACGCCATAGAACCCCAGACTCCACCTATGTCTAAGGGTACAAAATCACTGCTAGCTCGTATAGCAGCTGTTGCAAAGAAAACAATACTGTCCCAATGGATACAGAAAGAAAATATATCTATCTCTCTAATGTTGCCCCGGCTATTGTTCTTATTCTAAATGGATTGGATAGAGTGCTCATTAGATGCGGAATCGTGATCAGCTAAGTTCTTCTCTATATGGCTCCCGTATGTGCTAACATTACCGCCTACTACCAAAGAAAACATCCGCAAAGTTACAATGTTGACAACTTGGTACAATATGGAAACTCTCACAAATGGTTCTGCGCCGTTTTAGAGATACGATGATTATTTACAGAGGCAATAATCACACATGCCCACTGGCCATACTGGCAACTAATTTTATATGTCCTTAAATGTACTCCTCTTGTCTATTTGTTTCTTATTGTTCTTTTATGCTTTTCTCTTCTCCCTCTCCTAGTCATCACTCATAAACCTGTACACCATTGTGATAGGATGGCAATGACATTACCTATTTTGTCATATTGTAATTACGACGTGAACCATGTATGCACATAATGTCTTTATTTCAATAAACACAAATAAAAAAAAAAAAAAAAAAATGCAGCTACAGTATTCCATTTCTTAATAATTATTAAAACACTAATCTCTCCCATGAATATGACATGTCATGTACATATACATCAGTTTTTTGGTTTCATGTCATTGTTTATCATTTGTAATTAGTCTACAGAGCTACATGACATTTAAAAAATGAAAGATTATAATGATAATAATTCTTAACGAGGCATTATGGAGGATTACAAAATAAGTTCAACCTTAGCTAAATCTTATGCAGAAACTCACTCCTTGGACGGCATGTACCAACCAGCCGCGGTACTTCCCACCGCCCATCGCGCCACCGCTCACCGCGTATGTACTGACATATGCAATGACAAAGCAAAAAGCAGCTCTCCCGATAAGATCTGCCCTTTGGGACTTCCTCGATTCTTATGGAAAGTCCCGCTGCACATGCACAGAGTAGCTGGAGGCTGTGGGGCATGCTGGGAGGGATCGGTGTCATGCTGTCTCTGCCTGCCCGGCCGGCTCACTGGGCGTAAGATCTCATTATTATAGCGAGATCTTGAGTGCAGCCCGGAGCCAGCAGCAGGGCTAGCATTGTCCCTTCAGTGGGGATAGGACAATGTTAGCCGGGCAGGCAAAGCAGCTGGGGCGGTTAAGGGGCGATGTATGGCTAGGAGGCTGGTCATACATCGCCCGCGCTTCTAATTGCTGGGGTGATTGAAGGGACAGCCCAACTGAGCGTTACTTGGCGGTCTGTCCCGAGTGCACATTAGGTGTGCTGTTAATACATTTGAAAAAAGTTTATTCCCCCTGTTAACTAGCGTTAAGTGCAGTTATACACTTAACGCTAGTTCATACATATGCCCCATTGTCCTTCATTCTAATAGCAATCACTAATGCACTAATGGCTAGAAAGGAGGGGGCCCAAACAGAGACTGCACATGAGCCCCCTATTCCAGCAGTATGCTCCGAGTGTGATTATTTTGGAAGAGGGAGGGGAAGGGGATAAGGACAGGCTCAGAACTCTGAAGGTGGAGAACACATCCCTAGATGTACCTGGAATGCCCAATTTGATGTGGCATTACCCTGTGTAGAGTGACCAAAGCATACACAGTCCAATTTCAGATTGAAGGGGGAGGATGCATCTTGCTATGCCTGATTTGGGAGGCAAGACTCTACTCCTCAGTGATATTTGGTAGGACGATGGATGTGCACTATAGATCATAGAGTGCCGCAAAGTTATCACTGGGTAGCTGGTGATGTGGAAGAGGAGGGACCTACTTCCAAATTTAAGTTAAGAAGAGGAGAGGGAGGGCCTGAGTAATTGAAATCCAGTGATTCAGTGCAAGGCATACTTGCCTACCCTCTTGGAAAGGTCGAGAGGCTCCTGACAATTAGGTGACCCTTCCAGCCCCCCGGGAAGGTGGGCAATATTCACGGACTCCTGCATCCACCTCAGCCAAGACAATTCTCTGAAAATTGTGCAAATTGTGACATTTTGCATCATTTTAGCCCCACCCATCATTGTAAATCTGCAAACCACGGGATTTGACTCAAACGGTGGCAGGACTAGGTGAGATCAGACACCCCCCCTCCCCCCCTCAGAGTGCCGCAACAGTGTCTTCTCCGCGGGCTTCTCCTGGCGATAAGGTAAATAATAGTAGGTTCTGTAAGTACGGTACAAGGCAATAGGATATGTGAATTGTACATCCTGTTTATTCACAGATACTAGAATGAAAATAGATGGCCTTTTAAACTTACTTACATTTCTAAAAATGATTTAATGTCAGGCCTACTATAATTTCTAAACATAAAAATCATTGCAAATGGAAACTTGAGTTGTGTGCAGTATTGTTCAAAAGGAACTATATTTAATCGTGTGGTGTGAGCCTTTTAAATTGTAAGTGGCTGGACTCAGGGCAGGCGACAGGGGGGGTCAAGGGGGTCAGCTTTACTGGGCCCCAAGCTTGTGAGGGGCCCCAAGGTCCTGAGGGGCTCAGGGCATTAAGCATGGCTGCAGCAGTGCAGTGCCTAGTTTATAAAGGCACCCACCTGTAATGGTACTTGCCTGGAACCCCCCTTTAAATATTAGTGAATATTAATTATGTTTATTTTGTAACAATAAAAAATGTTCAATATGCAGTATACTGTACTAAAAAAAAATTCCTCTAGGGGGCGGGGTATTGGGCCCCCCAGATATATCAGTGTACCGGGCCCCAAGATTTCTGTTGCCAGCCCTGGCTGGACTAACAGCAGCGCCAGCATTCGTTCATGGACTAAGACCCCACATAACTAATATTCTGCTCTCTCTGTATCAGGGTGTAAAGAAAAGGCAAGTTTCACAAAGTCTTACAATGCCGGTACGCCTGGACCCCCTCCCCCATTAACTGAAAGCAGAGATTAATGTGTCATATTGAGTAGAAATAGTGCACATTTAATGCTCTAGAACAGGGATGGGGAACCTTCGGCCCTCCAGCTGTTCTAAAAATAAACATCCCAGCATGCCTTGTAACAATTTTGCTATGTGGTCATGCTACAATTGTTGCAGGGCATGCTAGGATGTGTAGTTCATCAACAGCTGGAGGGCCGAAGGTTCCCCATCCCTGCTCTAGAATAATGTTGGTATAATGCTAGGTTGGAATATTATGGAGGTGTTTTGGGCTATGTAATATATAATAAGTCACTCAACAGTATGGTGGTCACTGTTAGGCAAAATGTACGGTACTTATGTAGTATCTGGGCTGCCGATTTCTAAATCGGGTCGGATCGGGAGATCGCATCGCATCGCATGCGACCATGCGATTCGATGCGATGCGATGCGATGCGATGACCCGATTTTTCCTTAGGAATCAATGTTAAAATGGACTGAGTCCATTTTAACATGGAATTCAATGGGAAAAATGGGTCCTTTTCATACCCCTACTATCCAAGTGGGCATGGAGTTGGATATAAACCTGTGGCGAGCGTAGCGAGCCACCGAGCCCGAAGCGTGGCGAGCGAAGCGAGCCCCGCGAGGGGACGAATACCGTCCCCTCGCGGGGCTCGCTTCGCTCGCCACGCTTCGGGCTCGGTGGCTCGCTACGCTCGCCACAGGTTTATATCCAACTCCATGCCCACTTGGATAGTAGGGGTATGAAAAGGACCCATTTTTCCATAGGAATCATTTTAACATTGATTCCTATGGAAAAATCGGGTCATCGCATCCGATATCGGATGCGATGCGATGCGATGCGATGGGATATCGCATCGCATCGCATCTGATTGTATGCCTTAACTTAAGGCATACAATCAAAAAATCGGCAGCCCAGATACTACATAAGTACCAAATGTACTATATTATTATCTCAAGACATCTGAAACAAAACAAAAAGTTGAAGATTTTTCAGGACAAATTGCCGGCTCTAAGGTTTTGGATAAATTTGTCCAGGCTGCTGCTGATGCGCTCAGGCAGGGCAGCCATCAGGGGGGGACTGTGGGGACTCCAGCCCCGGGCCAGACATAAAGGGGGCCCAGGATTGCAGTCTATTAAGTATAATATGTCATAAAGTTCACATTTCCCTTGAAGCAATGTAGAGGTTGAATAGAGCAGCCAGTGCTGCCGACACAGGTCACACCAGGCATGCCGACTGTTCGAGAAAGTAAAGGGGCCCTGCCAGTGGAGGCTTGTACCATTTGTGGGAGGAGGGCTGCCTCTGGCTGCAGCCGCCGCTGGGGGGTACTGTGATGCAGGCATCACCTCTCTTTTTCTGCCTTATGCCATTCTTCGCTCATCTTACGCTCTGTAACTAAGTTAGAGTTGGTCACAGTTTGTGCCGAATATTTTAAAAAAAGCGTACTGCTTTTCTGAATGCCATACGGGGCAAGATGCCTTGGCTCGACGGTATATTTCTCTTAATTTGGTGTCTTATGGGGCATACATACGGGGTGATTCCAGGGCTATTTCTAAGTTATTCCCTCATTCAATTACAATGGATGTGATCTGGGAGAATTGAGCACAGTTTCTCAATAAGAGACAAACAGGACTGCACTCAATAAGTATATAACCTCTGATTGCCCCCCTTTTATATCAAGTAATCTACTTGTTTCTATATATGCTTAATTTAATTGTCTATTTTTTATACCCTTTCATTATTGTGTTCATTTTATACAAATAAATGCTCGCTAATACTTTACCAATTTGTAGCGCTCCACCACTCTTTTTATCTTGTATTCACTTTAAGGGGTTTGACACCCCCTAGCAGGAGCAGCTTGACACAACACCCATACAGGCGCATTTTTTTCCTTTGGCCGTAAGGCTCAAGGTAATTCTTTTGGGTACTTATATGTTAGTTGGGCGCCCAATTAGCATACGTACGCTAACTTAGGAAAATCGCATCGCATCGGCCATTTTAAGGGGCCCACAAAGGATTTTCCCTGTGCCCAAGGACCCCACCAGACCCTGAATGTAACACACCAAATGTACTAAATTGTTCATGGTATGCCAGCGTTGCCTACTTTCTGGGTGCCTTCCCAGCTGGAGGGCAGCCAGCTCCGTGAAGCAGGGTGGCAGGCCATGTACATGATGAAAAAGGGGCAGGGAGGGGGCGGAGCTATGAGGAAATGTGCTTGTGAGCATGGCCATCGTGATTCGTCATCGTGGCCACGCCCCCGTGCATTTCCATTATTACAGGCACTGCACAGAGGGGGGCGGGACTACAATGACACGAGTCGCATCATTTGGTCCAACAGGGGGGGTAGTGGGAGACTGGCAGCAATACAGGGAACTTCCCCTCCTTTCCAGGAGTCCCGGACATTCCCTGTGGTTGGCTAGTGATGTACAGTAGTTTTGTTGCTCAATACGTTTAAATATGCAAAATAGACACTTGCTGCAGCCACACTGCATCCCGGAATCAGGATGTGATGTGGGCACATCTACAGCATCCTTTGCTGTTTATCTGTGAATTTGCAGGCCGGGGGATTATCGATAGACTGTGCAGGCTATCCTGCGGTAAAATCCTGCTAATTTTTTAATCGCTGGCCGTACGCAAGTTGATGTAGGGCCTAATTCAGTCTGGATCACAAAGCAACATCTTTCTCTGATGGACAAAACCGTGTGCACTGCAGGTGGGGCAGATGTAATGTAACATGTGATATCTAAATTGCAGTGTAGAAATAAAGCAGCCAGATTTTACCCTGCACAGAAACAAAATAACTCCCCCAAATGTAACTCTCTCTGCACAAGTTTCATCTGCCCCACGTGCAGTGCAGCATGGTGTTACCTATTAGAGAAATATTTTTGCCTTGTATGTTTAATTAGTCCAGTAGACAGATTTAAAGTATGCCCAGGATTTCATGGGCATTCCCATGCAAACGCTGTGCATTTCCATGTAAATGCGGGAGTAACGTGGTGTGCCAGGGGCGGGCCGCTGGTGTCACATGACGTCAGCTGCCCACACTGTCTTCGATCTAGAGCACGCAGTTGGTGATTCGGCAGGGCGGCACAACAACTGCTCGGTAAACTGCGAGCTTTGCAGCTTACCGAGCAGATCAGGGTCTTTATCTCTTTGCAAGGTTTGATGCAACTCCCCCCTATAGGAGCTGTGTGGCCGTCTACATACAGCCAACTCTGACTACAGGGATTTGCATTCACTTTAGAGCACCTGGGACTCGGTCTCTGAGGGGTGGCATCTTAGCATTTACTGACTGAGCTATGAGGACAGATCAATTGACGTGTACGTCAGGGTGGTAGTATTGTTGGAATTTACTGTCCTCTAAGTACGCACTTTGTTATTGACGATACAGCTTCTATTTTTAATGTGGCTTTTTAAAGCTGAAGTTTATTGCACGTTCTTCATACATTGCAGGTATCTCCGTTAGACTAAGATGCACTGTGTACACAGGTCATAACTGAATCTCATTATTTTCAGTTTTTGATTGGTTAAACTCCCTCTTCACACACCTTTAGCCACTGGATGCGTCCCCTCAGTTCTATCATGAGCAGGAACACTGCTGGGTCAAGTAATTAGCGGTGACAGTGACAGTGTTAGGTCTCGATGAGACATCTCCTGTTTTGAGTAATCCAGAATGGCTCCAGTAATTCTGTATCCACCGACTCAATACACTGTGAGTTGGATGCTTATTTATCGTGGGACAATAGGGGCAAAATACCTTTATACTCTGCTAATTTACATATGTTAATAATGATGATCATTTTTTAATTGTTTGACTCACCTCCTATGTTTGCTTCCTGTAGTATATGTGTATATATATATATATATAAATATATAATACATTGATTTATTCTAGATACTACGGTAGTCCATCATGCCCTTGTTGCTTAGCAAAATGATCTTTCTTATCGTGGTAATAAATAGGAGCTATACTGTTAGCAATGTACATACCTACACAAGCTGTTCCCTAAATTACTGTATATTAAATATATATTTTATTTTAAGTTAATTGAAAATATTCCTAGAATAACAATACTTAACTCTAACATACAAGAGATATCCTGCATCCACGGGCAAAACTATAGTGGTACAAGGGTTGCCAATACTATTATCAGAGGCTCTTAGTAAAGTAGAGGGTAACATTCATTTTTTTATTTACTGTTTCCTATATAGCGAAGCTTATTAATTGTGCTTTACAATTGTAAATAACAGTGATAAAACAAACTGGGTAGAAACAAACCGACATAGAGGTAGGAGGGCCCTGCTCGCAAGCTTACAATCTATAATGTTACATACAGTAAAATACATGGTGGCACGGTCACATTGCATAATGTGGGACAGTAATGTGGGACAGTAAGAACAAGGGCCACTGCAATGTGGCATAATGTGACCTTGGGATGCTGTGTGGCATAATGTGTACTGACAGCCTTAAAATGGTGGTTCATAAAATAAACTAGGGCACTACTATGGGGGCATAATATTAACTAGAGCACTACTATGGTACAGAAATTGAAGTAGGGCACTGTTATGGTGCATAATATTAACTAGGGCATTACTATGGTTCAGAAAAAGAAGTGGGGCACTGCTATGGGGCATAATAATAACTAGAGCCCTACTATGGTTCAGAAAATTAAGTAAGGCACTGCTGTGGGGCATAATATTAACTAGGGCATTACTATGTTTCAGAAAATGAAGTAGGGCACTGCCATGGGGCATAATATTAACTAGAGCACTACTATGGTTTAGAAAATGAAATAGGGCACTGCTGTGGGCATAATACTAACTAGCGCACAACTATGGTTTAGAAAATGAATGAAAATGATCAATTATTCAATGTAATGCTCCTCCTTGTAATGCTCCTCCTTGGTAACATAATCACTTAGCAACAAGAAGATCATTTTGATGGCATGCAAGGATATCCAGATTGACATTTCAGACTATTACTTCTGTTATATTCTTATATATCCCAATAGAGCAGTAGGGGGCACAGCAAAGAAGTGGTGCACTATATAGTTGTCAAGGTATTGACATTGGATCCTTTTTGGGACATTTGGAAACATTGGGCCTGATTCGGACATGATTGCTGGGCTGCAAAGGTTTGCAGCCCAATGTTTAGGTAAACGCCACCCCACCAGTGTGGATCCCGCCCATGTGCATTCCTGCGACTGCCTTCGCAGCCGTGCACACAGGGGGTTATCCACTTGAAATCGCTCACCATTGAAGGGATTTCCCCCTGTCCACAGCCGCCAAGTAAATCTAGACTTAGACAGCGATGCGAAGGCTGTGGGGAAATCAAGACAACGCACATGCTCGGTCTTTCGTTAATAGCCAGGATTGCAAAATCACAGCCCTGCGATAGGGTCTGAATTAGGCCCATTGACACTCTAGTTAATTCTTGCTCAAGGAGTCATTATGGGTAGTCAAAAAACACCAGTGACATACAGTAATAAGGAAACCACAGAGTGAAGTTATATTGGGATACAGAAAAGGAACCGATGAACAGTTTGTCAACCTGGAATCATTTAAGAGACACTTAGCCTAATCTCATACAGGTTAGCAGAGCCAATAACCCATGATAGGGACTTTACCAAAGAAGTCAGGACAAAATGGTAATGACATAGACTTGGAATACACAACTCAGGCAAGGAATCAGAGTATTACAGTATGTACCCTGTATTGTAGCTGCTGTAGCTAACAACCTGGAACTGATCCCACCGCACGTAGAACTGGAATCTGGTTTTGGAACGCAGTAACTGAGAACCATTAGAGCCAAGTGAAAGACTGACAATCATACCAACATACAGCCCTGAACTCTGCACACGGAACCAGTATCTGTTACACAGGGGCAGTGTCAGATGTAAACACACAGTGCAGGGACATCTGTTACCAGCCAGCTAATTGAGGTCCCCAATAGCAGGAAGCACAGAGTTTGGTGAATAAACATGGTACTGGAGACTAGAGGTGGAGACAGGTACAAGTGGTAGTAGAGCAGAAGGCTCATGTATTATAGGCAGCAGAGGACATTGGAGACAGATGAGTAGATGCACAGGAGTCCATGGAAGTTACAATAGTATAAAAACAGGGCAGAGGCGTACCTAGATAGTAGTAGCCCCCAGGGCCGGTGCCAGCCCTGTCAGCGCCCCAGGCGATCCCCCCGCTCGCCCGCAGATTACCGCGCTCTGGGGGGGGGGGGGGTGCGGGGACTCCCTGCAGATTGTGTCTCTGCTACACCAGCAGGGGGGAAGGGGGCAGCGGGCTCCTGCCATGAATGGGGTCGCGGGAGTGCGGGCACTCTGCAACACCAGCAGGGGGCAGCGAGCGATTGCCTGTGGATGGGGTTGCTGGGGGGGGGGGGGGTGTTTCCAGGGAAGGTAGCTGCTGATGGCAAGCAGGGTGGGCAGTGGGCATTAACGCTGATCCAGTCGTCGGGGGGCTATGGGCATACGAAGATGGGCCCCCTTCAGCTCTGGGCCCCATAGCAGCTGCACTTCTTGCACATATGGTAGTTACGCCCTTGGTTATGGGGCCTACACAAGGGGTGATTTCAGGGCTTTTTCTAAGTGATCTCACTAGATCATTTAGAATATGCCCCTACATCACTCCGTGTGTAGGGTCCATAGCGATAGCAATGCAAGGATCTTTGCGTCGCTGTCGCCTGGCGATTAATATCCAGCATGTTGGATAAATCTAGTTAGTCACCGTGCAGGGCCAGTGTTCTCACCGGAGAACACTGGCCCTGACAGATCGCTTAGCACACAGCACTGACACATTGCTGTGTGCTGACAGGGCCAGATTTGTGACTAGGCTTGTGAGGCACGGGCCTAGGGGTGGCACCAATCAGAGGCGGCATGGCAGGCTGACAGTCATGGAGTCTGTCATAGTCACCCTCCTCACCAGGGACCTATCCAGGGAACAGTATGGCAGAGCCGAGCAGTCAGAGGCGAGTGACAGCGGCGCCGCCGCCATCATGAGCATTATGTAGGCGGCAGTGCCGCTCATCATACGCCCCGTCCCTGGCAGTGTGCTGTGTTAATCCTCCACCTCCTGGCCTCCTTCCCTCCCTCCAGGTCTGAACAGTGGTAGCCCAAACTGCTTATAATAGAAACAAATATTGAGGTGGGCTTAAGTATAATTTTACTGAAATATATAGATATATAAAATATAATGTGTGTGTGTATATATCTATCTATATATATATATATATATATATATAGATATATATATCTATATATATCTATATATATCTATATATATATATATATGTCTATATCTATATCTCTCTCTCTCTCTCTCTCTCTCTCTCTCTCTCTCTCTCTCTATATATATATATGGTAGAGTTTCTCCTAACACTATGCACCAAAGCTGGCTTGTGTGATGGGAAAAGAAGAGGCAGCACTCTGCGGACTTTGTCAAACACGGTCAAAGTGTATTAAAGCATAAAACAGACAACGTTTCAAAACCCGAAGGTTTTTTCCTCAGGTCCTCAAAAAACAAAAGTAACTGGTTGACAAAACATATTGTCAACCTGTTACTTTTGTTTTTTGTGGACCTGAGGAAAAAACCTTCGGGTTTTGAAACGTTGTCCGTTTTATGCTTTAATACACTTTGACCGTGTTTGACAAAGTCCGCAGAGTGCTGCCTCTTCTTTTCCCATCACACAAGCCAGCTTTGGTGCATAGTGTTAGGAGAAACTCTACCATATATTATTTTTCTGGAAGGCACCGCGGCAATTGACCATCTTTCTGTTATCCAGAGTGCCAATCTCTTGTACCGCATATATATATATATATATACTCGCGGTTTTGAAGGTTCAAAGAAAACTGTATTTGCAAAACAAAAGGTCACATCAGTTGCCCGACATTTCGAGGCATGAAGCCCCTTTTTCAAGGTGTGAACCAAGGGGCTTCTTGCCTCGAAACGTCGGGCAATTGATGTGACCTTTTTTTTTGCAAATACAGTTGTCTTTACACCTTCAAATCCGCAAGTGCCGCCTTGTTCTTCTACAGATATTTGTTACTTATTTTTGGTACTTCAAACCGCAAATCCGAATGCCGACCTTACCCCGTATATATATATATATATATTAGAGATGTGCGGCGGCCACTTTTTCGGGTTTTGGTTTTGGATCTGGATCGCCCTTCGTGTTTTGGATCTGGATTGGTTTTGGCAAAACCACCCTTGTGGGTTTTGGTTTTGGTTTTGGATCTGGATTTTTATGAAAAAATGCTAAAAATGGCTAAAATAACAGAATTAGGGCCTGTTTTTGCCCCTAAAGTATTATTGACCTCAATAACATTAGTTTCCACTCATTTCTAGTCAATTTTGATCACTTCACAGCTTACAAAATTGTTTTCATTTACTGTAGTTGGGCCAAAAGGGTATACCGAGGTAGCTGGATGACTAAGCTAAGCGACAGCAGTGAGCATCACATACATGTGGACCTTACACTTCCAACCTGGCACATCTTGGAAGCAGAGCGGCACTGCAGGGGCAGACAGGGTGGCAGTTTAATAAACTATACCAAAAAAAGAGAAATGCTCCAAAGAGCAAAAAATACAAAGAGGTATCGGCCTTGTCATGACTGGTGGTAGCAGCTTCAGCACTTCTATCAGGTTGCTGATCTCCCACTATTTCCTCCTCCATCATCCTCCAAAAATGTGTTTTTATTTTATTTATTACTTTTATTTATTTTTCTTACTTTACACTGGACACAGCCTGTCACACTGGACACAACCCCTTGGACACTGGACACTGCCCCTGGACACAGCCTCTGGACACAGCTCATGTACACTGGACACAGCCGTCACACTGGACACAGCCCCTGGACAATGGACACAGCCTCTGGACACAGCTCCTGTACACTGGACACAGCCATCACACTGGACACAGCCTCTGGACACCGCCCCTGGACACTGGACACAGCCCCTGGACAATGGACACAGCCCGTCACCCTGGACACAGCCCCTGGACACAGCCTCTGGACAATGGACACAGCCTCTGGACACCCCCCCTGGACACAGCTCATGTACACTGGACACAGCCGTCACACTGGACACTGCCCCTGGACCTTGCCCCTGGACACTGGACACAGCCCATCACCCTGGACACAGCCCCTGGACAATGGACACAGCCTCTGGACACCGCCCCGGGACACAGCTCCTGTACACTGGACACAGCCACTGGACACTGGACACAGCTCCTGTACACAGCTCCTGTACACTGGACACAACCCCTATACACTGGACACAACCCCTGTACACAGCCCCTGTACACTGGACACAGCCCCTGTACACTGGACACAACCCCTGTACACAGCCCCTGTACACTGGACACAGCCCCTGTACACTGGACACAGCCCCTGTCACACTAGACACAGGCCCTGTCACACTGAAAACAACCCCTGTACACAGCCCCTGTACACTGGACACTGCCCCTGGACACAGCCCCTGGACACTGGACACAGCTCCTGTACACAGCTCCTGTACACTGGACACAACCCCTGTATACTGGACACAGCCCCTGTACACAGCCCCTGTACACTGGACACAGCCCCTGTACACTGGACACAACCCCTGTACACTGGACACAAACCCTGTACACTGGACACAGACCCTGTCACACTGTACACAGGCCCTGTCACACTGGACACAAGCCCTGTCACACTGAACACAGCCCCTGTACAGCCCCTTGTACACTGGCCACTGCAGCCCCTGTACACTGGACTTGTGTACAGCAGCCCCTGCAGACCCTAATCGAGTGAGCAGCAGCAAAATAATATATTATTATTATAGCACAGCACACAGCACAGAGCACAACCCCCCTCTTCCCTCTCCTATGCTGGAGTAAAGATGGCGGGATGTGCGTCTTATATAGAATCCAGATCCCGCGAGAATCCGACAGCGTTTGATGACGTTTGGCCTCGTTTTCGGTCCAGAATTTAGGCGATAACTCCCGAGCCGGCTCGGATCAAGACTCGGATCGCGATATTCGGATCTGTCGGATCCCGGAGATCCGGACCCGCTCATCTCTAATATATATATATATATATATATATATATATATATATATATATATATATATATATATATATATATATATATATATATATATATATATATATAGCATACCCTCCAACAGTACTGAATTTGCCGGTACGGTACCGTTTTTTTACGGTCTGTACCGACAAATTAAACAAGTACCGAATTCAGAGCCGGGCAGCGCACAGACAGCAGTGAGCTGTCTGTGCGCTGCCCGGCTGGATCTAGTTTCTGCCCTCTGCTTACCTAAAGCGGCATCAGCAACAGCAGCATAGTCTCTAGCAGCTTGTAATTATCAAGGGCAGGCTCTTTCTCTTCCCTAGGCTCAGGCTGGAGTCAGTGGACGGCCGCGAGCCAATAGGAGCTTGCGGTCTAGCAGCCGCTCATGTTTGGCTGCCTGACCGCGACCTCCTATTGGCTTGTGGCCGCCAAGCGGGAGAATTGAAAATATTCAGTGAGGGACGAGGATGCTGCCGCTGCTTATACTATACAGCCGGGCAGTGCACAGACTGCTCTCTCTGCCCGGCTGTCATTTTATTCAATTGTGTGCATCTGGCGGCTCCCCCTTGACAACGAGCAATCCCCCCCCCCCCCCTTGACAAGAGCATTTTCTCCCCCCCTTGACAACGAGCAATTCCCCCCCTTGACAACAGCATTTTCTCCCCCCCTTGGAAACGAGCAATTCCCCCAAACTTTGTAATCGGCATTATATTCCCCCTTGGCAACATGCCATGCACTCCCTCTTGGCAACAAGCATGAAGCCAAAGCCTCCTTGACATCAAACATGAAGCCCTGGCATCAAGAAAGAACCCTCTGGCAATGAGCATGTAGGTAAGCAGCATTTATGCGTCAAATATGTAATGGGCATTATGGTTTGTTATATAGTATGTAATGGGCACCACGATGTGTTGTACAATGTGTAATGGGCATTACGGTGTGTGGCCTTATGTGTAATTGGCATTACAGCATTTACAGTACTAAAATGTGTAACGGGCATTACGATGTGTCGTGTAATGCCACGCCCCTTTTGTGTGGTACCATGCCCCTTCCATGTGGCCACGCCCCCTTTCTGAATGTGTACCGATTTCTGCCCTTCAAATGTTGGAGGGTATGATATAGTCTGCCTTAAACGAGCATCACTCCGGGTCTTAACAATTAAGCCTATGGCATTTTGGTTCTGAATGAGGGGGGGGGGGGGGAGTGCCGTGGGGCCTTGCATCGGAATTGAATCTAGATCGAAGGCAGTTAACACAGTTCGATTTAATCAATTTCGATTACACTTTGCTTTTAGAAGCAAAATCGAATTGAAAACATGTCATAATCGAACTGTGTGTACGCCAGGGTTGCCTACCCTCCTGGAATGGCTGCATGATCTTGGTAGTTTGATTACATTTTTAACTACCTGATTCTTTGAGGATAGATTGCTGGAGATTGTAAGTGATTTTAGACTGCGATGTGTGGCAGTAGTGACAAAATGCATGTGAATCAGACAGGGAAGCATTGATGAATGTGAGAGCAAAAGTCTAATTGATTTTTTTTTTATGGGTTTCATGAATGCCCCTGTAAGTAGCTTGAATGCTGTAGTACTGTGATTGGTTACAGGTTTTTCTAGTCCTGTGAATGTTCTAACGCTCTGATTAGATAAAGGTTGGTCTAGTAGTACTGGGAATGTTCTAATGCTCTGACTGGATAAAGGTTGTTCTAGTACTGTGAAGGTTCTATCACTGACTGGATAAAGTTTGTTCTAATACTGGGAAGGTTCTAATACTCTGACTGGAAAAAGTTTGGTCTACTACTGGGAATATTGTAATGATGTGACTGGATAAAGGTAGGTCTAGTACTGGGAATGTTCTAATACTCTGATTGGATAGAGGTTGGTCTTGTACTGTGAATGTTCTAATGCTGTGATGGGATAAAGGTGGATCTACTACTGGGAATATTATAATGCTGTGACTGGATAAAGGTTCATCTACTGCTGTGAATATTCTAATACTCTGACTGGATAAAGGTAGGTCTAAAAATGGGATTGTTATAATGTTGTGACTGGATAAATGTAGGTCTAGTGCTGGACATTTTATAATGCTATGACTGGTTAAAGGTATGCCTAGCACTGAAAATGTTCTAATGCTCTGACTGGACTAAAGATTGGTCTTGTACTGTGAAGGTTCTAATAATCTACCTGGATAAAGTTTGGTCTAATATTGGGAATCTTTTAATGCACTGACTAAACTAAAAGTTTGGTCTAGTACTTTGAATGGTCTAATGCTCTGATTGGATAAAGGTTGGTTTAGTACTGAGAATGTTCTAAGCTGTAACTTACAGTTGATCTGTAATATTACATTTCAAATATGGTCATTTTCAGATTTTCTCTTCACTATATATATCACCATTGAACACTAATTCTTTCTCCTTACACGTATGTTCATGAGTTAATTTATTAAGATAGATAGATGACATTTTACTACTTGTGCGTAATGCAGGATAACCACAGTAATGTGCCTGTTTCTGCGGAATAGCAAACAGAGCAGGATTTTAATGACACTTTCTGTAGAAAAAATGACAAACTGAACACTTGAATCTATTACCCTGTAATGCTCAAGACTCGACAAAGTTTTATTTGTCACATTGGGGTTAAATCGTTATTATTTTGTATTTAAAACAATACATTATTCATAGTGTTCCGCAGCATCATAAGAATGCCACAGAGCCCTACTCAGTGACAGAGTATTGACATTTTTCTAATGTAATTTCCTACCATACTGATGTCTATTTCCTTCTATAGATTATTCAGTATGAGTGTGATTCTTCTTGTGTTCTTGTTAATTCATTTTTTGTTTTTGGCTAGCATTACCGACACATACAACCTTTATTCTGAGGTCATCTGATGAGCTAGGTTTGCAGAAAATAAATAGGGAGATGGAGTGTATTTAATAACATGGAAATAAAAATAGTAGACCCATCCAGTGGCAGATGCAGAGGTGGTGCTGAAGTGCAACTGCCAGGAAAGACCCTGTCCAGCAACGTTTAAGGTGGCAGTTGGTGTGGTTCCAATATTTGAATTTTGGACTGCTCTAGAGCCCAACCTGTGCAACTACCACTAGAGCCATCCCATTCTCCAATATTCATAACATGCATCTTATTAGGTCTAGAGGAACCTCAACATTATGTGGAAGCAACATGTTCTGTACACTTTATTGTAAATTATTTTTGGCAATTACATTTGATTGTTGATGTGACATCTTAAATATGTGTCCTTGCTTCATATCCTTTTCTCAGAACACCAGTTGCATTTATGGACTTTTACTTTCAGGGGTATTGGATTGCAGCCTGGCAGTCAGAATACTGACACCAGCATCCTAATTTGCAGCCAGAATCCCAACATCAATATGGATGCCAAGATCATCGGTTGACTGCCATTGGGCAGGATGCAGCTGTAACTGGCCATGATCTGTTGCCATGTATTAGAGGTTTAAAAAATACTGAAGCGCATCAGAAGTATCTGCCTATGGTGATACACACAAGGGTCTACCCTTCTGCCTCTAAATAATAACAGTACACCACTTGATGCTCCCGCTTTGGTTGCCGGGATATAACACAATTATATGTGAAATACATGTTCCTGAGTTGATTAGTTCTGATCGTTTATTCTTCAGTGTAGTCAGTGTTGTGCCTTGTTTCCTCCATGTGGGATGTTTATTCACATACAATTGTAAAACAAGACAGAACAATGATTTGTATTGTGATATACTGTAGGCGCTTATAGTCAGCTTCGGTCAAATAATGTACAGATAGAGCAGCTTCCATCGGAGTTATAGATAGAGCGATAGAATCACCATCCAAGCCAGCCGACGGAAGGGGGCATGTGCGCACGAGATAGTCACGCGCCCCATTCTGTCGGAGCCCTCTGCCGCTTGCCTCCGGTCCCCTGCATCTCCCCGCTGCCCCCACCAGCTCCCCCCACTCCCTGCCCGTCTCTGAAGCAGAGATGGGCAGGGAAACTGCTCCCCGCCGCCGTACTGACGGGGATGCCCATGCATGTGAGATGCTCACGTGTCCCCGTCAGATGGACCGCCTCCCCGCCAGCCAGGGCGCAGGCGATTCCCTGAGCTGGCTGTGAGGCGCTCCATCTGTACTACAGCAGATGTTCTGTGGAGTACCCCACTTACATCCACAATCGATAGTAAACACACATCAAGGTTTCATTTACTGATCGGGGGCAGAGCTATGCACTTTGAAGAAAAAAAAAAGCAAAATATCGTTTTGCTATTCCATCGATGGAGGGGAACCATCTGGTTCTCTCCCATCGATGGCAAAAGTATTCAACATCGGCCATGAACCATCAATGATTTTGAATCATCGATGGTCAATGGCCATGCCTATGCAGAGGGCATTCCCACAGCTTCAGGAGCTGGGAAAAGCCAGCAGCAGATTCATATATCCCCTGGTAGCAGGCAAACTGCTGTCAATATAGCAGACTGGTAATCCCCTCAATCTGTGAGAAGGGCTTTTTCAGCTTTTGGCCAGGTTAGGCCATCCCCTGGTCCAGTACTGGCACCACCCCCTTCCCCACCTGTGCTGTTACAAAGACAAGCGCAGGTGGTGCAGTCACCAGTTGTACCAGGTATAGGAGGCCACTTTAATACAGGTTCAGTGGGACCATCAGGCCAGGCTTTTGGCTCATCACCATATTTCAGCACGGTTTACGGTCAGCATATCATGCCATTACAGTTTGCTGGCTGCCCGCAAATTATTAACACCCAGCAACAGGGTTTTCAGGTACCAAGCCAGGCTTGGCAGCAGGTGGGGTTAGGTAACTATGGGCAGCAAGGTTGGCCAGTTAATGCGGGGTATGGGCAAGTCCCCTTTAGCATGTCAGGGGCCCAAAACCAGGAGACAGTTGTGCAGCAGGTGGGTCTTTAGAATATCCTTCAGATGCCCCCACCCCCCCTCCCAGTGTACCTCCTGTCCCACAGCAAATTGCGCAGTATTCTTTTGCAGGATGTTCCAGCAGTTTCTGAGCCAGGCAGTGTTTTGGAGGTTTTAGAGTCATCGAGTCAAGTCGCAGTGGGCGCACTGCGCAGCGAAGGACCTTCTAGTGGAGCAGAAGCCACAGTTCCATCAACATCTGGAGCAGGTGAGAATACTCAATTGGCGCAGCAAGTTTTTGGGGGTCTCATTCTGATAGTTCATCCGATTCATCTAGCTCCAATGGTAAGCCGCGCAATCTTATGAGGTATTTTGCGCAGCAGATTGGAGGGAAAAGAAGGGTGGAGGTGGATCCAGGAGCATAGCCAGCAGTACGGCTAGGGTAGATCCTGATGCATCAGGGGATTAAGTGCACTGTTCAAATACCGCTATTTTAAAGGGGGTTAGATCTAAAATTAGGGACAAAATTAAGAGGGGGCGTTTTGTGGATATATTTGCCATTACGCACGAAGCAAAGAAGGCGCTGGATTCGGAGAAAATCAAAAGGCCCAATAGCGGAGGAGGCTAGGAGGAGTTATTAAAATTGGCTTGCAGGGGGGTACGTGTATGCTGCCTGTTATACAGAGACTAGGCCATTGGAGTCATTAAACATGTTTAAATATTTTCACCTATTACATAGTATGTACATTTCAGGTTTAATGTATGTGCAATATGATTAATTATTTAGAAAGAAGCAGGAAGGTTTTTAGTTTCGGATTTAAAGATGTGGAGGTCTGGCTAGAGATTACTCAGCAGACGCGGGTTTCTATGGAGGGGGTGCCGGTGCGTAGGAAGCCTTTTCTTGGCAGATCTGGGTACAATTTGCCCGTGAAAGGAAAGTGCTATGCATTTAACAATGCGCATTACACCAGAGGAGCGAGCTGCAAATACAGGCATGTCTGCATGCTATGCAGCGGAAATAACACAGAAAAAGACTGTACAAAGGCAGGTGGGCAAGTAGCAGGCAGGGGAGGGCTGAGGCCTAACGTTAGGCAAGGTGGGGTCCCCTGTTAAATTGGAGGAGTTAAAGCACTGGCTTAGGCTCTATCCCCTCAGGGAGGAGACAGTTTTCATTAAATGGTTTTTCCATGGGTTTTCATTTGCCAATAGTGGATAGGGTGGTTGTATCGGCTAATAGGAATCTGAAGTCAGCTAGGGATTTCACAGAGGTAGTAAGAAAGAAAGTTGAAAGTGAGGTGAAGCTAGGAAGAATGATTGGCCCTTTCAATGAGCCTCCAATTGCGGAACTTTGTATTTCTCCGCTGGGGGTCATTCCTAAGAAGGAGTCGGGGAAATTTAGGTTGATACAACATTTGTCATATCCTGATGGGGGGTCAGTAAATGATGCTCTGGAGCAAGGGTTTTGTCATTTGAGCACGCATTGGGTTTGGTACAGGGACGTGGTAAAGGAGCACTTATGGCTAAAATCGATACCTTTGCATCCTGAGTTATTTAAGTACATGGGTTTTAAAGTGGAAGGTGAATATTTGTAGATAGATGTTTACCAATGGGTTGCTCAGCATCATGTTTGTTTTTTGAATGCTTCGGTAGTTTTTTACAATGGTGCATTAAGGCTGGTTGCAGGCAGCCTGGAGAAACCCATTACTTGAATGATTGTCTGCTTATAGGTCCTGCAGGTAGTGAAGTGTGTAAGGAATTGCTGTTTTCAGTTCAGGCTCTTTTATAAAAAAAAAAAATTAGGAGTCCCTATGGCAAAGGTTGTCATATTCGTGTATTGAAATAGATACGGAGTTGGGTTTGTGTAGGCTACCTGAGGAAAAACAACTTCAGTTGTTTACTGATGCCTCGTGGTCATTGGGTTCCGATGCATTTTTCAAGGGTCAATGGTGTGCAGAGGCATGGCTGGAATCTTGGAGGTGTAGGGGTTATACAAGCAATATTTTGTTGCTGGAGCTGCTCCCGATAATTGTAGCAGTAGAATTGTAGTCAAAGCAGATTGCCAGCAATAGTATAACTTTTTGGTGTGACAACCTGGCGGTGGTTCACTCTATAAATAATCTGATTGCCCCGTGGCTATGCGTTTGCTTAGGCTTCTGGTTCTTCGTTGGTTTGCAGGAAAATATTGCGTTCTTTGCTAAGTATGTGCCAGGGGTGGATAATGAAATAGCGGATTCACTATCTAGATTCCAGTAGGGTAGGTTTAGGAGGCTTGTACCGCAGCTGATCTTCATGGTTTGTCATGTCCGGTTCAATTATGGCAGATTATCGAGCCGGCATTGAAGGTTTAGCGCTGAGGCGATAGCTCCAAGTACGCTGAAATCCTATTCGGCTGCTTGGAGCGAGTGGTCCACATTTACTGCAAGGTTGGGTAAGTCAAGAAGATGCCATTTTAGAATTCACTTGGGCATTCCATGAGGAGGGTAGATCTAAGGCAGCAATGGCAGGTGTATTGGCAGGAATTGCGTATTTCTCTAAATTAAAGGGTGTTAGGGATCCAACAAAGTAATTTTTATTGTCTAAAGTTTTAAAAGGCTGGGCCAGGGAGAAGATGCTTGAGGGAGATTTGAGAAGGCCTTTTTATTTAAGAGTTTGTTACAAAATTTGGATAAAACAGTATCTGGGGTGGCGGTGGATGCATTCGAATCAGCGCTTATTTAGTTTGACATTTTTAGCATTTTTTGGGTCTTCCAGGGTTGGTAAGATAGTGGCAAGTAATATGCCTTGCCGGGTTACGGGTGTTCTTAAGGATAATGTGTTGTTAAAGCATGATCTCATTTTAATAAAGATACATAGATCTAAGACTGACCGATTGGGGAGAGGTCGTTGGATTTTAATTAAGATAGGGGGAAAGTAAGGAAATTTGTCCAGTTAAATTGGCAAATAATTATGTTAAGGTTAGTGCATAGTGAGAAAACTCCTCTAACTGAATTCCAATTTTCAAGCGTATTCCACAAGTGTTTGGTTGCTCTGGGTTTGGCGCTTGAAGAAGTACGGGACACATTCATTTAGGATTGGGGCAGCGACGTGCACAGCGGAGGCAGGTAGCTCGGTAGATTCCATAAAGTGTTTAGGTCACTGGAAGTCAGCAGCTTATAAGGCATACATAAGGGGGATAAGTTATAAGTTGGAGCGCTCCTTGCAAGTTTGTTCTTTTGGTAACCCAGGGCACTAAGCTACCTGCCTTCATTAAGGGGGTTTGGATGGTGTTTCACTTTTTCCTCTTAAAATCTGAGGTTTTGTGTTGTTCACATCCATCTGGGTCGCCTAAATGACTAAGTTTACCTTTACCCTGGCTAGGTTCGCTGTTACAAGTTAATTAAGATAAGTTTCTAATGTTATCTATTATAATTTCTGTTATAAGTCTGGCTGATGTGGTGGGTAGGGTGTGGATGGTAGGGTACTCTTTTATTTATTGGGCAGGTAAACATGAAGTTAGAGCTAATGTTGGGAATCAGGATTTATGGTTCAGTCTGCTTTGGTTTTCTATTCAGTTTGTGTTCAGCATTTGACTCACTGGTGGCCTCCAGTGGCAGGTATGTTCCACATCAGCTCAATATGCTGTGAGCAATTATTCACAAGGCTGTGAGGTAATTAGCTCGTTAAGCACAAGCCTGGGAGCTCCCTGGATCTCCACCAGGTGTAATTAATCACTTGAGCCCTTTATAGGGCAGGCTCTCCTGCAATACTCTGCCAGTGATAGCTTCCTGTTACCAGTGTTTAGTTCCTGCTTCCTGTGCAGGGAACTCTCTGTCAGCTCTCAGCTACGCTACCTGGTCCCTGGTTCCGGTCTCCTGTTTGGATCTCAGGATATATCCTCTGCAGCTCAGCTCCCAGTTCCTTCGTCTCATTCTGGGTCCCATTACGTCTGCGGCTCTGCTTCCGTACCTGGCCCTGATCCACTGTTACTTCCTTTCCGTGGGTCTCGTAAGTGCAGAGCCTGGTATTATCTCGCTTTTTACTCAGCGGCTTGCCGATTTATTTTGTTTTTGGGGCTGCTCAGCCCGTAGTTTAGTTTGGGGTTCTGGACTTCGCCCCGCCCTGGGCTTAGCCCGCCTATTTCTCTGGTGGTTCCCATTGTACATTTCTCTGTTACCCTTTGCCCGTCATTCCAGTTCCTTGTTAGGCAGGGCTCCCCGTTCTGTATTGGGTTGCTTTGGGGATTCGCTGTGCTGTGTTATACCCATTGTTTGGAGATTCCCAGAGTCTGTCTCTTGTGCCCGCGACTGGGTTGCACTCCCGTCATTGGCCAGGTGCCGGCAGATAGAGGCTCTTACTTAGTTAGGCCTGTTAGTCAGATTATCCTCTTGAGTTACCCCTGACGATCGCTCACCCTTTGTCTGTCCCTAAGACCTAGCTGCATCGGGGTTGGAGCGGGCCTAACTCGCTCCTTCGAACGCGGCGGCCACAGGTGAAGTCTAGTGTTCGCAGGGGTTTGTCATCTGCCCGGGGGACTCAATAGAGTCAGTGTAGGTTTCGCTGTGGCCGTCCCAACCAGCGGTCCCGGCTACGGGCTCACGCCTGATCTCCAGCTTCCAGCCTCCGGTAGTTACATCCAGAGCCCAGGCGGCAACCGTAACAGCTAGGGGTTCACGTAAGGTAAAGTGGATAGGTATGATAGGACTTTGTTGGTATAGAATATTGGACATTTTGTGGGCCTCTGAAGCAAAATGGGGTGCTCCGGATGTACTGATTATTGATGTACTGAGGCAATGACTTAGTACAAGGGTGTTGAATTAATTAGGGCTATAAAGGAAGATATGCAGAGGATAAAAGAGAGGTGTGAGGAGGTGAAGTTGTTTTGGTCTGAAGTGATTCCAAGGAGAGTGTGGAGAGGCTCACAAGGGGGTGCGGCTCTGGATAGAGTCAGGAGGAAGCTTAATGCAGCAGTGTTTAAATTTGTGCTGAGTCTAGGAGGTTTCGTGATTAAGCACCCAGGGATAAAGTACAAGGCAGTTGAGCTCCATAGGGCAGACGGGGTTCATTTAAATAAGGAGGGTATGAAGTTGTATGTTACAGCCCTGTTAGGGATGCTGGAATGGGTTTATTGGTTGGCAGGTGGCATACTTCGGCCTTTTTGTCTGCCTTATGTTGGCGGAGAGCATGGCTCCTCGGCGGCTAAAAATTAGCGTGACAGAGATTGACTAGCGATTCCCCTTTGAGAGAGGCGAGTCGGTCACTACCTTAGGGGAGGATCAGGTCGCCATCTTACGGAGGGATCAGTACTTTGCCAATTAAGGGGAAATGGAGCTACTCTGTAATGTTACGCAGGGCGTGGAAATTTCCACGCCCATTTGTTTATTATAGATACTGTAGGCTTTTGCCGAGGGGCCATGCTTCTTGGCCACCTTTTGACTAATCCTTACATTTCAGCTATTTGATCATAATAAATTCTGGCTGTGACCTTAATTTTTCCAATCTATACAGTTGTCCGTGTCTTCATTTATTAGCATTGAGTTTCTGATTAATAAAAACATATGGGTGACTTATGCCTAGCAATCCATACCCAGGATTAACCCCTTCAGTGGCAATCCCGAGAATTTTCCGGGCTGTGCCTCAGTGCCCAGTCTGGCAAGCCCGGAAAATTCTCGGGATTGCCACTGTTTACAGCTAGGCAGCGCTGCTGAGTTCAATCACTGAACTCAGGCAGCTTCAGCGCTGCCCGGCTCCCTCCCCTCTGCGGCGCCTCCTCCTCCCTCCTCCTCCCCCCACCCCTCCGGGTTTTGTATTGAAGTCCCCGGCGCCGGCTTATGACAAGCCGGCTGCTGGGGACAGGGACGCGGTGTGGGGGCGCAGGTCTGGGCAGCCGCTGATTGACAGTGCAGCGGCCGGGTCGGAAGGCAGTGGTGTTTTTTTTAGGGGGGGCTCCCCATAAAAAACTCACCCAGTGGGGAGCGTTCCCAAAAAAAACACCCCACCACTGAAGGGGTTCAATTCTGTGATCTGTCTCACTGGAGGCAGAGACCTTACTGAAAGAACTCTTTATCCTGTACAGTAAGTGTGCAGATTTTAGAGTGTGAAGTCTATTGTCCTGCTGGGAGGGGGAGTCATCCACAGAAGTGATATCAACTGCTTTCAATTAACTGATTCAAACTTGCAGGGAGTGGTCTCCCAGCAAAAGAACTGCACCGATTACAGCTGGTACAAAATACAGCTGCCAGGCTGTTAACCAACCAGCCCCGTTCTAGCCACATAACTCCCATTCTCTACTCCCCCCACTGGCTGCCTATAAGACGGCGAATCATCTTCAAGATTAACTTACTGAATTTCAAAGCCTTTCATGACCAAGGCCCAAGGTCCCACCTGTTTACTGCGATCTGTAAAGACTTTTCGCAGTACCTAGAATCTCCCATAATTCATCTGAGGGTCGAGCTTTTAGCCATGCAGCTCCAACTGTGTGGAACTCACTTTTCCACACAATTCAAGAGGCCCCCCACTCTAGAATATTTCAAGAACAGACTCAAAACTTTCCTGTTTATTCAAGCATTACCGTATTTCCCTTAAGTATCATTTATGAAAAGCGTTTATGTACTGTACATCATTGTTCCTTTACTGTATTACATTTATTCTATCTGTTAAGAGCCTTGGGGAAAATTTACTAAAATGGGAGTTCTATTTCATATGGGATGTTGCTATGGGCAACGAATCAGAATCTATTTCTTATTTATTTAGCACCTTCTAGAAGATAATAGATAGTATCTGATTGGTTGCCCATAGCAACAGTCCATCTGAAATAGAACTTGCATCTAAGTAAATTCCCCCCCTTGAGTCCTTTTGGAGAAAGAGTGCTGTATAAATACAATTATTATTAGAGGTGCCCCCTTGGGAGGAGATGACTCCATTCAGAGGCAGAACTCTGGGAGGCAATGGAGTCATCTGCCGCCGGGCTTCTGCTCCCAAGGGGGCACCTCTCCTTCCCCTTGAGTTTGAATCAGTTAATTGAAAGCAGTTGATATTGCTAATGTGGCTTACTCCCCCTTCTAACATCATTTTTGCAAGTGTCACACCCTGTATTAGACCCATGACCTTATTGGAGACAGACACCTTACTGAATGAGCTATTTGGGGGGGCACCAGTACTTACCTTGCCTCCAGGCAACTGGGATGAACTTATGCCACTGACTCCATTGCCTCCCAGAATTACACCTCTGTCCTGTCCGTACCTCTATAAGTCTGACCTGTTTTCCCTTGAGATCTCTGGGAGGGCTCCATCCAATGTGGGACTTAATGTGCCATTTTTTACATGCAATAAATCGCATGAAATTTATCACGTGTAAAAGAACCCCCGGTAGCTGCTGGGGGAGTACAAGGGGAATATGTTCCGATCAGTGGCGGAACCTCATTCGATGGTTTAATGGATTTTCTATTCTTACACGGCTTCTATCGCATTTGCAGCCATGCACATGGGCGGATGTCACTTGTGCGGGACAGCGCTTACTTGATCGGAGGGCACCAAACATTCACAGCCCAACGATCAGGCCTGGGGGGCTGGGAAGGGGACCCGATTTTTTGGGAGCCTCCTGGCCTTCCTGGGAGCGTAGGCAAGTATGGTTTACATGTGATTTATAAAAGTATCTTGTATAGCTTTCTCTATGCTGGTATTATATACAGTAACTATGACTTCTGTCTGTTGTCATAATACCCTTCAAATAAAATCAATGCAGTCCCTCTGGCATAAATTGGGTTAAAAAAGTAAAGCTGCACAAATAACCATTAAAAACACATATCGAGCGGTGCTTTCTCTGTGACATTTCATCCATTTAATGTTAGCAGATGAATTGCCAGTCATATTCCATGAAGTTCAAAGCGTCCAGGGTTGTTCTTTGTGAATACACAGATTTCCTGTGTGTGAACATTTCTGATTAAGCAAATCCAATATGGCTGCACTTTCCTTTTGATTTGCTACCTCACAGTAGCAGCTTATCTGTATTATTTCCAGCTTTCTATTAATGCTGCAAGCCATTAAGAGAAGTGGAAATTCAAATCCCACCAGAAACCCAGAAAACACGGGGGACGGGATGAAGGGAATCAGAAAGATGTATTGGCAATGCGCTTAAGCTAGAAATAAATATTTAATCAATGTCACTAATTGGCAAATTTTTATGACTCCTCAGGTTGGTCCCTATAATACTGCAGATAAGTCTTATATCCCTTTCACACTGCCGACCCGGCAATTACCCAGCATTTTTGAGTGCCGGGTCATTTTGCCGGCTGCAGTCTGACCCTAATTCACACCAAAGCAGGAAATTACCAGGTTAAAGCTTTTCAACATGATTATTTGCTGAATATCCCGTAATTTTCTCAGGTGTGAAAGGGTCAGCCCGGTCGCTGACCCTGGTAATAAAGAGCAGGATGGGCGACCCGGAATTTAAGACCTAGGTTGACCCTTTCAGACCAAAGAAAAACCCGGCTCATTCAGCAAATTACCGGGTTGAAAAGCTTTAATTTGCTTCTTGATGTGAATGGTGTATTACTCATATTCGGGGTGAAACCAGGGCCGGTGCGCCCCTGTGGGGTGGGGGTGATGCGGCTGCTGCCTCATCGCTCCACGGGGGTGGGGTGTGTGTAATGCAGCGGGCCAGCGCTCACCTGCTGCGTCACTCCACGGGGGGGGGGATGGTGCCGAGTGATGCGGCGCGGCCATCGCCGCCTCATCACTCCGCGGTGTGCTGCTCACCTCCATGGCCTGGCTTCCCTCACTCCACCAGGGGGGTTAAGGTTGATGTCGCTGCAGTTGCGTCACTCCACGAGGAGGGGGGGGGGGGGGTCGGTTGGGTAATACACTCCACGGGGGGATGGTGGGGGGGGGGGAGTTGCCACTCACCTCCATCCAAGGGGGGACTCCTGCTCCTAACTTCCACCCTCCAGTGGCCGGCGCTCTAGGAAAATGCCTAAAGCTGCCTAGTGGTGGCGCCAGCCCTGGGTGAGACTGGCCCACAGGAGTACATTGCAAACCCCAGGTGGGTCCCCTTCCTCTAGGGAACATTTTGCAAACTGTGCACTTGACTTATACATTATTACATATGGTCCATTACCTGTGTAAAGGAGAGCAGTCTACTGTATATACACATAGCAGAGTGACAGGAGTAATACATCCCCATCTCCCATCCTACAGGGTACAGACAGTAACTCCCAGTCCTGCACAGTGCTGAGTACCCGCTGTGCGAATTTGCACAGCGGTCGTCAGTACGTGTGTGAGGCCATCCTGCTTTTTTTAAATGCACGCTTTTCGCAAAGTGATTGACATGAAGAAGGCTTTTGGGGGTGGAAACTGGTCCTTTAGTTGGAGTGTTGAGAAAAATCATTGTTTTAGGGGAGTACATTTGCAGCAGTGCACACATGGTGAAATTCATTTGCAATCACTTAACATCGAATGGATTTCCCTCTGTTCGCAGCCACCAAGTTTGTCTAGACTGTGAATGCGAAGGAGCAGGCCGCCTACGTACCAATAACTCTGTACCAATAACCAGGTAATGCCGCCCACCGCCCCCAAATGCCCTGTGCCTGCCAATCAACTTGTGAACGACCAGCGATGGCTGGCTTAGTTCATTGGGGGGACCCTGTGCATGCACACTGTGGACTGTGCCCATACCTGGTAGTTTGATAATCGCGAGTGGGTCTGAAACGGGCTCTAAGTAATACTGTAACTTGCTCTTCAAGATAGACAAAGTGACATGTACAGATAGAGCTATCCTCCTCTAGCCCTTTAATAGGATTGAGGGCCAGATGTATCAAGCTTCAAAAGTGATAAAATGGAGATTGATAAACAACCAGCCAATCAGCTCCTATCTGCCATGTCACAGGCTGTGTTTGAAAATTGACAAGTAGGAGCTGATTGGCTGGTTGTTTATCACTCTCCCTTTTATCACTTTTTGAAGCTTGATACATCTGGCCCTAAGTGAGCCAGACCTGTCAGACTTAATCCTATGATAATCCCCTACTGCAGGCATTCCCAACCACGGTCCTCAAGGCACACCAACAGTGCAGGTTTTGTAGATATCCAGGCTTGAGCACAGGTGACTTAATTAATATCTGAAGGGTTCTGATTAAACCATCTGTGCTGAATCCTGGATATCGATAAAACCTGCACTGTTGGTGTGCCTTGAGGACCGTGGTTGGGAATGCCTGCCCTACTGTATTGTTCTATGTATTGTATTGCAGCTGAGAACAATAGGCATTGGTGAACCATGGCTCACCATGGCTATCCAGAGAAGGCGAGTTGAAGAAGACTCCACCTGTAACTGCATAGGGTCCAACAGACAGTGGAAGGGAAGTGATTAGTATGTATTCTATGGATAGCATTGTACAAAATGATCAATCTTTATTAGTCAAAAAAATAGGGTAATCATTTTAACCCCTTCCTGACAGAGCTAGTTTTTGCGTTCCTGACAGAGCCATTTTTTTCAAATCTGACATGTCTCACTTAAGTGGGGATAACTTTTTTTTGCTTTTACTTATCCCAGTGATTTTGAGATTGTTTTTTCGTGACACATTGTACTTCAAATTAGTGGTAAATTTGGGTCGATACAGTCTGTGTTTTTTTGTGAAAAATACCAAAATGTCGTGAAAAAATGGAAAATTTAGCGATTTGCAAAATGTTAAATTTTCTGCTTGTGAGACAAATAATCATACCACTCAAAATAGTTAATAACTAACATAGACCATATGTCTACTTTATGTTGCCATCATTATTTCAACTTCCTTTTAATTTTTTTGGACACTAGGAGGCGTAAAATATGAATAGCAAATTCTCAAATTTTCAAGAAAATTTCAAACACTGATTTTTTTAGGGACCAGTTCAGTTCTGATGTGACTTTTAGGGACTTGTATGTGAGACACCCCCATAAATGATGCCATTTCAAAAACTGCACCCCTCACAGTATTCAAAACAGCATTTTGGAAGTTTGTTAACCCTTTAGGTGTTTCACAGGAATTAAAACAAAGTGTAGGTGAAATTTCAAAATTTCATTTTTTTTGCAGGGTTTCAATTTTAATACATTTTTCTAACGAATACAGTAGATTTTACTAGAGAAATGTGACTAAAAATTGATTCCCCCAATTCTTTTGTTTTCATAAATATCCTATATGTGGCCCTAGTGTGCACGGTGACCAAACCACAGGCTTCATAATAGAAGGAGCACCTACTTGATTTTGGAGCCTCCTTTTTATGAGATTATTTTTTAGGCACCATGTAGGTTTCTAGGCACCATAAGATGCTAAAAGTTAGGAACCCCCCCACAAGTGACCCCATTTTGCAAACTACACCCTTCAGGGAATTCATCTAGGGGTATAGTGTACATTTCAAACCCCCAGGGGTTTCACCAATTGTGGTACAACTGGGCAGTGAAAATAAAAAAAAATAATTTTTCATTTTCACAGCTCAGTTGTATCAAAATTGGTGAAACCCCTGGGGGTTTGAAATGTACACTATACCCCTTGATGAATTCCCTGAAGGGTGTAGTTTGCAAAATGGGGTGACTTGTGGGGGGGTTCCACTGTATTGGTGCAACATAGCACCCACCATTCATTCCACCAAAATCTGTGCTGCAAAATCCAAAAATCACTCCTTCCCTTCTGAGTCCTGCCATGCACCCAACTGGTATTTTTTGGTCACATGTGAGGCATTGCCGTACTCGGGAGAAATTGGGGCACAGATTTTGGGGTGCTTTGTATCCTTCATTCCTTGTGAAAATGAAAAATTTTGAGCCAGAACTGCATTTTTCTGTAAAAAATTACATTTTTTTACACAAAAATGCAGATCTGGCTCAAAATTTTTCATTTTCACAAGGAATGAAGGATACAAAGCACCCCAAAATCTGTGCCCCAATTTCTCCCGAGTACGGCAATGCCTCACATGTGACCAAAAAATACCAGTTGGGTGCATGGCAGGACTCAGAAGGGAAGGAGTGATTTTTGGTGGTGGAATGAATGGTGGGTGCTATGTCGCATTAGCAAGACCCCCGAAGCACCAATACAGTGGAACCCCCCCACAAGTGACCCCATTTTGGTCACCAGCTTTGGGAGGGGGGCTGGCGCTGCGGCTGGCGGGGGGGTGGGAGGGGTGCTGGCGCTGCGGCAGCCGGGTGGGTGGGAGTGAGGGGGGCTGCCGGGTGGGAGGGGGGGGGGGCTGGCGATCGGTGGTGATCGGTGCTGTTCTTAACAGCACCGATCACCACCGATCACTGTGTTACCGAGCGGCTTAGCCGCCGGTAACACAGAAAACGCTGCAATTGGCTGTTCACATTTGAACAGCCAATCGCAGCGATCGCCGACCGGGGCTCAGGGACAGCAGACATCTCCAAACAGTCACCGCGTCTATGGACGCGGTGACAGTTTAAAACCATGACGTATATATACGTCTTCGGTCGGGAAGTACCTCCCGACCATGACGTATATATACGTCTTCGGTCGGGAATATCTATCTGTATATATATATATATATGTATATACACACATATATATATATATATATGTGTGTATATACACACATATATATATATATATATATATATATATGTGTATATACACACATATATATATATATATATATGTGTGTGTGTATATACACACACACATATATATATATATATATATATGTGTGTGTGTGTGTATATACACACATACACACACACATATATATATATATATATATATATATATATATATATAATCATTTCATTTTTTTTTTTTTCATTTTTACTATGTCCCTAGTGCTGCTGCTGCTGGCGGGGGGAGGGAGGGAGGGAGGGGGGAGGCAGCGCTGCGGCGCATAACAGCACCGATCACCACACGGCTGCCGGGTGCCGGGTAAGATATAGTGCTGCCGGGTGGGAGGGAGGGGGTGTCCGCGGATCGGTGGTGATCGGTGCTGTACTTAACAGCACCGATCACCACCGTTTTCTGTGTTACCGAGCGGCATAGCCGCCGGTAACACAGAAATAGCTGTGATTGGCTGTTCACATTCCTGCCCCCCCCGGGCGGCGAGGGGGGATGTCTGCTGTCAGGGACAGCAGACATCTCCAAACTGTCACCGCGTCTATAGACGCGGTGACAGTTTAAGTCCATGACGTACATTTATGCCATGTGTCGGGAAGTACTTCCCGACCATGACGTAAATGTACGTCCAATGTCGGGAAGGGGTTAAAAGTTCTATGTGTTGTCATATTAACATCTAATGGTGCTCAGATCCATATCCTTATTATGGGATGTATATTGTGGCAGGGACAGCATAAATTCATATGAGGTGAATGTGAACTAACTAGACTAAGGGCGGGATGCTGGTATAATCGCGGCGAATGTGCATACTTACCGCAAGGTGACCGTCACTACTTCGCGGCGTTTCCGCTCTTCTCATCTCCATATGCTGTAAGAATTCAGTTACCGCAATCTGTTTGCGGTAACTGACCCCTGCGCGATCTCCGTTTTTAGTCTAGTGCGCATGCGCCCGCTGTGTGCATAGCGGACATGCGCACTGGGCACCTTCCTGGACGCTGCTCAGCTAGAAGTGCGCGTCTTGCATAATTGTGTCAGGGCAGCCATTTCACTCGGGGACAAGTAAGTTTCCTATGTATTATGGCGCCCAAATATTTGTGAAACGGGTCATCGTGTGGTATGGGTCACCATGGTTTAAATGTATGTATGTGTACATTTGTTCTATTACCGCTGGCCTCTCCGCCAGCCAAGGGAGGCGAGTTACCACACAGCTTGTACTAGCGCGGCGGATGTAACAGCATAGGGTGCGCGCGCTTCTCCTGCACAACCCTATGGGGAGAGCAGCGCGCACCGATAACATCAAGAATGCGGAAGTGCTGAGAGAAGCACTGATCCGCCTGAGGATATAACATACAGCGGCGCAGAAAAACACCCGGGGCCGCGGCGGTGAGTCATATAGCATCCCGCCCTAGGTGTTAGATCAGCAGCAGCAGCAGCAGCAGGATAATTAGATCCAGTCCAGGTTTCCTAGGCTGATGTGATCAGGGTTTAGCTGATTAGCAGCACCTGTGGCTTTCTGTTAAATCTGTGTCCAGGGCAGAGGATAATTGCTCCTGATGGTGAAATAGCTGTCCAGGTGATAGGCTGGGATCAAAAATAAAACATTAATCAACCCAGGATCGGAGAGGCGGGTAGATGTATTGTCAGAAAGCAGTACAGGGAGTTACGGGGTTTATCTGTTGTGTTCTGTAAGCCTACGGCAGTTAGAGGTGATAGGGTGAAGGGTAGTGTTACATTAGTGAGTGCAATGCAGGGCTCTGCATTACTATTTCATGCAATGGGCAGAACCAGGGCCGGAGCCACCACTAGGCAGCTCTGCTTTAGGCAGTTGCCTGGGGGTGCCAGCCACTGGAGGGTGGCACTTGGGAGCAGGGATATGGTAGGGCCATTGTAATCTGTGAGAAGTTTGGTGAACTGTGTTGCTGTACTGTAACCCTGTGAACATACTGGAATGCTGTTGCCTGCTACAAATAAAGACTCAGACTGCATCTGTGTCCAGTGAATGTGATTCCTTGTCACATTATGTATTCCATAAATTATAGATTGATATGTACAGTATGAGTGATTAATAACTGTAAGTGTCACACAATTCACGTTGGGGAATGGATCAGACCAAATCTGGGAAATTGTTCAGCAACTTTATAACCTGGGTCCAGGCCCTCTAAGCCTCTGGGTCCCATAGCAATGTCACCCACTATAACTATGCCTATGCTAGGCTCTCCACATCTCCTACAAATACAAGCAAATGCCCAGCCAGCAAGTCAGTGCTGCTGAAATGACCTTCACAATAACTTACACAATGTAATGTAGAAGAGAGAGGAAAAAGAAAGTAGGCAAGTATGACGTAATAGCAACAAATAAGGCACTTTTACCTGCCACCTAAAATTGATCCCATAAAACGAGGAAGGGAGGCAAGAAACAGTGGGGTAAGTTCCTCTCAGTTATATATAGGGCCAGATGCACTAAGCTTCAACAGTGATACAATGGAGAGTGATAAACAACCAACCAATCAGCTCCTGTATGACATTTTTCAAACACAGCCTCTGACATGGCAGGTAGGAGCTGATTGGCTGACTGTTTATCACTCTCCATTTTATGACTTTTGAGGCTTAGTACATCTGGCCCATAGAGAGAGAGAGAGCGAGAGAGAGAGAGAGAGAAAACACACATATATTTCAGAATTTAGCCACAGAAGCGATATCAACAGCTTTTTATGAATGGATTTAAACTTTCAGGGGAGGAGAGGTGCCCCCTTTAAAGCAGGAGCCCAGTGGCAGATGACTCCATTGTCTCCTAGAGTTCTGCCCAGGGCTGGTGCCAGGCATCGCAACACCCCAGGTGCCGAGTTGCCCCACAGGGGGCGGGGGGAGAGTTGCACCCGCCGCCGAGTCACTCCACCAGGGGAAGGGGGGGTGGAGACCGCTCACCCGCTCCACCATCCACAGGGGGGGGGGGAGAGTTGTGGCCGGTAGGGACCTGCTCCCAAGTGCCACCCTCCAGTGGCTGGCACCCCCAGGCAACTGCCTAAAGCAGAGCTGCCTAGTGGTGGCTCCGGCCCTGGTTCTGCCCATTGCATGAAATAGTAAATAGTAATGCAGAGCCCTGCATTGCACTCACTAATGTAACAATACCCTTCACCCTATCACCTCTAACTGCCGTAGGCTTACAGAACACAACAGATAACTCCCTGTACTGCTCTCCGACAATACATCCACCCGCCTCTCCGATCCTGGGTTGATTAATGTTTTATTTTTGCTGAAATTTCAAAGAATTAAAACATTGTGGCAACTTAAAAAGCCGCTTAAATGTATTTTTTTCAGCTGTCTAACATTATCAGAGGGTTTGCTAGATGATCAGGGCTGTCGATATGCAGCGAGCCTGAAAGGTACCAAGGAGGCGTGTTCAGATCCTGGACACATGGCCACAGACCCACACCCTACAAACATCAATGAAATATGCCTTGTATATTGCTGGAGTGGAGCATTTGTACCCCATAATGGCTGCCCTGCACCCCTATTTGTGATTCAGCGATCTGACTATATGGAGTCGACTTAGAGACACTTTTGACCTATTGACCAGATACCCATTATTACACAGTCAATGTAACATATATGCATCAATATGCTGTCTGTTCACATAACGGTTTTCTGTGGAGTTGTTTGTAGACGTCAAGTTCAATTTAACCTCGCTTAATAAGTTAAATGTTTACCTTCGAAGGCACTTTCCTGGCCAAATTCCCAATGTATCCTGAGTGTGACATGAAACGCTGGAACAACTTCATTCATTTTTGAATTTCTAGCTTACTCCATCGCTCTGTACATATATTTGGAAACAGAGGAAGCTGCGATTGGTAACTATCCTGCCCCATGCACCAGTGTATGCTGGGGAACGTGGCAGGTAATGTGATAGATACATTAGGGCAGATGTATTAAGCCTGGCAAAGAGATAAACTGGAGATAAAGTGAAAGGAGATAAATCACCAGCCAATGAACTTTGTTTGAAAATGACAGGTTGGAGTTGATTGGCTGGTGCTTTTTCTCCTTTCACTGTATCTCCACTTTATCTCCAGTTTATCTCATCTCCAGGCTTAATACATCTGCCCCAGTAGGACTAACCGAAAGGGACACATTCTAAAAAGTAGGGATTGAGCATAATAGTAAAGAGAGAAAAATGAGCTGTCGCTGTGATCATCATCCTGGGAAATGCATCAGTAGTTCTCAGCCGGACGCCCAGAGCTCGCATTCACAACATTGACATCGGCTGCACGTGTTTTCTTCCAGACTGAGAACCCTGAAATAATTGCTGATGGCTATTACATGTAGGGCCTAATTCAGGTTGGCTCACTAAGCAGAGGTCATTCACTGCATATTGTGCCCAAAAACGCTGTCCGCCCCCCCGGCCGAACAATTTTGATGTGTCGACTTTGACACAGAAACGTTAAAACCGCATGTCGACCTTTTTGTGTGTTGACCTTTTTCATGTCAACCTTTTGCTTGAGTCGACCTTTCTTCACATGTAGATCATGTGACCTTTTGGGGTCAACCTAGACAGGCCCGCCAATAGGGGGGTGCTATGGGTACAGCTGTCCCGGGCCCGGCCTCTCTGAGAGCATTAGATCGAGGTATTTAAAATTTTTTGCAGACGGGCGGTATTTCATGCCCTGCCATCCACGAGGGCATAGAGGGAGAATAGAATAGTGTGCCAAGCGCAAAAAGGCACCGTGCCCGAAGCATGGCAAGCCATGCGAGGCGATGCTGTACACTTTCAGATTTAGGGGCCTATTTATCATCAGATGCACATGTGCTGTGATAACATTGGGCCAAATTGCAATGTGATAATTGACTACATCACATGGTTGTATCAATTATCGCATGGACGGACAGAGCTTGCGATAAATCTTTGTCCCTGTAATAGGGCTCCGCATCCATATTGGGGTATTTAAAAAATATATACCCTGATGCTGTGTGGAGCATGCACGGCTGTAACCGGCATGGCTGTTACCACCAGCATTGCCAACCCCCCCCATCATAATGACCACCCCTCCACCACACTGCGACCACCACACCACTGGGTATACTCACCAGCCCCCAGGGATCGGCTCATGCAGTGCTGCTGATCTTCGAGGGTAACTCCTTCCATTGGACACCCATAGCTGATCACACTGCCTGGTCCCTGCACTGATTTCTCTGCCCAGAGAAGGCGCTGTGCCTAGGTAGGAGATTTACAGTGAGCCCTGTGAATTCGCCAGCTGAGGATGCCGTTATTATCACAGGGCTCAATATATTCTGATAACTCCTTTCTAGCAGACTTACAAGATCTATATAGTGCTTTTTTTTTTTAAATCTCTTTATTTTTAAAGGTAGTAGACAGATAAAAGACTGTTACAAAGGGCAGACAAAACATTTGAAGAAGGAATCCGTAATATAAAACATTAAAGGACCAAAGCAAGTTACATTGGGCACAATAATGACATCATATAAAGTGATACAAACAGTAGCAGAACAAAAAGACCTAACGATCACAATAAAAGCGATCAGATCAATTTTGTACATAACTATAAATAGTGTCAGTATATGAGAGCATTGAACTTTATTGTTTTATCTTTAATAAACTGAGACTGTGCTCTTTCTCTGAAACATTCTGACATACTTTAGGTTGTGCATCAAACATTTCAACTATAAAGCAATATCTTCTTAATCTCGCAAATAGCGAATAGAGGGTGTTACAATTCTATCCACCATAATGGCAACTAGAATATTTGAAAAACCAATTACTATATACAATAGTAAAAAAAAAAGTATAGGTTGAAATCTCTTTTTTCTATATACACCATAGACTTAAGTCTAGTATCAAATCAAGGAACTCTATTTTGTTAACCTCGAAATTGTATTTCACCAGTAAACTGTTTTCATTTACATTAGTATACTTTAAAAAGTTGTATCTTGTTTAAACAGCCCTTCCCCCTCCCGTATCCACTATCGGGAGGGGGAAGCCTTGTTGGTGCATGGCCAAACCAGAAGATGCACTTGCGGGGGTGTGGTGATCTGATTGCATTATCTTGGCTCCACCCTCCACTATACCGTGCTGAAAAAATGGCATTGATAACGTGGTCAGCGGGGGACGGGTTACGATGATGTGATTCAGCGTGTATTGCGTCATCTAGTTCCCCTTGGTCCACCCGCTTGTTGATGGCAGGGGGGTAGATGGGGTCTGGTGGGATCCGATGGGCTTGTTTACCTTTGCAGGTGGCCAGGAGGGTCACCCAATTTTTTTGGAGCCTCCCGGAAATACCAGCTCGGTAAGCAAGTATGTATAAAACTAATGAAGCATAAACTCTGCCAGCCTACCTCACCCAGCCAGGACTCTGTACAGACAGTGCAGCTGCCTTATTTATGAGATGCCTCCAGCCGCCAACCAAACAGAGCTCGCATACTAGCAGCCAATCACTCTACGCAGCTGCCGGTATGTGAATAATATCACTAGCACACTGGTATTAGCATTAGATGCCCAGCAGAAACTACGGCGGTGCCGGTGGGAAAGGAGACCGGAGCTGTATGGTGATTACTACTGGGGTCATTATATCTAAGGGAAACTACTGGGAGCAAAGATGTCAAAATGGGAGGGGGGGGGGGGAGGCAGCTAGCCCCCTCAAAATTGAGAGAGGTGCTGATACACTGGCACAGTGAAGAAGCATCAGCGGAGCCCTGCAGGCGGGCTGGGGAATGCGAGAGTGGTGCAACAGTAAGGGCAGTTAATATATGGAGTACTCTACCAGAGAAAGTTGGGATCACTGATTCAATTGATACGCTTAAAAATGGGTTGATATAGAGATATAGGGCCTGTTTTTGGTTTCCTCAGTAAACTGCCAGGATCACATCTTACTTAGTGCCAGAGAGGCTCCTTGCCGCCCAGCCGAATACCCGCCCCCCCCCCCGCACCTTTTCTCCTCCCTTCGCAAATAAGAGTCAGTCTCAACTGACTTTTATTTGCAGGCGCCGGAACAAAGACAGGGCGGGCAGCTGACATCATGTGATATCAGTCGTCCGCCCCTGTCAGGCATCGGTCCGTCCACGTACCCATGGGAACGTCCAGCGTTTTCATGGGGATGCCCATAAAATGATGGGCATTCCCATGGCCACCACCCCCCCGTCCGCCCTGTCACTTCCTCCCCGCTGTGACTGTTCAGTTGGGGTTTGCACATGCACAGAAATGTGTGAACCCTGACCATCGGGGCAGGGGACAAATTTGGATCACTGAATTGGCCCCTTACCTCCCTCCCTGAAGCCACTTTGTGGCCCCTACTGTTCCTCTGCCATCATTGCTGGAGCACTTTCCCTAAGTATAGGGTGCATGGCTTCTTGGGAATCTAAGCCACCAGTGTGCTAGAGAGAGGTAGTCATCATTCTAGTTCTTAGCGCCAGTCCTCCATGGTGGATGGATAGCGGCGATGTCATTGTTGTGTTGGGCCACAGGGGCTGGCATCAGGGAGGCTGCTAGTCTTAAATCCTCACTATTTCAGGGTGAGTCAGAAAAAGAGTCAGCAACAGTGGCGTAACTACTGTAAGGCAGCCCCAGCTTCTGCTTGGGGGAACAAGCAGCAGCGGGGTCTGTGTGGGCACCGGTACCCGCTTGACGCACTAACATGCTGCTGCCTGCCGCTGCCCACTGGCTGAGCACCGGAGGCGAGTCAGCTGCTGCGCTGGTGCGGCCTGGTGGGCATGCTAGGATGGCCTGGGATGTGTCGGAGCCAAGAGAAGCAGCAGTGTCTTCTGGTCTCTCTTCCTCTCTCCTGCTTCAGCTTCTCGGTTATGCGTTTGATGCCATCACGTCACTTGCTTGGGAAATATTCTGGAGAGGAGCCGGGGGGGAGGGGGAGACACAAACTTTTTGGCAGGGCGGAGCAAAATGTATAGTTACTCCACTGGTCAGCAAGTACAGTGTGCTGTATGAGCGGTTTTGGGCAGTAGAATATAAGAAAGAGGTTCTTCAGCAAAAAAAAATATATAAAAAAATGCTATGTTAGTTTACAGCTAAGACAGAGAGAGACATTAAGTTCCCATTATGACTCTCTCCAGTTTGCCTGCAAGCAGCAAACATGATGAAAATGATATTGAATTTCAAATTTGTGCTATAAGCCCAACTACCTCTTCCATTCACCTAGAATAGGCCTTGAGCTTATTCCAAGCACTTAAAGAATATACCTAAACAACCAGCACAATTTAGTGCCCATAATCTGTCATCTTTAGAACACTGTCCCTTAGAGGTCAAATTATCATAAAATAAATACATGGGAATTTTGAACCTAATATGCAATAATAGATATTTTATTTATTAATTACATCTGTGACATTAAATTCACAAAAAAAAGAACTGGTAATGATAAAGTCATCTAACAATGTACATAGGCATGTACTAAAATAGGTAGCTGCCTGAGACTGTAATTGGTATGCAGTATAACTGCCATTTCCGATTCAGCTTATTAGCAGCTCAAGGGCCAGATGCACTAAGCTTCAAAAGTGATAAAATGGAGAGTGATAAACAGCCAGCCAATCAGCTCCTATCTGTCATGTCACAGACTGTGTTTGAAAAATGTCAGGTAAGAGCTGATTGGTTGGTTGTTTATCACTCTCCATTTTATCACTTTTGAAGCTTACAGCATCTGGTCCCAAATCTGAACGAGCAATTAATGAATCACCTATAAGATATACACTGACTGAAAATGAGTTACAGTAATTATTTAGACGAGGCCTCCTGGACCAGATTCATAACAATGCAAGAAGAGAAATACATTAAAGCACAGAGAAAGTTGTAGAATTGTAACTTTTATAGGCTGCGCATAAGAAAAGAGATCAGTGAATTCAAATATACTTCTGGCAAATTTCCCCCGTTGGGTATGAAGGTTTAGTAATGTATTTCCAGCCCACTGACCAAATTGATTTTCTGTACATTTGTGACAGGAATTTGCAAGAAGGCTTGTTATTAAATTATTATTCACTTGGTAAGGTGTGTTTTGGTGGTCAGGAATAGTAATGTGACAGGATGTGAGATCGCTAATGTATTTTCATTGCCGTTCCCTTTAGGGAGTCCTTAGGAATTTCTGTTGCTAAGTAGTGGGAAAGAATTGTCAGCACGGAGACGTACTGATAAATATTCTCTGTTGTAACTGTAGGAAGGTAGTATTTAAAAGCAATACGGTATGATGAGCCAACAGATAGAATGGTAGACATGTGTGATCACACCCGTGGCACCCCCCCTCCCCCTCCTCCCTGCTGGCGTCACCTGCCTGCACACATTAATGTTTTTTTTTTCTCACAGGCACGTAGCCATGCCCTCCCAGAAGCCATGCACCCTCCTGGTGTCCACGCCCCTCAATTTTACCGGGGCTTGGCCAACCTGTCGGTTCCCCTGGGCATACCCAAGCGTTTTCAGAGAAGGTGTGTGACGTCAGCTCCGGCCCAGTCTGTTACTATAAAATCCACTGATTAAGTCCTGGGCTACGCACACTACAAAAATCATTAGATGGTGGGTGATTGCAAATTGATTTGCAGCTAAATGTAGTGCTACATTTTCACAGGCTTATCCCAGCTTTGCGCCGCTCTGGCTGGGTGGCGTATAACTGATCGCAGGACTCTGCAAAGTAGCAACCATGGAATCACGTCTGAATAAGCTCCTGCAGATGGAGCCTCTCTCAATGTTGCATTTTCTCCGCCTCAGTTGGAGCACTGACAGACGGGTTGAGGCACGTTGAGGCACGACAACATACAATACACATATCCACTACTGAGTGGCCAACGCTCCACTAATCCAGTACTGTAGAGCGAATAGCGGCAGATGGAGACATATATGCAATGTAGAGAAGATTCAAACGCGTTTTGTCTATAAATAGACTTCATCAGGGGTCATTCCAAAAATACTACAGTTTATGCAAGAAGGACTGCTTCATAGAAGTGAAATGGGTACTTCAATACCCGTTAGGGTTTAGCCTTATTTGATATAAACAATATATTTCTCTACAGGGTTGTCACAAAACACTTTTTTAAATATTTCTTATTAAATGTGAGGAACCACAATAGTGGTAAGATACACTGAATTAATATGATAAAATAGAATAAGAGCAATAACTTTTGGGTCTCATTTAGGGGCTCATTCATCACCGGAGCTGTTCAGCATTGCTCCTTCTCAGGACAGCTACTCCCCGCAATCAGTAACACTGCTACTTTAGAAGCAGAATTAGGTTCCTCTCCCATCTCCAGTTTCTGAGCATGTGTAACCTAAGGTAACACATGCATAGAGCCGCTGGTCAGTCAGTGATGAGGCTGAGGATAGATCCGCTCAGATCCTTCTTCGCATCCCCGGAACTCCATCCCATAGGAAGATGGTGTTTTTTCTCATAGGAAAACTCAAAATAAAAAAGTTTTCAGTGTTTGCTAAATATTAGGCAAACACCTAAAAGCCCCTTACACAAAATATGCAGGAACTAGCATTTCTGCATGTGTAACGGCCAATTAAGTGATACATTTAGAGCAAAACAAAGGCCCTTATTCTGATTGAGTCGGACCGCTGCGTGTGCGGTCGGACAGCCGATGTTTGGTGTTTGCGCATATGCAGAGGCATTCTGCGCATGTGTGAATGCCTCGCATGTCTGAACACGGTGTGAAATCCGTGCAGAAAATGATCGGTTGGACCCATCCGAGCAGGGAGTGGAGAGGGGAGTGAAGGGATGTTTTGGCTCATTGCCATATGTTTACTCCCCGCGTTTCATGGGAATTCCCATGAAAACGCTGGGCGTACGTATGGTAATGCGGCCGTGATGCACATGTGGGGGGCGGACAGCTGACAAAGCCGGATGCCAGCTGGTTGCCTATTCGGATTGTGGCTTTTGAAAAAACAGAGGTCGTCAGTTTGCATTCCTGGATCCCAATCAGTACATCGAGAGAGTGTATTGATGACTGACTCATATTATAGGTAAACTTGATCGGGCAGGGGCGGGCATTGATTTCTGTCATTAATTCAATGAAGTCGCTCTCTGATCCTACCCAAAAGAGCAGGACATCGTCAATGTACCTCGTATAGAGGGCAATGTCCTTGGCACAAGGGGCTTCGAGAAAGAGCTCCTTCTCGAAGCCCCTTGTGCCAAGGGGCTGTGCCAATACACTATCTCGATGTACTGATTGGGATCCAGGAAGGCAAACTGACGACCTCTGTTTTTTCAAAAGCCACCGACAGAAACACACTGCTGGATGCCAGAAGCCACCATCCGCCAGCACTGAAAAATGGACTACCCGTGTCTCAATTGATACGTGTTAAAAGGATCACCAGTGAATCTGATCAACTTGAAGTAGATCTGGACAACATGTCCAACAAGTTTAAAGAAAGAGGTTACTCGAATGCGGTACTACAATCTGCCAGAAGGAGAGTTGATTTACTCTCCCGAGAGTCATTATTGAAAAGAAAAGTATCTGATGCCTCGGCTCTAACCGACAGGATTGGATGGGTCCGGGATTTCAATAATGCAGATGAGTACATCTCTAAATCTTCAAAGGCCCTGTGGCCTGTGATTCGCAGTGACAAAAATCTGGTTAAACTCCGCAATTCAACAATCATGCCCTGTTATAAACGGGGTCCGAATATTCGGGATTGGGTGGTCCGGACAGAGATCTCAAATAGACAACCTCCCAACACTAAAGTAAAAAGTGGCGGCTGCTATCGCTGCATGGGCTGTATCACATGCAGTGGCATGCAGAATACCAAAGTGTTCTACCATCCCTACTCTGGCACCAAGTACCACATCAAGTTTCCACTGACATGTACCAGCACCAGGTGCTGAGCACCTACATCGTATATCTAATTCGATGTCCGTGCGATATGTGCTATGTCGGGAAGACGATTCGCACATTGCGGGAGAGGATTGCAAATCACAGAGCTGCCATGCGGACAGCAATCAGCAAGAACAACAAAGAACACGATAAACCTGTAGCTCGACACTTTGTGTCTGCTCAGCATCCTTTGTCCAGCCTTCGTTATACTATCATTGACCATGTACCCCCTGACATCAGAGGCGGGGACCTGGCCAAACGGCTATTACAGCTGGAGAGTCGGTGGATATTTAAATTAGACACCTTGTGGCCGCGAGGCTTAAATGAACAGTGGTCACTAAATATGTTCATCTAACAGTGGACATTCCTTGTTGTTCACTATAGACACTCTGCAGCTGACCGTATATGCTTTTATGTATACCCACACAGTTTTCTCTTTTTGCACAGTATTTTATGTTGTTTCTCTATCACCCAGGCAACAGCGTCCCGGCTGAGGAGGGTCGCCTAGCAACCAGGACGCACTCCGGACCAACGTGAACGAAATGACGCGGTGACGCCCACACGCCAGTCCGGAAGTGCGGGAACTATCGGCTGACAACCACGCCGGTGGACGCTGCTTAGTATACGGGGAACCAGGTACTATTTAGGTGAGTTATGTTTTCTATACACTTGTTGGCTTTGCTTGATAAAGGATTAACCTCCGAAACGTCGCATTTGACCCGAAATACCCTGTTTGGTGGTGTTTTTTATTGGTTACAAAGTCTGTGTGAGTGCCGCTGTGATTGGGAGTCTATATCTATATATATATATATATATATATATATATATATATATATATATATATCCGGAGGTAGGGATCACACTCTCCTCCAACCACAGTCGACTGCCGGGGTGTCACCTCAGGAAATCCTGGACAAATCCAGTCCACCAGTATAGCCACAAAGAATGAGGACACTCACCGGTCTTCTTGAAAACAGACAATTTTTTCTTTATTTAGTCCATCTCACCAAAATAAAGTGCAAAGTGCATGACAGTGGGCCAAGGGCCAACGTTTCGGTCCGCCACCAGACCTTTATCAAGGCCCCCACTATCTCCTCCTAAAGTGCATAACCTGTAGCATTACCATGTATGCCTTATATGAGCCCAGCCAGTAAACAGCAACGCCCCCAGACAAATACATAAAACCTGGAACTACAACATATAACATTCCATAAGTGTGCAAAAGCTTAGTACTCCATGTCAGTTAATAGTGTATACTTACACCCATATTCCCGCCTGCCACATCGGGAGAATAATGTGCAGCTGTGCCACATACGCAGGCACATTTCCTGCTTCATGGTGTATAGTATTCCAGTGTGTCCGGCACCGGAAGTGCGTCTCAGCGGCGTCACTTCCTGCCGGTGGAGCGCACAACCAGGAAGTGTGCGTTCCATCTACAGCGCTAAACTTTATTCATACCCAGATGTCATTCAACACTGCCAAGCGGCGGTATTACATTGCCGCTAGCGTCATCACCTGTCAGTGGAGCGCACAACCCGGAAGTGTGCGCTCCACACAGGCACCAGCACTGCTACTCAAAAGCGCTATAGAAGAAAGCGCTGTAGAATACATGGATAGCCTTGATCTAACAAGGCATAATAAAACTGGGACCAGCACTCAAAAAACGCCATCACAACCGCAACTTATTAGTATAAATTACCAGGCACATATAGGTCTACATGGTAATACTGCCACCTAGTGTTCATTACAATTAAATACCACAAACCTCCAAAAAAATACACAGAAATATATATACACAAAGACATGTACAAAAATATACACAATATACAAAAAAATCTACACACATATAGTGTGTCAAATGATTATATATACATACAATATATACACAATAGAACACTGTTATCAAGGTTGCTCAGACCATCCTCATTTTCTAATAACATAAACTATAAAAACACTGACAGAGAGTTATACTCATTAAGGCCCCTAGGGGCTACAGTGTCCAACCTGAAGATCCACTTAAGCTCTTTCCTCAGTAAGGTCAGTCCGCGGTCACCTCCTCTCAACAGGGGAGGGACCCAGTCTATGATCATATAGCTCAAGGAGGAAATTTGATGTTTACATTTCAAAAAATGCGCTGCTACGGGCTTATCTGTCACTTGGTGGGCATATGCAAGACGAATAGATGACCGGTGTTGGTTCATTCTTTCCCGGAACGTACGTATCGTCTTGCCCACATAAAATAGGCCACATGGGCAGCGCAAGAAATATATTACGTGGTCCAATGTGCACGTCAAATGGTGTTGGATCACAATTTTCTGACCCGAATGCGGGTGATGAAATGAAGGCCCACTAATGAGTCCACGACAAGTGGTGCAACTCGGGCACCGAAAACACCCATTTTTGGTCATCAACCATCGTTTGTCAGTGGATGGACTAGGCGTAACATCTGGTCGGAGCAGCATATCTTTCAAATTCTGTCCACGTCGGGCAGCAATCAGAGGTGGTGCCTCAGTAACTTTTTGGAACACCGCATCCGTACCCAGAATCCGCCAATTACTTTTGATGGATCTCTCCATGGTCTTGAACTTGGTGTCACATTTCATCACCACTGTCATGCGGTTTGTATTGCACTTATCCCGAATTTTTGGTGAGGTGTGGATCTTTCTTGCCCTCTTCAGGCTGGTCTGTATATCCTTTTCGTGGTAACCCCGGTTCCGAAATCTCTCACAACACTCTTGTATTTGTTGTTCAGCAACTTCCGGTATTGAATTATTTCTGTACACCCGCAGAAGTTGTGAAATTGGCAATCTAGATTTCAATTTATCAGGGTGATGGCTAGATGCCCACAAAAGCGTGTTTCGATCCGTCGGTTTACGGTAAAGAGTGTACTCTAAATGATTATCCTTTCGTAGTACAGTTACATCGAGAAAGTTCATGCTGTCCCGATCAGCCACAGCTGTAAACCGAATGGGGCTATCTAGTTCATTCAACTGTTGAACCATCAAATAGAAGGACTCTGTCGTGCCTCGCCATATTAAAAACAGATCGTCGATGAAACGCTTAAAATATAGGATGTTTGCACCGTGTCTACCTAGGATATGTACCGTCTCGTATGCCGCCATATACAAATTGGCGAATCCTGGTGCCAAATTCGATTTAATGGTTTTGGTTATAGAGGAAGTAGGAGTTGAGCTAAAGAAAATTAAAAGTGAGATTAAAGAATTTGAAAAAACTTATAACCCTACACTGGTAAAGGATAAATCTGGTGACTGGTTGAAAAAATTGCAAGAACAAATAGAAAAATATCGAGCTGATTTGCTTGCATTTAAAAGGAAGAAGTGGGATACTGTTGAGGTGGATTATCAGAAACACTCTGTATACCGCTGGTTAAGCGGTGAACCAGGGGAGAACAGACGCAGATTTAGGACCCACTTTAGAGCTGGTTATCAAGGTCCCCGTGAAACAGATTCTTCTCCTGAGTCTGACGCCTCAGCACATTTACCACCGTTTGATCACGCCTCCACCTCCACTTTTTTAGGGAGAGACCCGAGACCCCGACGGGCAAAAGATCGAAACGCAGGAGGTTACACCCACGGAGGGAGCGATATAAGAGGAGGGCGTTGGGGCAAGAATCGGAGGAATTGATTTTTAACTTGTCCGATCATATATTGACAGCACCAGAAAAATCTTTACTAGTGAAGGGTTTGAGTTTTATACCCACTTGTAAATTTAACTCCTTTGATTGGTCCGTTAACCATTACAAGATGGGGCGTAAATTGCGCCTCAAGGAATTTTTTTCAAATAAAGTGGATCAGAATTATACTGCACCTATTTTGATGGCTAAACCTAGCTCTTTTGACCCTCCTTCTGTTAATCCGAGCTTAAAGACATTTTTAAAAGTGGTTGATGGTGAAGTTAGTGGGAGACATCCGGAAGAAAGCAAAATGCATGATAACCTTACCAGAGCAGAACGTAGAGCGCTATGTGAACTTAAAAATAACAAATCTCTTGTTGTCAGAAATGCGGATAAGGGGGGAGCGGTGGTTCTGCAAAACTTCACTGACTATGACCGTGAGGTCAGAAGGCAGTTGGGTGATGCAGATACCTACCGCCCGATCCCCTCTAATCCCATGAGTACGATTAAACGACAAATTGATTTAACTCTATCATATGCACTAAAGATGGGTTGGATTGATAATACAACATTTAAGTTGCTACAGGTGGAGCATCCAAGATGCCCAATCTTTTACACCTTGCCTAAGGTGCACAAGTCGCTTGAGGACCCTCCAGGAAGGCCTATAATCTCTGCCTGTGGCTCACTGCTACAACCGCTGGCCCAATTTGTAGATCATTATCTACAACCCTGTATGCAGGCAGGCATAAGCTATATCAAGGATACCAACAACTTCCTGGAGGGACTCAGCGACTTGTGCGACCTACCTGATGACTGCATTTTAGCGTCTCTGGACGTATCCTCACTTTATACCGTGATCCCACACGAGGGGGGGATTCAGGCGGTAAGAGAGGCTCTCACCAAGGGACCCTATGAAGGACCCCCTATAGAATTCATTTGCCAATTGATTGAATTAGTCTTAACTCAGAACCATTTTCTGTACCATGGCGGTTACTATATGCAAATATCAGGAACCGCCATGGTTTCGAATTTGGCACCAGGATTCGCCAATTTGTATATGGCGGCAAACGAGACGGTACATATCCTAGGTAGACACGGTGCAAACATCCTATATTTTAAGCGTTTCATCGACGATCTGTTTTTAATATGGCGAGGCACGACAGAGTCCTTCTATTTGATGGTTCAACAGTTGAATGAACTAGATAGCCCCATTCGGTTTACAGCTGTGGCTGATCGGGACAGCATGAACTTTCTCGATGTAACTGTACTACGAAAGGATAATCATTTAGAGTACACTCTTTACCGTAAACCGACGGATCGAAACACGCTTTTGTGGGCATCTAGCCATCACCCTGATAAATTGAAATCTAGATTGCCAATTTCACAACTTCTGCGGGTGTACAGAAATAATTCAATACCGGAAGTTGCTGAACAACAAATACAAGAGTGTTGTGAGAGATTTCGGAACCAGGGTTACCACGAAAAGGATATACAGACCAGCCTGAAGAGGGCAAGAAAGATCCACACCTCACCAAAAATTCGGGATAAGTGCAATACAAACCGCATGACAGTGGTGATGAAATGTGACACCAAGTTCAAGACCATGGAGAGATCCATCAAAAGTAATTGGCGGATTCTGGGTACGGATGCGGTGTTCCAAAAAGTTACTGAGGCACCACCTCTGATTGCTGCCCGACGTGGACAGAATTTGAAAGATATGCTGCTCCGACCAGATGTTACGCCTAGTCCATCCACTGACAAACGGTGGTTGATGACCAAAAATGGGTGTTTTCGGTGCCCGAATTGCACCACTTGTCGTGGACTCATTAGTGGGCCTTCATTTCATCACCCGCATTCGGGTCAGAAAATTGTGATCCAACACCATTTGACGTGCACATTGGACCACGTAATATATTTCTTGCGCTGCCCATGTGGCCTATTTTATGTGGGCAAGACGATACGTACGTTCCGGGAAAGAATGAACCAACACCGGTCATCTATTCGTCTTGCATATGCCCACCAAGTGACAGCAGTAGCAGCGCATTTTTTGAAATGTAAACATCAAATTTCCTCCTTGAGCTATATGATCATAGACTGGGTCCCTCCCCTGTTGAGAGGAGGTGAAAGCGGACTGACCTTACTGAGGAAAGAGGTTAAGTGGATCTTCAGGTTGGACACTGTAGCCCCTAGGGGCCTTAATGAGTATAACTCTCTGTCAGTGTTTTTATAGTTTATGTTATTAGAAAATGAGGATGGTCTGAGCAACCTTGATAACAGTGTTCTATTGTGTATATATTGTATGTATATATAATCATTTGACACACTATATGTGTGTAGATTTTTTTGTATATTGTGTATATTTTTGTACATGTCTTTGTGTATATATATTTCTGTGTATTTTTTTGGAGGTTTGTGGTATTTAATTGTAATGAACACTAGGTGGCAGTATTACCATGTAGACCTATATGTGCCTGGTAATTTATACTAATAAGTTGCGGTTGTGATGGCGTTTTTTGAGTGCTGGTCCCAGTTTTATTATGCCTTGTTAGATCAAGGCTATCCATGTATTCTACAGCGCTTTCTTCTATAGCGCTTTTGAGTAGCAGTGCTGGTGCCTGTGTGGAGCGCACACTTCCGGGTTGTGCGCTCCACTGACAGGTGATGACGCTAGCGGCAATGTAATACCGCCGCTTGGCAGTGTTGAATGACATCTGGGTATGAATAAAGTTTAGCGCTGTAGATGGAACGCACACTTCCTGGTTGTGCGCTCCACCGGCAGGAAGTGACGCCGCTGAGACGCACTTCCGGTGCCGGACACACTGGAATACTATACACCATGAAGCAGGAAATGTGCCTGCGTATGTGGCACAGCTGCACATTATTCTCCCGATGTGGCAGGCGGGAATATGGGTGTAAGTATACACTATTAACTGACATGGAGTACTAAGCTTTTGCACACTTATGGAATGTTATATGTTGTAGTTCCAGGTTTTATGTATTTGTCTGGGGGCGTTGCTGTTTACTGGCTGGGCTCATATAAGGCATACATGGTAATGCTACAGGTTATGCACTTTAGGAGGAGATAGTGGGGGCCTTGATAAAGGTCTGGTGGCGGACCGAAACGTTGGCCCTTGGCCCACTGTCATGCACTTTGCACTTTATTTTGGTGAGATGGACTAAATAAAGAAAAAATTGTCTGTTTTCAAGAAGACCGGTGAGTGTCCTCATTCTTTGTGGCTATATATATATATATATATATATATATATATATATATATATATATATATATATATATATATATATATATATATATTATGGACAATTAGAGGCAAGCACACCAGTTTAAAGCAAATGCAAAAAAGTAGTATTTACGAAGGTAAAGGCATAGATCCAACTTGCAGTAAAAGAACAGTTCACAGGTTATTACCAATGCAGGATATCATCATCCACATTCAGCAAAAAAAGTACAGGAAACTGCAGGGATGCCATATTCAAGCTCTACAGCTGTTTCGGTGGACATACCACCGTCATCAGGAGCATGCTGAATAGGCTCACAAAGCACATCTTTATAGAGGCCAACATTAGAACAGGTATTACAAACACGCTTGTACCTGGGCTCAGTAGCGAATCATGATCCACCATACTGAAAGACGAACAGCTCATTAGCTCACCTGTTCGCTTGTCCCGGAAGTGACGACGCGTGACCAAGGTAACTCACCCAAGTCAGCGTCCGTCACTCTGGAAACAACTCGGCGTCACTGGAAGTGACGTGACGCAGGCCTCGACCAAAGCCTGACACTGCGTTCGTCACCATAGTAACGCCAGACGGCGTCCTCCGCGTCACACAGCACCAAGCCTGATTGGATATCAGGGAAAAGCGCCGGTGAGTCACGGTTTTAGCCATCAAGCACTGGAATATGTGGCGGCACAGAGACTGGACCCTGTCACCAAGGGACAATCTCTGACGCCGTACCACAAGTCCAGGCCTGGCGGGGGAGCTTTAAATCGAGCCTGTCAGGAAATATCGCCCACAAACAATTTATCAACAGAAAACATGGTTAGTTCCATCTTGGCCAATAATAAGACAGTGCTGAGTGACACATAAATATAACATGTGTGAAAAAAATACAAAAACTGGAAAAAATCGTCTCAAAGAGGGACACATTTATAAAAAGCAATGGAAAGAAAGGTCTTCATTTAAACCAGCGGGTGCAATACAGTTCAATTGGTGAATCCAATAACTCTCTTTTTGAAGTAATAATTTTCCACGGTCACCACCTCTACGGAGTGGTGGAACATGGTCGATAGGAATGAAACTAAAGTCCTTTGGCAGATGGTTAGAAAGTACAAAATGTTTGGCTACTGGTGGAGTAGCAGGTTCTAGCAATCCATAGGCTTTTTTATTGAGGAGCGGTGCATAGCAACTCTTTCTTTTAAAGTGCGAACAGTTTTTCCAATGTAAACAAGGGAGCAGGGGCATATGATGGCATATACAATATAACGACTATCACAATCCAGATGGTACTTGATTTCATATTGTCGAGAGGTAGCAGGATCCACGAAATGCGAACCAGTTCTCACATACTGGCAGTTTACACAATGTCCACATTTAAAGCTGCCCTTTAGCCAGGAGTGTTTTTTAACAGGTTCCAGATCAGATTTGGCTATGATGTCTTTCACATTCCTGCTTTTTTTGTAGCAGAATAGCGGGGCCTGTTTGCAGAATTGGCCCATAGTGTCATCAGTTTGAAGTATGTGCCAGTATTAAAGCACTGTCTCACGGATCCTGCTGGAGGCAATGGAGAAGGTGGTAATAAATGTCAAACGTTCATTAGTGGAAGTCGATGTCTTGGGAGCTAACAACTCATCTTGAGACATTTTCATACATTTCTCAATAGCTTCCTCTATTTCAACATTTGGATAACCACGTTCAACAAATTTGCCCCCCCATCTCACATAAAGAATCATAAACTTGATCTGTTTCTGATGTGATGCGTACTACTCTCATTAGCTGTGATAGTGGAAGACCCTTCTTTAACGGGAGTGGATGAAAACTATCACAGTAGAGTAGTGTAATCTTATCTGTCAATTTTCTAAATAAATGCGTGCTCAAGGTGTCAACTTTCTTGGTGACACAAACATCTAGGTAATTCAACGTCACCTCACTAAAAGCCATGGTGAACCTAATTGAGGTAGCCAAAGAATTCAAATAGTCCAAGAACTCGGTAAGGAGTCTAGCACCACCAGTCCAAATCAAAAATAAATCATCTATATAGCGAACATAAAAAAATATATGACGGGAAAATAAACCGTTGGCCATAATATGTTGGTTTTCGTACATATGCATATAGAGATTGGCGTACGATGGGGCCATGTTAGACCCCATCGCCGTCCCCTGTAACTGTAAGAAAAAAGAATTTTCAAACAAAAAATAATTCTTTGTTAAAACAATTTCCAAGTTGACATTGGGACTGGTGTAAAAAGGACTGGTGGAAACTAGACTCCTGACCGCATCAAGGCCATCGACATTTTTGATGTTAGTGTATAAGCTTGTCACATCGAGTGTGACAAGCAAAGAGGACACAGGTATGTTACCCAGACCCTTCAATTTATTGATAAAGTCTGTGGTGTCCTTCAAGTAAAAAGCAGTATTTTGTACTATGGGTTGTAACCAATAATCTACGTACTGCGAAATTGGTTGACACAGGGACCCACATGAAGATACAATGGGACGACCCGGGTGATTAACCAGTGACATGTATTTTCGGCAATACGTAGATTATTGGTATCCTAGGATGATTTTGAGTCAGAAAGAACGCTGTGGGCTCATCTATCCAGTTGATACATAAACCCATATTAATCACTGCGTCTATCTCTTTCTTATAATTATAGGTTGGGTCATAGGTCAGACTCCTCAATAAAAAAATCCTATGGATTGCTAGAACCTGCTACTCCACCAGTAGCCAAACATTTTGTACTTTCTAACCATCTGCCAAAGGACTTTAGTTTCATTCCCATCGACTATGTTCCACCACTCTGTAGAGATGGTGACCGTGGAAAATTATTACTTCAAAAAGAGAGTTATTGGATTCACCAATTGAACTGTATTGCACCCGCTGGTTTAAATGAAGACCTTTCTTTCCATTGCTTTTTATAAATGTGTCCCTCTTTGAGACGATTTTTTCCAGTTTTTGTATTTTTTTCACACATGTTATATTTATGTGTCACTCAGCACTGTCTTATTATTGGCCAAGATGGAACTAGCCATGTTTTCTGTTGATAAATTCTTTGTGGGCGATATTTCCTGACAGTCTCGTTTTAAAGCTCCCCCGCCAGGCCTTGACTTGTGGTACGGCATCAGAGATTGTCCCTTGGTGACAGGGTCCAGTCTCTGTGCCGCCACATATTCCAGTGCTTGATGGCTAAGACTGTGACTCACCGGCGCTTTTCCCCGATATCCAATCAGGCTTGGCGCTGTGTGACGCGGAGGACGCCGTCTGGCGTTACCATGGTGACGAACGCAGTGTCAGGCTTTGGTCGAGGCCTACGTCACGTCACTTCCGGCGACGCCGAGTTGTTTCCAGAGTGACGGACGCTGACTTGGGTGAGTTACCTTGGTCATGCGTCATCACTTCCGGGACAAGCGGACAGGTGAGCTAATGAGCTGTTCGTTTTTCAGTATGGTGGATCATGATTCGCTACTGAGCCCAGGTACAAGCGTGTTTGTAATTACTGTTCTAATGTTGGCCTCTATAAAGATGTGCTTTGTGAGCCTATTCAGCATGATCCTGATGACGGTGGTACGTCCACCAAAACAGCTGTAGAGCTTGAATATGGTTTCCTGTACTTTTTTTTGCTGAATGTGGATGATGATCTCCTGCATTGGTAATAACCTGTGAACTGTTCTTTAACTGCAAGTTGGATCTATGCCTTTACCTTCATAAAGACTACTTTTTTGCATTTGCTTTAAACTGGTGTGCTTGCCTCTAATTGTCCATATTACATACCATTTATATGGTTATAGTACCCGCTTCCCTAACAGGGACGCCCCTCCCCCATAATGCCCCTTACACATTACACCACACACCGTAGTGCCACTTGCACTATAACTCCACACACCTTAATGCCACTTGCACTATATGCCACAAACCGTAATGCCACTTACACTTCAATTACATTTTAGTGCTGTTTATACATAAGGCCCCAAGCAGTGCCATTTACATAGAGAATGCCCCCAGTAGTGCCATTTACAAAGATAATGCACCAAGTAGTGCCATTTACAAAGAGAATGCACCCAGTAGAGAAGGGGGTGAAAGATGGTGTCAGGAGTAGAGAGGGGGCGAGAGAGGGAAGAGAAAAGGGGGTGAGAGAGTGTCAGGGATAGAGAGAGAGAGGGGGGTGAGAGAGAGTGTGTCAGGTATAGACAGGGCCGGCGCCACCACTAGGCAGTGTTAGGCATTTGCCACTGGGGGGCGGTAGTTGGGAGCAGGGCAGGAGTGAGAGATGGAGGTCTGGCTTAGCGGGCACGAGGGAGGGCTCGCTGCGCTGTGTGCAGTTCAATCCCGGACCCCGGTGCATGTTAACTGACATTTTCCTCCACCCGCACGCCGCACCGCGTACAGCCACTCTGCCGGGCAGTGTCTGAGGGTGAGCCAAGTGCTCAGCGCTGCCCGGCTGAGCGGCTGTACACGGTGCGGGTGGAGGAAGATGTCAGTCACACTGCGACGGGACTGAACTGCGAGGCCTCCCTCCTGCCCGCTAAGCCAGACCTCCAGCTCTCCATCCCGCCCGCTGAGCTAGACCCGAGCTCCTGAAGGGTGATTATGAACACCGGAACAGCACGGCGGCCGTATCCCTCTCCCCCCCTCCCAAATCAGCGCGCCGGACGTATCACCCCCCCCCCAGGAGCAGCACGGTATCCGTATTCCTCCCCACCCGTGGAGCGGGTGAGCGCCAGGCCGCCCCCCCACCTGGGGCGCACCGGCGCCTTGCACTGGGTATAGAGAGAGAAGGGAGTGAGAGGGAGTGGGATATAAGGAGAGAGTAATCAGGAGAGGAGTGTGGTGAATAGAGGTGTGAGGAGAGAGCGAGCAACAGAGGGAAACGTATAAGAGGGGGAGGAAGGGGGTGCAGAATATAAGGAGAGGAGAAAGTGAAGGCAAGACACTCTGAAATAAAGAAGACAGAGCAGGGTTGCCTACCCTCCCAGAATGGCCGGGAGGCTCCTGAAAATTGGTTGCCTTTAAAAGTAGGCAACCCTGATACAGAGCCTACCCTGATATGTGAATGCTGTGGCAGTGCTGTTCTGTGGTGCTGGACATGCTACGTGGATGCCTCCGGGGACTGGTGCTTGGAGGAGCTTCCAGTATCAGATCAGCAGCACACACTCTTCCAGCCTATGTAGCTGCCAGCATGCTGCCGGAACAGCAGTGTGATGGGGGCGGGGTCATCTGCCCCCCCCACCACCACCACCCCCCATACCTAAGTGCAGCACTGCCCTGCGGACGGTCTGTCTGGGGAGATGGGGCCCTTGGTTTGCCGCTGTACTGTACGCAGACGCGTACTTTTCATAATGGGATCGTCTTGTGCAGGGGGAGGTGGGCGGATTGCTATAGCAGCTGCTATCCTCAGCCTTAAGAAAGGGAGCGGCGCTGGTGAGTTTTGAGTCTGGGAAAGCAAGCAGTCAATGGGGGAGAAACCGGGGATGCGGGCACTTCCTTCGTGTCTGGTGTCCCTGCAGCAGCGCAACTTTTGTTGTCAGCATTCCGCTCAGACCTTGGCGATGCTGGCTCCCCAAGCCACAGCGGGGTCTATATATATATATATATATATATATATATATATATATATATATATATATATATATATACAGTCTAAACAGGTCCGGCACTCAAAATAGCATACAGAAGTAACTTTCATTACACGAAAGCATAAAAGACACCACTTGTTTTTTAAACAAATTGAACCAAATTGAAAATATACCATCAGGAACCATCATATGTGTACTGCATGTGTGTAGCCTATACACCACCATACCTCACACAGAAGGCTTGCAAGTAATTAAAGAATTTCTACACAAAGACGATCTCCAGGATATGGACATTGACTTATTCGTTCATTCAACTTCTGGAATTAACATTGAAAATAAATTATTTTTTGTTTGACAGTGCATTTTATTTACAGCTTAATGGCTGCTCAATGGGAAGCAACGTGTCACCTTCATTTGCCAATACATACATGTTTTTTGAGGAATTCCAGATGTTTTTTTGAAAATCCAGACACAGCAAGGAACATACTTACCTATTCAAGGTTTATAGATGACCTATTTTTACTGTGGACAGGAAGTGAAGCTTCATTACAAGAGCTCATAAAATTTATCAACACCGAGCATCTCCAATTAGAATCACACACCAGTACTCTACAACATCACTAAATTATCTTGATGTCCAAGTAACTATGGGAAATTAATAACGTCAGTATACACAAAACCAACTGATAAAAATACTCTTTTGCGTCACAATAGCCACCACCCTAAACCTTTGGTTGATGGGCTACCACGATCCCAAATGATCCGTATAGCACGACTTACGAGTGATACAACAACACTGCCAGAAGAATTATACAAACTTATAATGAAATTTACAGCCAGGGGCTATAATTAAAAAAAAAACTACAAGCACAGAAAAAAGAGGTCCATAAGATCCCTAGTACCTCATTATTAAATGCCCATAAGAAACAAAGGGAACCAGTGATACCATGGGTATCAAGGTATAAAACATCCAGTGCAGCAGTACCTAGAGCTACAAGGGCACTATGGCCCATCGTCAAAACGGATAGGGAATTGGCAACCTTTAAACATACCCACCCCATGGTTTGTCATACCAGGGGAAAAAACATCAAGGACCATGTGGTCCATACAGACATATCCCAATTTTACAAATCTAAAACAGAACTAATTTTTTTTTATCTTGGGCACCTGGGTGCTACAAATGTTTGAAAATCACCGGAAAAACTTTTACAAATACAGCACAGAATAAGAAATATAAGATCAGACCGGGGTGTTAAATTGTTTATCAAACTTTGTGGTATACATAATTATTTGCCCTTGTCAATTAAGGTACGTAGGCAAAACTAGTTGCACAGTACGAGAAAGAATGGCCCAGCATAGGTCGACCATCAGAGCTGCATTGCTGGGCACATTGTCTGACCAACCAGTAGCCCGGCATTTTGCTGAAAAAGGACACAAGTTGTCCGATTTAAAACATATCATAGTAGATCACATACCGAGATCTATTCGGGGAGGAGACAGGGCGGGCTTTCTTTTGAAAAGATAGACCAAATGGATATATGTATTAAACACCTGTAAACCAAATGGTCTTAATGATAGACTTCCACTGAACTTATTTCTATAGATGAACACTTATGTGTACATAGTATATGGAGATATAGAATATAATTTGAGCATTAAGTGTCAGCATAAATATAGACAGATATGTGGATAGATAAATATAGAAGTATATAAAAATACGGTTAATCTTCATGTAACAATTTGCTAAACAGTAAACTGCCTGAAACCTATGACCTACAGCAAATCTTAATAGAGATACACATCTTTGTAAATATGTTTATACCTCTAGAATCGGATATAACCTGCATTTTTCAATTTTTCTAATATGCACAGTGTTTCTGAATTAATCACATTTTTTTCATATCTTATGTAATGAATTGCATTGTACTGTCTCCCCTCCGCGGCAGCAGATCAGCGAAGCTTTCAAACAGACATAGGGGGGTATTCAGTGCAGGGTCATGATTGTTGGGCTGGCTCGACAGCCGTGAACCTGTCCCATTCTCGGCCGGCTCGACGGTGATTCCGCCGGTGGGATTCAATTTCCTGCCTGCCAAGCACCGAAAAGTTAGTCAATTCCCAGCCGTTCTCGTCAGAATGTTTGTGAAATCAGGCACGTTCTGCCGACATACCTATTCAATGCTGTCAGGGAAGACAGCTTTGAAAAGGGCCCCGCCGCCATTTCCCCTGTCAGGAATGGCGGCGGGAGATTGAATATCCCCCTCAGGCTTGGCAACGTATATACAACATGCGCCATACTAAACGTCACCGGAAGTTCCCGCAGACAAGCCACTGACGCTGCAGCCGCGAACGGGCAGAACCCTGTGTATATTTAACATAGGTTTGTTCACTGTAGTAGGATAATAAGATACACAAAGGAACCAGTACATCAAACAGAAACCCCCATTCATGCTAATTTGCCTTAGAACATTACAATTCTGATCACTTATGTAGACTGGTATTCATTATTAATGTTGTCTGCCTCATTAGTGCATGATTATAAATCAAATCTAAGATAATCACTTTTTAATTTCTTTAGTAGCAAAGGTCCGCATAGTAAAGTTTGGTATCTTTTAGTTGTTCTAGAACGCGTTGGCATATTATACACTAAGCTTAGAGAACTTGCATTAAATAAAAAAAAAACAATAATATGACATTTTATCAGCAGCTACAAAGGATTGTATATAAAGAAAAGAGACATCAAACACTTTGGGGTCACTGGTTGCTATGGGCAACATAACTTCAGCTGAACACCCAGCCAAAGAATCCATGGCTTCCTTAATGCCCCCTGGTCCTCCCCGGCGTGATGTTTTGTGCCAGAGTACAAGAAGATTGGTTCTCTGCCTTTCTTTGCCTCGGTTGCCTCTCTTAGGCCCAGATCTACTAAGCTTGAAAAGCGCTAAAATGGAGAGTGATAAACCATCAGTATGAGCGTTCTATAATCCTGCTGGTGTGGAAATTACTGGAAAAATGGCCGCTTTGCTATTTGTCCAGCAATATGCTGAACGCTGTAGTGCTCAGACCCTACTACTCTGCGCTACTCCCGGCAGAGACGAGGGGGCCTGGCCGGAGAAGGCTGCACGCGGGCCTCTGCCTCATTTTAAATCACCCCATGCCATGATTATTGATTGATAAATAGGCCTTATAGCACATGTCACAACAAAAACAAAGAATATAAGACAATGACCGTGCCTGATGATACTGCTGCTGGTGACCAAAACCAAGGAACACCCTGATCCTACACACAACCTCAAAAAAAAATTGGGTAATGTCACTAGCGCTGTATCTCCAACTATATTAGGGTTTACCCCATGACATAGGAGGACCTATTGACCCATTTAAACATAGGGGTAAACCCTAATGTAGTTGGAGATACAGCGCTAGTGACATTACCCAATTTTTTGGGAGCTTATAGCACATGTGCCTAGATTTACTACTGCTACCCTCAGCATACTTTACGCAGTCGACACGAAGAAATAAAATTGTGAAAAACTCACATCAACCTTTTCATGTGTTGACCTTGTGCATGACAACTTTTAGTGTGAACCTACTGACTGTCGACCTAGACGATGTATGCAGTGGCGTAACTACCAAGGGCCAGATGCACTAAGCTTCAAAAGTGATAATATAGAGAGTGATAAACAAGCAACCAATCAGTTCCCGCCTGGTATGTCACAGACTGTGTTTGAAAAATGTCAGACAGGAGCTGATTGGTTGATTGGTTATCACTCTCCATTTTATCACTTTTGAAGCTTAGTGCATCTGGACCCTAATTTTGGCAGGTACCCCCCCCCCCCCCCAGCCCTGCCATACCCCTCATGTGGCCAGGACCTTCAGATCTACTTGTATGCAGTCCAGGCGCTCCTCCTAATGAACAATGACCTTCACAAAATGGCTGCCCCTAACAGTAAACAATTTTTAGGGTGTCTGCTGTAAAGGGGCGGACATTTTGTGAAGGTAATTTTCATTAAGGACAAAAGCCACTAGGAGTGCCGGGAACGCAGACAACGGATATGCGGGTCCTGGCTGCAAGAGGCACGCAGAGGGATGGGGGGTAAGACAGGTCCCGGTGGCAGTGCAGCGCAGAGATAGCCCCACAGACCCCGGGCACTCACACTTACTGAATGCCTCCCTCCCACCGTGGGGTCTGCGGGGCTATTGTTAAGCCACTGAATGTCAGCCTTTCGGATACCGACAGAATAATAGGCTCTATGCTAGTATGTATACAGAAGATATTACTGCTCCCTGAAATGCAGTCTCATTACTGATGAATATTTACAACTTTCTTTTACCAAATAGCACTGAGGTGATGAATATATTGTCAGCTGAGAAAGTGGTATAAAATATGTGCTTTATTACAACGCGCTGCAGTAAAGCCAGACTGTTCTATCTTACTTAAGATGAAGACAGTCAAATTTCCAGCACAGAAGTTGCAAGGGGAGATTTCTGACAAAGAAATGGGAATGAATGGAGTTGAAAGCTAAACCAATGAGTCATTTGGTATTTTATCCCTGCCAGAGACTGGTACTGACGTGTTTCAAGAAGTGGGCGCTTATCCTCCCAACCCATCATCATCATCTGTGTACATACAAAATGAGCCTCAGACCCATTTCTGTGCCACCAAAGACTTGGAAGACTGTTTAGCAGAAGGCTAGTTATGACTTTTGAATGAAAACAACTTTATTTAAACATGTGAAAACAAATTCCAGGCTGTCTGTGCAGTTGGTTTTTATGCTTTTCATCCATGCCGGGCTGTCCTAGCAGACGCATGACAGTCGTTCTTGATCTGACGTGAAAAAGAAACCCCATTGGCCAAATGTAATAGCACCCAAGTTTGGTGGCGGTGCAGTTTTTTTTAAAGGGGCAATCATTTACAAGGCATAGTTTTGCCTTGTAAATGAATGCCCTTTTTAAAAAACTTTAGAGTTCGGCCAGCTTGTCAGAGGCTATTACATTTGGCCATATTAATTGCAACAATGTATAAGGTGTTATTACAACAGAATATAAATGCAAGGTTCAAGACTACAGCAGGATAAGGGTTCAGGCTGGATAAACAGAAAGGGTTCAGAGATACAGCAGGACAGGGTTTCAGGCTGGACACACAGACAAGGTCCAGGACTGCAGCAAGACAGGGTTTCATATTGGTACAACCAGGCAGGTATCAAAAGCCCAGGACTTAGCTTAACAGTCTGCAGAAGCCTGGAAGCTGGAACTGGGACTCGGACAGGGAGCATAGAAGCATACCCTCCAACTGTACCGAATTTGCCGGTGCAGTACCGTTTTTTAACAGTCTGTACCTTCAAATTCAGTTTGTACCGAATGTACCGATTTTCTATCACTTACTAGCTCCGTGTGCTTGCTCAGTGCCCTGGTGCGCCAGCTCTCCCCTCTCCCCCTCCGTTCCCATGAGTGCATGACGTCACGCGCCAGCACCGCGCACCCAGGGGAAAGGAAAGGTCTCCCTGCCCTCACTGTGCGCATGCGCAGACTGGGGCGCGAATCTCTGTGAGGGGGAGTGGTGCAGTGGCCAGCCCCGGCGCGCGTGAGGGGGTGTGTGATCTCCTGGGCGTCCTCTTCACAGTGGTTGCCGTCCAGAGCCAGCCTGCCACAGTAGAATGTCAGCCCATCAGAGATGATCATCCACTTCTGTGCAGCAGCAAGTAGGTGGCTCAGCCAGCTGCACTAAATCACCCCAGCTCTTCTATCCAGCATCGATACTTATGTTTGCCTGCAGCTCATGTCACATGGTGGCTTGGTGGGCTGCTGGCATATTAAATAAGTATATTTAATATACTTATTTATTAAATATTATATTAAATATACTTATTTAATATGCCAGCAGCCCACCAAGCCACCGTGTGACATGAGCTGCATCAGGTGCTGGGCCGGGGGGTCAGGGTGCCTGGGGACGTAACCATGCCCACTTTACCCAATGCCACACCCACTTTACCCATGGCCACGCCCCTTCTTAAATGTGTACCGATTTTGGCACTTCAAATGTTGGAGGGTATGTAGAAGCTGGAGTAATCAACAGACTCAGGATTCAAACAAGGACCGGAACCACGAACTAGAACCTCAAGGACAAGAACCTATAATGGGCATCAGATAAAGGGTAGGTTGAAATATATAGGAAACAAGTTCCAAACAGGCAGGGCCGGCTCTACCACTAGGCAGCTTTAGGGATCTAGGGGGGCGCCACCAAGTCTGCCTATCAAAACAATCAAGAATGTCTGTGAGGATCCTTGTTGTACTTGTGCTGTGGAACCTCTACAAACTCACCTCCATACTTTCTCTTGAGGCATACTTCCCTATTTTGCTGCCCTTTCTTCCTGTACTCTGTTGTGGGTGGCAAAGGGGAGGGTGCTTGGGGCCTCCAGAGAAAGCAGGGGTCTTGCCCACCTACCTGGGGGCAGGGAGGACCACTCAATTTTGGGAGGCTCTCTGCCATTCCAGAATGTTAGGCAAGTATGCATTAAGGGGTTGGAGAATGGTTATTGGTGGCAGTATGGGGGGGGGGGGGTGGCGGCAAGAGGTTGAAGTTTTGCCTAGGGTGCTGAGAAGCCTTACACCGGCCCTGCAAACAGGATGACTGGGAAAATACAAGCATCCTGATCCCTAGATTAACTGCAACTGGACAGCCAGACACATAGAGGTAATGGGCTCATTATGTAGCAGCTGAACACATACAGGAGTAAAAAAACGGGGTTGGGGGTATGGGGGGAGGTCAGTCGCACTGGGTTTGTCTATTCAATACAGTCATACAGTGTTGGAGGACCCTCAAAACAGTTTATATTGGTGGTTTCCACTCTGATAATTTCATGAGGGTGTGCTACCACTGGACACAGAAGAGAGAATTTATTCAAAGGAAAGGAAAGGAAAGAAAATGTCACTGTGTGGTGCACCTCAAGATACAAAGATAGTTAAAATGTAACTTTTATTTCATATTTATAAAAAACAAAAGTGCGAAATATTGACAAACAGATGACAAACATAAGACACGGACAGTGTGATAAAAAAGGATACATTTTTATCCTTATTCAGTGTGGCCAAATTCCCCTAATGTCCCCTTATGGGTATACTGTATGTGAGTGCTGCTGTGGCACTGCTGGCAGACAAATTGGACACTTTAAATATGTGAGTGCTGAACACTTCTGTTCCAAAGCCTGTCAGCCACTGATAGGTGTTCAATAGGCTTGTCCACTACTGTCTCATTGTAAAACACTGTGGCTCAGCCCTAATATCGAGTGGTGCTGCTCAAATCACCCCCAGGATCTGGTAATTCGGGATGTGGTATCGATAACACTCCCTGATCCTGCTGGGGGAGGATTAGCGCAAATTAATTACTGGAGTGGCAAGATTGCTGGTAATACAGATATATATTCAATTGTTGCCGTTGCCACTCTTGTTGATAGGTGTGTGTAAGGGCTGGGCGCCTGCCCGGTAAGTGAGAGCTGACCAGAACTGCCACTTCTGTGCCAAACTCCCACTGCAACCGGGAGGTATACCGAGAAGCAGTGGCTGAGCAGAACGGAGCTTGTAATGGACAGGCGGCGTGTAAATATCACCGCCGTCTGTCTCCCGTCTGCTCCGAGGTAGAACACAGAGCTACATAGGCAGCGGCGTATGGGTAGTAGCGCCGTCTGTCTCACGACTGCTCTGTGATTTAGAAGGCGGCGGTGCAGACGTCTTACACCGCGGCTTCAGACAGGCGTGCGATCCCAGTGAAAACTGGCGTACGCTCGCCCTAACATCGGCAGCCAGGACACAGATCAGTAAATATAACAATATCAATGGGGAGGGGAAGAGGGGAGTCAAACACACTGATTTTCTAGGTCAGTGTACACTTCGCAAAACGGAGCTTCATCAGGACCAGCCTAGCAAGCCTCCGGAAGCTCCTTAAATACCTGTAGTGAGCTAATTACTCAATACAGTGCAATTCTGGACTTTAAGATACGAGTCCTGTGTTTAAATGCTGCATTGGAAATTGTCCCCGTCTATGTATATATAGAGAAGGGGAGAGAGAATATGAATAAGATAAAATATAAAACAAAAACCCTGGTACGGTATACGGAGAAAAACCTGTAAGAATATAATTCTGCAGCCTGATTATGACGAGGTCACGTGACCGCACCAGATATGGGACTGACATGTAAGTGTGGTACCCGTGTGTACGGATGTAGTTGGAATTTAATAGGGTATCCTGATGCGTACCTACAGTATGTATACCAAAGGTCTTACTAATGCGATGGGTCCTCAAAATCCCATATCCATAGTGTGCCATATAATCTGGTTTGGATAACCTGTATAATATACATGTATTTTAATAGAAGACATCTGTGCCCATCCATGAGCCTTGTGGTGATGATGAAGTGGTATAAATTAATGATAGAGAATCACCACATATGTGGTGGTGATAAGTGAAATAGAAATAAGCTGGTTCAAATTCCAGAAGGGAGGTGAAAAACCGCAAAGTGAAAAAAACGTAAAAAAACATACATTGATAAAAAGTGCAAGAGAATTGTGAGGAACCATACATCAGATAAGGGTTCCTGTGTTTGGACAAGTGGGGATAATATTCCCCATGTAGAGTGCACACAGGGGTTGATCCGTGACTCCAGGAATATATTAACCTGGATAGTGAGTGGTGCAACTGATGGAATCTAGGTAAGAATGGATTCTTGTGTCGGCCGCGAATGGGTAAGTATGATGTCATGTTCTCTGTGTGTCAGGGATGTGACGGTTATCAGAGGAGTTTAGATAATATCTAAGTTAACCAGAACCGGATTCGAAATTACATAAACATAGCCTCCTCGATGTCAAGGTGCATGGTATTGTTTTCATGCAATGGGAGTAGGTCATGGGTATACGAGACCAGACTGCGCAATTAAAGGTTAGAGTATAATAAATTCATGATTCTTCCTTTATCACTATGGGTCATATGTATATCACCTCCGGACTCCCAACTGAGAGAGCGAGGGAAAAGATCAGAAAAAATGGGATGAGGGGATAAAATGATGGTGGAATGTACACAATGAAAACGATATGGAGGAGGACAATATCATAATCCATGGAAAGCATGAATAGGGGGGGGGGGGGGGGAATTCAGGTAGGTATAGCTGGAGGGTAGATCATAAGAACACCGTGAAGTTGTTTTCTTCATTAAGTCCCTTGGGGGTCATGGTGTTCATTAAAAAGATTAGGCGGGTTTCTTGTTTCAGAAGTTCGCGGTCCCAGTCACCTCTCCTGATCCCCATTTCAATTTTCAGCATCCCAAAGGCTTTGAGACCGTTGGGATTGCTCCCATGATATTTCAGAAAATGCCTGGCGACTGGTGTCAAGGCTTTGAATAGAGAGCTATCTCTAGGGGCATTTCTGATGTTAAGATGGTGCTCTGAAAGTCTCTTTTTCAGTTGTCGGCGGGTTTTGCCAATGTAGTGCTTTCCGCAGGGGCATTCCAGGTTGTAGATAACCCCTGCGGTGTCACATGTGATGTATTGCCCTATTTTCCACTCCTTTCCATATTTGTCTGTATAGGAGTGGCACAAGGTCATCATGGGACAAGTTTTGCAGGTGCCACATTTGAAAGAGCCCTTCTTGGAAATCATGTTACGGGTTTCTTTTTCAAGGTGGCTGTGGACCAGAATGTCCCTAAGGTTGTCACTCCATCTCCAGCTAATGTCGACCCTATCCCCCAAAACTCTTTCCAGATCTTTGTCGGTTTTGAGGATATGGAGATGTTTGTTTAGGACACTCTGAACTTCTCGCCACTCACGACAGAAAGTCCCAATGAACCTGACCTTTTCTGGTTAGTTGTCCTTTTTACTGCCCGGGACTAGAAGCTGTTCTCTGTTGTACCTGCAGACTTCTTTTCTGGCCTTGCGTATGGCCCTCTTGCTATAACCCCTGTGGGTGAGTCTGCTTCCTAGCTGGTCAGCTCTCTTCTCATACGTAGTTAGTTCTGAGCAGTTGCGCTTAGTTCGCAGAAATTCCCCTTTGGGGAGCCCCTTGATGACGGGAGGGAAGTGCGCGCTGTTGCTGTGTAGGAAAGAATTGGCCGTGCTTTTTCGAAAGATATCGGTTGTTAAAGACCCATCCCTTTCAATGCTGATGCGGAGGTCCAGATACTCCACCTCTTTCTGGCTGGTTTGGAAGGTGAGTTTAAGGTTAAGCTTGTTGGTGTTGAGCTTTCCCATAAATTTTATGAAGAGACCAATGTCCCCTTCCCACACAATCAACAGATCGTTGATATAGTGTAGCCATAGTAGTATGTGTTCGGTGTAGGTCTCATGGTCCTCGATGAAGACACACTCCCGTTCCCACCACCCCAGGTACAGGCTTGCATACGTGGGGGCACATGTGCTCCCCATAGCTGTCCCCTGTACCTGGAGGTAGAATCTGTCTTCACATACAAAGTAGTTCTTCGAGAGAACAAACCACAGGAGTTTTATCAGAAACTCATTGAGTGGAGTGTCTCGATCCATGCTCAAAAAGTACTTGGCAGCCTGCATACCGTAAGTGTGAATAATACTGGTATACAGGCTCTCTATGTCGCATGTAATCAGCCAGGCATCAGCATCTAGGGTAATTCCCTGTATTTTATTCAAGACATCCATTGTGTCTTGAACATACGAAGGGAGTGTGGTAACGTACTTTATTAGGTGATAGTCCACAAATTGTGAGGCCTTTTCCGTAAGGCTCCCCATCCCTGATACGATGGGTCTGCCGGGAGGATTCTTCTCACACTTGTGGATTTTTGGCATATTCTTACAGGTTTTTCTCCGTATACCGTACCAGGGTTTTTGTTTTATATTTTATCTTATTCATATTCTCTCTCCCCTTCTCTATATATACATAGCCGGGGACAATTTCCAATGCGGCATTTAAACACTGGACTCGTATCTTAAAGTCCAGAATTGCACTAAGTCAGACTTCCCACGCCCATACATAGAGGGTGATTGACAGGGAGCAGGTACCTGGACACACCCACCCACACACACCTGTATTGAGTAATTAGCTCACTACAGGTATTTAAGGAGCTTCCGGAGGCTTGCTAGGCTGGTCCTGATGAAGCTCCGTTTTGCGAAGTGTACACTGACCTAGAAAATCAATGTGTTTGACTCCCCTCTTCCCCTCCCCATTGATATTGTTATATTTACTGATCTGTGTCCCGGCTGCCGATGTTAGGGCGAGCGTACGCCAGTTTTCACTGGGATCGCACGCCCGTCTGAAGCCGCGGTGTAAGACGTCTGCACCGCCGCCTTCTAAATCACAGAGCAGTCGTGAGACAGATGGCACTACTACCCATACGTCGCTGCCTACGTAGCTCTGTGTTCTACCTTGGAGCAGACGGGAGACAGACGGCGGTGATATTTACACGCCGCCTGTCCATTACAAGCTCCGTTCTGCTCAGCCACTGCTTCTCGGTATACCTCCCGGTTGCAGTGGGAGTTTGGCACAGAAGTGGCAGTTCTGGTCAGCTCTCACTTACCGGGCAGGCGCCCAGCCCTTACACACACCTATCAACAAGAGTGGCAACGGCAACAATTGAATATATATCTGTATTACCCTCAATCTTGCCACTCCAGTGATTAATTTGCGCTAATCCTCCCCCAGCAGGATCAGGGAGTGTTATCGATACCACATCCCGAATTACCAGATCCTGGGGGGATTTGAGCAGCACCACTCGATATTAGGGCTGAGCCACAGTGTTTTACAATGAGACAGTAGTGGACAAGCCTATTGAACACCTATCAGTGGCTGACAGACTTTGGAACAGAAGTGTTTAGCACTCACATATTTAAAGTGTCCAATTTGTCTGCCAGCAGTGCCACAGCAGCACTCACATATACCCATAAGGGGACATTAGGGGAATTGGGCCACACTGAATAAGGATAAAAATGTATCCTTTTTTATCACACTGTCCGTGTCTTATGTTTGTCATCTGTTTGTCAATATTTCACACTTTTGTTTTTTATAAATATGAAATAAAAGTTACATTTTAACTATCTTTGTATCTTGAGGTGCACCACACCGTGACATTTTCTTTCCTTTCCTTTTAATACATACAGGAGTCAGGCTGCAGTTACACAGACCAGCCAACGGCCTAACTCTAGCCCCCCCAACAGACAAACCCTAACCTTCCCCTCCCCCACAGCCTAATTCTTCTTTTCTACAACCTAACCATAACCCTCCCCTCCTGCAGCCTAATCCTAAAACACCTTGCAGCCTATTCCCCCTAACCTCTCCACAGCCGAACCCCCACGCAACCTAACTCTAACCCTCTCCGCCTATAGCCTAACCCTCTCCTCCTACCTGCCGGACCGAGTTTGAGAACCACTGGCATAAAGCCACAGGCATGAATACAGCAAAGTACAGTATTGCTATTGCAGATTGTAGCGATGTATGTGTGTTTTTATATATATATATATAGCATGCAGTATATATATATATATATATATATATATATATATATCACAGACAATAGTGTTATATAGCGCCCTTATACAATTTACTAGGTGATTCCTGTCTTTCCTTAACTTTATAAGACCATAATCGACATAAGCATTTTTCAAATAAAAAACATGTATTTAAAACATTTAAAAAAAATCAAACTCTGTCTTGAGATTGAATCTTGTATCAGAATTTCTTTAGATTATGGATCACAATAGAAACCCGACGCGTTTCGTCTCTTTCAGGGATCTTTAAGGATCTTTTTTTGATCACAAAGCTGTACTGAAATTTCAATATTTCGATTGTGACTGGTCCAAATAGGGGCCTTAAGTCCTTTTACTGTAGTTGGTACTTTAGGGCTACCTGTGTTTAATCGGTGCCTTATTTTTCTTATGACTCCATATATACCTTTAATAGATATGCTGTAATCTACAATACTTTAATTTGATGATGTATTTACACATGTAAAAACATAGGGGTGAACTCCAAAGTGAGTAATGGTCCCCTTGTGATTAAAGTAAGAATTAGATCCAATCAAAACAAAAAAGGGGATTCGATCCAACAAGTGACCTTATCAGCTCCTTTAGGTGTGTGCTTTCCTGTGTCCAAACACCAAGATATTAATATATTAGTATTATAACACTTACAGATGTAGCTGCGCTCATCATTGCGGGATTGCCAAGGCAAGCTCCTGTTTGACACGCCAAATTCGCAACCATGATTCAGAATCGGCATGCTGCAATATCGCTGTTCAATGCATTTCTATAAGCTGTGTGAGTGAATTAGACAAGTGTGCACGGCAAAAGAATTGTGCCAATTGCCACAGGAATCGCACTTGGCAATTCTGCAGCAATGAGCGAGGCTTCAGGCAGGGCAGCCGAGAGGTATGCCGGTCCCCGGTAAAATTTTGGAGGTGTGGCCTAACCATGAGAGGCGTGGTCACCTCCCGCGATTAGGCCATGCCCCAAACTGTTTAGAGGGGGTTAAAAAAACACTCCAAAGTCATGGGGGGGTGTTATTGCCCACCCTCAGCAGCAGCACACACCTACAGTATGAGCTCTCACACTGTCAGAGTGAGACTCATGCTGAGCCTGCAGTCCGCACAGCACATGATGTAGAGGTGTGTGCTGCTGCTGCCTGGGGGAAAGGGGGGGGGGGGTCGGACCAGGGCCCCTGCTGGTAGCCCTGACTTCAGCTAGTACCTGTACCAGCGTACCTGTACCTGTCATCAGAGATAATATTGATGGAGGTTTGGACCTAGTTCTTTTTACAATTTACTGAACAAAAACAACCAATTGTTCTCTAGTATCAAACCTTAAGCTGTTCTTTACTTTCTTTTAAATCTCATCTATCAAATTATTCTCCTAACTGCGCCAATTTGTCATTATTTTGCACTGTAGTCGTGATGTCAGCTGTCAGCTCTAGACATCTTTTAGTTGAGGGTCGGTAAGAAAGAACAAGACAAAGGATTATGTTCTGGGGTCAGGAAAGTCTCCTGAGAAATGAAGAGACAATCTTTCAGAAACTTTCGATATTGAGAAACTTGTTATGAGAGGTTTATATCCCTTCTGAGGTTTTTCTCCTAGACGTCTGGAAAGAAAATGTTCCATGCGTCTCTTGGTCTTCTTTCGTCAAGCTGAAAAATATAGAGCTGAAACGGAGAACATATTTTTTTAATAAAGAAAATCTAAGCCACCGCTAGCCCACCTCAGTTATGGTGGAGATAAAAGAAGGAACGTTTGGATTGCACAGCTATTCCGCACGCAGCGCAAGAATTGAGATGTTTCTTTTCTTTATTGCATACCGATTCCGCGTGGGACCCCGTATAGGTCCCACCGGTATGTTTCTTTTTTTAATCTTCAATAACTTTGAAGTTGTTTTTTTATTTTAAGGTTCACTTCAAACCTTCTGTGTGATGTTTAAGCACCTTTAGATTTTTCACTGAATGAAATGACCAAGCAGCATCTGAGTTGAATGTTGTTACATAATTAATAACCTTTTTCTATATAATCAACAAAATGAAAAATGTAAATATGCTTGATTAAAAGACATATTTTGGGCGGTATTCAACCTTGGCCGCTATTTCTGCCGGCGTCGCCTATTCAATGCTGCTGTTACCAACAGCATTGAAGGCAGATTCAAACCAAAAGATCCAACTTTAAAACAAGTCCGATCTGTTTTGTCGGAACCGGACGCGGTTTGTCAAATTTACGGCCGTTTTTTTCACAATCTGCTGTTGTTTTCACCGATCCGCCCAGTTTCTGACACTCAACAGCCAGAACATTGAATTCCGGCAGTCGAGCTGTGTGAAAACGGCCCGGGATTCTGACTGTCAGGAAAATTTAAAAAGTGAGTGAAATTTGTTAGAGTCCGATGCTTCTTACCCTAGCTTGGTGCTTCATTATAAGATGAAAGCCGAGATTGTTAGTATGCAGTGCGGCCTTTAGTATCAGCTGAGAAGGGCCGGATGTCTTTGAAGTTGCCGCTTGAGTGCTGGTTATGTGCCGCACTACAGTTACATGGAGCACGATAGGGTGTAAACATATTTCACTAACTTTTTTATTTCACAGGTACCACTCATTCATACAAACACAGTTTTATAAATTATATCGCTCTTTTGTTATTTTCCAAGTTGTCTAATCTGGTAAGAGCTGCTACTATTATCTAGTGAGGAACAATATAAAAACTTTCGGTACTTATGTAGTATCTGGGCGTCCGATTTAGAAATCGGATCGCATCGCATCGCATGCGACCAAATCGTATGCGATGCGATGGTCAAGATTTTTCCATAGGATTCAATGTTAAAATGGTCTGAGTCCATTTTAACATAGAATTCAATGGGAAAAAGGAGTCCTTTTCCTTTCCCCACTATCCAAGTGGGCATGGAGTTGGATATAAACCTGTGGCGAGCGTAGCGAGCCACCGAGCCCGAAGCGTGGCGAGCGTAGCGAGCCCCGCGAGGGGACACAGAATACTTTTTAAGAAATATGCGTCCCCTCGCGGGGCTCGCTTCGCTCGCCACGCTTCGGGCTCGGTGGCTCGCTGCGCTCGCCACGCTATATAAAATCAACTCTATGCCCACTTGGATAGTGGGGAAATGAACAGGACCTTCTTAACATTGAATCCTATGCAAAATCGAATCGCATCGCATCTGATTGTATGCCTTAAGGTAAGGCATACAATCACAAAATCGGACGCCCAGATACTACATAAGTACCAAACTTTCTGATTCAGAGATGGACAGTAGTTTAGTGCAGTATACAAGACGCATTGAATTTTCATCCAAAATCTAGGAGGGGTATGCAGTAGACATCTCAGTAGAAGAGGCTCCTCCTGCTTAGAACTGCGATCCCAGCACCGGAAGATGGGATCTAACATCACGACCATTGGATTGGACCTTAAACAGACAATAATTTGGAATCTGCATGGGACACAATACCTGCTTCCATCTCTGAATCAGGCCCAGAGTGAAATGTAATAGGGTGCGATTTTTTAGACGAAGTGGGAAATCACTTGCGACTTCTGGTGATTTTTTTAGTAATAGGAATGTGCGATGTTTAGTAAAGTTGCGATTTTTGTAACAGGAGTGTGCGGTTTATTGTAAAATTGAAAATAAAAACCCGCTTGGGGCTCGCTCCCTGTGCTACAATTGTCCACTCACACCACATAGTTACATCAAACTGGTCACATCTTTTCATTATCTATTGGCTGCCACGCTCCATCTTTGCAGGGGCTGGCGAAATTATCGCCAGCCCCCACCAGGGGCGTGTGCGCACGAGACGCTTGCACGCCCTGTGGTGACGGAGCTCCTCACCGCCGTCCACCGCCTCCCCCGCCGCCAGAGCCAGTCCCCACCACCGCCCCGAACCCCCCACTAACCCTGCCTGTCTCCCTGAAGCGGGAGATGGGCAGGGTTTGCGTCCGCCGCTGGCAAGAGACTGGAACGCATATGCGCATGAGACACTAGCGTGTCCCAGTTTAATGGAGTCCCTCTCCTCCGGCGCTCACCAGAGGGGACGTTCTGGCGAGCGCCCGGCAAAGACAAGATGGGCTCCATCTGTAGTTGTCTTCTGCGATACTGGTTCAATACACACTGGCTCAGTAGAAGCATTAGAAGCAGGCTCAACAGCAGTGGAGGTTTTTACCTATGGGCTTCAGGGCTGCAGCCCCCCCCAGGTAAAATCCACCACTGTAGTAAAGCCAGATGCAGTCTGTGAGACAGCACTGGCTTCACTGTGACTGGCAGTGACTTCCTATTGGCAGTCCGACCTGCCAATCACAATGGCAGTCCCATTTGGAGATGTTCCCTCCTTCTGGGACTCCTTTCTGCGGGCTGCCGTTCAAAATCGGCAATTGCGCATGCGCAGTACCTATATCGGTCACGGTGACTGTCGTTTCTATTGTACAGGTGCCCGGACCAAGATTCCTTCTATGGGCTGTTGCCAAAGCAGCTCATAGAATCTGGCCGCATCCGCAGTACAGATGTTTGTCCCGGCACCTGACATCAAAGCACAGGCGCCGGGGACCAGCGCTACAGAGGCTGTTAGCTGCGCCGGAGAAAGCTGGCTCATCCCGCTGTCAGTGCGGGGTGAGCCGGCTATGCTACAGACAGACCAGCGCTGGATCCTGGATTGGTAAGTATATTGGTGTAAAAGTGAGGTGTGTGTGTATATGTGTGTGAAATAAAGTTATACTTTTCTGTGTGTGTGTGTTTTTTTTTTTTTAAAACATTCTTTTTACAGGTGGACTACAAGTCCCAGCGGGCCCATTAATGCCCCGCATGCTGGGACTTGTGGTTCTCAGCATGTGGGGGAGGTCTGCTGGCATTTGTAGTTCTCCTGCATAAAGCAATGTTACGTATGTGAGAATTAACCCTATCAGGCCGGCGTCCGATGGCCACAGACGCTGGTGACAGCTCTGGGCTGACCAGCCACGGCGCTCATGGTTCGGCCAGGGGACCTTATATAAAAAGTGTCTCCCGGCTGTGGCATGACACCACGGGCTGTTGGAGCCCGGTGCTGGTTTAAAAATACGGGGGACCCCCAGATTTTTTGTCCCCCGTATTTTTAGAACTGGGACCGGTCCAAGAGTCCGGGGCTGGTTTCAGAAATACGGGGGACCCTTACGCTTTTTGTCCCCTGTATTTTTGGAACCAGGTCCGGCTCAATGAGCCCGGGGCTGGTTATGCACACGCCATTTTTTTTTCTAAACACAAAATCGCACATTTACTCAAATTCGCACATTTTTATGCCTAAAAATCGCACATTATCGCACTTAATCACACTTTTTTCCCCCAGACTACACACCTCATTAAATATTCAAATTTGCGGCAAAAAATGCGATTTTAAGTGCGACAATGGCAGATTTTAAAAGTGCGATAAAATCGCATTCTATTAAATGTCACCCGTTATGTCCAAAGCACAAATGTCCAAAGTTGGACAAAAATCAAGAAGCTCTTAGCTCTGCAATGCTGCCAGATTTACAGCTTGTACTTTTATCTGAATGTTAAGAGAGAAGTCCAGGAATAAAGCATTTTGTCCCTTCTGTATAGGGTCATGTTGGGAGGTACAGTATGCTGCAGGGAGCTAGTGTGTATGGCACAGTACCGTACCTTCCAAAATCATCCTCTACAGTAGGATCAGAATGTTCTCTTCCTGGACTTCCCTCTTTGTTTATGTTTACCATCGCCTGTGTTGAAACAACTTCCTTATCAATTAACCCGTTCAACCCGTTCACAAGGTGATGGCAATCATACTGTACATTAAGAGGGAAGTAACAGAGAATTGTGTCCCTCTTGGAGAGGGTCATGTTGGGAGGGAAGTAACAGAGATTTCCCCCACAGTGTCTACCTCCTGGATTCTCCTGAAGTAGATCAGCATCCCTGCAAGCTATACATCACCTATCAGGCCCATACAGTATGTGTTGGCGCAATTTGTATCTCAGCTACACTTTATTTTAGTCTGCATGAAAAACAGTAGCATGAACACACTCTTACTGACCTCGGCAAACTCTTGCATGTCCCCTCCATTCTGCCTCTCCAAGCATATGGAGATGTAAGCGCAAATATCTACAGAATCTACATACGGTTACATAGAGCACATAAAACAGACCATTTCTAGCCACCTCCCAGTTACCAACCACAAACACCTACCACTTTTCCACAACATTTCTGATACCCTATGTCTTAATCGCAGTAGAGCCTTTGGGCGGTATTCAATGCGGAATTTCGACTGTCAGAATGTTCCGAAAGTCAGAATCCAGGGCCCCTTTTACTCTGCTCGAATAGACTCGATAGGCGGAATTCAATGTGGCTGGAGGGACTATTGCTGCTTATTTAGAAGCAGCAGCGATAGCACTAATATAGTCATCCAGCAGGAGGAGTTACGCCTCCTGCTTACATAATTGATCCTAACTGCATGGGATTATATCTGACACAGTGGCGTAACTATAGCTCCGCAGCCCTCACAGTGGCGGGGAGGCGCAGAGAAAGTGTGGGCGCCAGGGGTGTGCGGGGCTATAGTTACCCGCTGCTGTCTGCCGATACCTGGCCAGCCGTCATGGTGCCGTCTCTCCCGGCGCCGGTTCCTGCTGCTATAATGAAAACTGACACTTATAAAATGGCTGCCCCCATACTGCAGACAGTTTTCTGTCTACAGTATGGGGGCAGCCATTTTCTAAGAGTCACTTTTCATTATAGCAGCAGGGGCTGGCACCGGGAGAGACGGGACCGTGACCGCAGATGTGGCCGGGCAGGTACGGGCATGTGAGGGTGGCGAAGAATTTGCAGGGGGGGGGGCGCAAATTAGGTAGTTACACCACTGATCTGACATCATCATCTGTCTGTGTGACTCATGGGGTTGCGCCGGCCAGCCACTGCAGCTGCTACCTAGACACCAGGAAATCTTGTCCTCTGATGCAATCCTGGCCTATTCCCTCCCCAGCAATGGTGGCGATACGTTTGGGGAAACAGAGATTGTCGCGGCCCCCTCTCCCAAACAGCATTAGACTGTCAATTATTGCAGGACCCGCTTGTGCATGTACAAAACAGTTCCTGCAGAAGAGCAAAGTACTGACAATCAATACTTTGCTACGGATGCATCAACTCCAGCTTAATAACCCCAAATGTGTGCAGCACATACAGTACTTGCTTACTTTATTTCATCCTCTCCGAGGCGGGGCTAAATGATGCGTTTTGCATTGTAGCCCTGCTCCCTTTCCACAGTGGCTATGTTTTCCTTGCTTTCAGCTTCATCCTGCCTGCTTCATTCATTATAAAGTCGGCAGCATGTGGCCGGGATGCGGGAGAGACACATACCCGTTCAGGGCTGCAGGGGACTATGTTATAAAATAAGAGTCTCACTTACCTTTCTTTGAGAAAGCTGTACATTAGGAGACAGCAAAACGCGTCAGTAGAGGAGTTACTGGACACCACCACTAACTTGCCACCTACCCTTTCACCATTGAATCAGCCACCTTTGCCACAGCTGTGTTTATTCAATCTGGGCTTGGACTTTTTCTGCAAAACCACCTACCGTCACCGCACCCACTGTGGACAATTTCTGCTACACATTCCTACCAGGACACATGCCTCTAGCGGTTACATCCGCTATCCAAAACTGTCCTTGTCTTCATTGGCGTCATTATAGGAACAGGACGTATATTGCCATTGACATCTTATGCTCCCAGGCCAGTGATCATTAAACCCCTGTTTATGCTCTTATACTTACAGAGGCAGAACTCTGGGAGGCAATGGAGTCATCTGCCGCCGGGCTCCTGCTCCCAAGGGGGCACCTCTCCTCCGCTGCAAGTTTAAATCCATTAATTGACAGCCATTGATGTCAATTCTATAGCTGAATTTAGAAATATATATATGTGTCTCTCTCTATATATATTTTTATATTTTATATAAGGTTGTGTGTGTGTCTGTGTGTTTATGTCTGGGGGGGGGCACCAGTACACATCTTGCCTCTGGGCAGCTGGGACGAACTTGCGCCACTGTATACTTATATGTATTGTTTTTATATTACTATTTCCACATTGGTTGATTCAGTACCACTTTTTGGGGGAAATTTACTAATATGAAAAACCTAGTTTTTCGTATTAGTATTTCCCCTACGTCTGCATACGACTGTTTCAGTCGTATGCAAAGTCGTGTTCCGGAGGGGGATTTACAAAGCAGTCATATACAGTACGACTGCTTTGTAACCCTCCGATGTCGTACTAATTCGTATTAGCTGGCCATATATACGGCCGCTTATACGAATTAGTAGAGGCAGTCTGCACGGATCAGTCAGATCCGTGCAGGCTGCAGAGTGTAAAAAAAAAATAGAAAAATAAATAAATAAAAAAACGGCGTGGGGTCCCCCCCACAGCTGTAACCAGCACCAGGCTGAAAGAGCCGGGGCCGGTAATTAAAAATCAGGGAACCCGACAAATAGGGGTTCCCCGATTTTTAACAACCAGCCCCAGGCTCCAGGTCCGGGGCTGGTTCCCAAAATACGGGGGACAAAATGACTAAGGGTCCCCCGTATTTTAAGAACCAGCCCCAGGCCAAACCAGCCAGCAGGGTAATGTCACAGCCGGGGGACACTTATTATATAAGATCCCGCGGCCAAAACATTAACCCCCTGACCGGTCAGCCTGTCCAGGGGCCCTGGGGGAGTGGGGACCCCCCCAATAAAGGCCCCCCTCCAGGACTTACCTGACCAGGCTGAAGGTAAGTATCAGTATGTGTGTAATGGATGTATTAAAGTTTTATTTTCATTGTGTCAGTGTGTATTTATTTTAGTATTTTTTTTTTTTTTCAAATATGTTTATTGGGTTTTTCATTTTAAACAAATGTAACATTACATTGGGTATCGTTGAGTTGTGGTTACAAGGACGTGTTCAATAGTATTTACATCTTATTAACAATCACATACAATACATCCGTCTGGTTTCACCTGAATTCTTGGTTTCATGTTCTAGTTAGTGTTCTCCACATGGCGTGTTTCATGTTTATTCTATGTGATTAGCATCACTTATACAAACGTTACCCAACAGTATATAACTTAACATCTACAACAACTGGGGTGGGGGTTAGGTTAGGGTTTGGAGGTGGAAGGGAAGGGGTAATGAGGAGGTGGGGGGAAATGGGGGGGGGGGGGGGGGGGGGGCATGGGTTGTCTCCATTTGTGTCAATGACAGTATACAATACTTTACACTCTATATTACAGTATTTTGCATAGTACATAATGTGTGTGTTTATTTCAGTTATACAGTAGCGTTATTTCTAATATATTTTACATTTAACTATCAATGAAGTTCCTGTTATTTACTATTTCGGGGGGGGGGGACGGACATCTAGGGTTTGATATATCTGGGTTTGAAGTTCCACGGATTTGGAGCTTATGAGTGGGTCCCATCTGCGAATGAAGCCCTGGGTAATCGTCTTGGAAGTTATTATGGTGTTGTATCTATCAAAGTACATGTACTTCATTAGAAGGCTATCTAGTTCTGATATTGTTGGGGTTAGTCTGACTATCCAGTAGTTTAATATAGCCTTTTTCGCCACCGTACATAATATCGTCAGGAACGGTATCAGAGTTTTATGGGTGTCACTCAGATGCCATTCATCAAAGTTTGCAAACAACAGTGGTTGGGGGTGTGCCTGGACTTTCATTGAGAACATGTTGTTGATATAGTGTACAACCTTATACCAGTATTTCTTTATTTTGCTACAGGACCACATGTTGTGGATGAAAGTGGCCGAATGGAACCCACACTTCAGGCATCGTCCAGTTTCGTTTGGGTCGTAGTAGCTACGCTGTTTCTGGGACACATATGCTCTGTGGATCGTTTTTATATGCACCTCCTGCAGGACAGATGTTTGTACAATTTTAATTGTTTCCATATATTTGAATATTGTCGATTTACTTAATAAAGGTATGTCTTGTAACCATGTGTTCTCGACTTTGTCCAGTTAACTTGCTGAGGTGTAATTCTGTAATTCTCTGTATACCATGCCAGATTTGAATCTGTGTTTTTTGTAACCATCAACCCATAGGTGTATTGGTGACCGAGGGGGGATTGTTATTATATTTGGTGCTATCGTGGCCGTGTAATGTTGTAGTTGAGCTATAGGGAACATACTGTTTCCCCCTAGATCATACTTTTCTCTTAGTGCCCTGTATGTAAGTACTTTGCCTCCTGGGTCGAACACTTGTGTGATCATTGTTAGACCTTTTGTCTTCATTCGGTTAAATACTGGATTATTCACGCCTGGTGGGAATGAGGGGTTTCCGCAGATGGGGGTCCACTCTGTACTTCTATGGTCTATTCCTATTTTTTTTGTGGTATAAAGCCACGCTTCGTAAGTGTCCTTAAATAGACAGTGTTGATTTATGTGGGAGGGTATGGATTTTTTTGTGGTGTGCAACAATGCTCCTGGGGAGTAGGGGAAGAACACTGCTTTATCTACCTCATATGTGGAATATGTGCTATCTTCTAGCAGCCAGCCTAAAGCAAATCTTGTGAGGAGGGATCTGGAGTAATTTGCTAGATCTGGGAGTCCCAGGCCGCCCACTGTTCTCGGGAGTTGTAGTTTTGCTAAGGATATTTTTGTTTTTTTCCCTTTCCAGATGAAATTACTGCAGGCCTGTGTGATTGTGGCAATGTCCTTGGGGTTGAGTTTAATCGGTAACATTTGGAGTGAGTACATTAGTCTGGGGAATATTACTGTTTTTATCGTCTCGATTCTCCCTAGCATAGACAGGGGTAGGTCCTTCCATCCTTCTAACGTTTTCACTATTTTGTTAATGATCTGGGGGTAATTTATTTTATAAAGGTCGTTGATGTTTTTGGGGATTTGGACGCCCAGGTATTTGATCTGTTGGGGTTGTACCTTGATAGTGTGATATCCTCCTGTCGTGTCAAATTTTGGCGGCTGACCTTTTATGATGAGCATTTCAGATTTGTCTATATTTACTCTGTAGCCAGAGAAGCTCCCAAAGAGGTTAATTTCCTCTAGAGCCGATGGGATGGCATGCTGCGGATGGGACATCATCAGCAGCATGTCATCGGCAAATAGTGATACGCGTATGTCTATCTGTCGTAACATGATACCAGTGAAATATGGGGATTCTCTCAGGGTGATTGCCAGTGGCTCCAAGGCCAAGGCAAATAAAAGTGGGGACAGTGGGCAACCCTGCCTTGTTCCTCTCAATATAGGGAATGGGTCTGATAGTGTTCCGTTGCATATGATGCGAGATGCGGAGCCTCTATATAGCGTCTGTAGTAGTTTGACGAAACTCTCAGGGAAAGAGAATCGTCTTAGCGTGTCATAAAGGTGGTCCCAGTGCACCATGTCGAACGCCTTCTCAGCGTCTAAAGAGAGCATTGCTTTGGGTATGTTCGACACAGTGCACTGGGAGTCCCCAACTGCCGCCAGCACCCTGCGTATGTTCGTAACAGAATTTCTGCCCATAACAAAACCCGTTTGGTTGTCATGTATCAAGGAGGGGAGTATTATTTTCAATCTGTCTGCCATTATTTTTGTCAAAATCTTGTAGTCTATGTTTAGGAGCGATATTGGTCTGTAAGACCCTGGATTTGAGAGATCCCTGCCTTGTTTAGGTAGGACCCTTATAGAAGCCTGATTGAATTGGGGAGAGGAAGTGTTATTGGAAATTATATGGTTATAAACCTTTGTCAAGATCGGTGTTATTTTTGTCTGTAGTAATTTGTAATAATCAGTGGTCAGGCCATCTGGTCCCGGGGCCTTTCCTGTTTTTAGTCCTGCTATGGCCAAATGTACTTCTTGGTTAGTTATCGGGTGTGTTAGGTGTGCTGCCTGGGTCTCATTAATTTTTGGGGTGGTTATTTAATCCCAAAATTTTATAGCATTCTCTCTGTCTGAAATGGGTTCTGAATATAATTGGGTGTAAAATTCATTTAGGACCTGGGCAGTTTGTGTGTTGTTGATGGTGATGGTTCCATCACTTCGCTTCAGAGGGTGGATGGTCGCTGGCGTTCTCTGACCTTGCAATAGGGAAGATAGTAGTTTGCTTGACTTATTGCCGAAGCGATAAAACCGAGCATTACCAACAAAGGAGTATATGGACTCCATTTTTCCTATTATGGCTTCATAGTTAGTTTTGGAATCTTGGTATGTCTTTCTAGTGGTGGGGTTCGGGATTGTTTATAGGCCTGATAGCTATCTGTGAGGGTGGTTTGGGCCGCCAGGTGTTGTTGTTGGGTGTTTCTTTTAAGGGACGCCATGTGAGATATTATTTCCCCTCTAATAGTGGCCTTGGACGCTTCCCAAAACAACATCGGGTTTGTGGATAGGTACTCTGTGTTATCTATGGCGTAATTTTCCCATGCCCTCTCTACTGCTTTCCGTAAATGTGCGGAGGATGCTAATGCTGACGGGCATCTCCAAATTCTGTCTTTGGGGTTGTCTTGTTTAAATCTCATTTTGGTCCATAATACTGCATGATCTGACAATATTATTGGGGCTATTTCACATTGTTCTATTCTAGGTAGGAGGACATGAGATATACATATATAGTCAATTCGAGACCATCCCCCTGTTTTGGCAGAGTGACATGTATATTCTTGATCTATGGGGTGGAGAACTCTCCAGGTGTCTAATAAGCCTGCTTGATCCATAAAGGCTGGCATTCCATATTTGGGGAGGGGTCGCGGGTTAGTAGACTGAGATTGCCTGTCTAGGGCTGTTACCGACACTAAATTGAAATCGCCACATATCACCTGGGGAATATGGGAGAAAGGTGCAAGTAGTGTAATCAATTTCAGAAGGAAGGGCTTTGAATAAATATTGGGGACGTACACATTTAGGCATAGGATATCAAGGTTTTCAAATCTTATCTGACACAACACATATCTTCCCTCTATGTCTGCAGTTATATTCGTAACATTTATATCCAAACGGCTTCTGGCTAGGATAGCCACCCCCCTTGCCTTGGAATTGTATGAGGCGGAGGCTATGACCCTCCATCCCAATGTATTCAATTTTGCAGTTTCCAAGGGGGTCAGGTGGGTCTCCTGTACAAAAGCTACATCAAGTTTCAATTTATTCAAATAGATTAGAATTTTTTTCCTTTTCACTGGGGAGTTGATCCCTCCCACGTTCCAGCTACCTATACTTAATGACATTGGTATATTCTGACTGTTTTATCTGGAGCACTAGGGTCTTGGTTTTGCACACATTGTATAGTGAAACGGAGATCATCATTCTGGGATTCCATGCCTGGAAGGGGGTTAAAGATGGTGTGGGATTTGGTGGGGGGGAGAGCTGTGAAAGGGGGGATAGGGGGGTGGGGGGGTTTCGCCTTAAGCAAACTTCTGATGGTGGGGGTGCGGGCGGGAGGTATTCCACTCAACTCGAGCGTCTTGTGTTCGCTCCTCTGACCCGCAGCCCATAACAATAACAATTGTATATAGTAACAGTGCAATATTATAAACTTTAAATTAGTACAGCAAATGTATATTCATACTCATCTGAGCCACTCAGGATCAAGTATTGTCATATTTAGGTGAGACACTTATATAATGGGCGGGTGAAGTCCATCTTTTGTCTTGGAGACAGGCCTTTGGGGTAAACGTCCTGGCCCTGTCTTCCTAACTTGGCAGGGAACCGTCCATTGGTGTGACATATGTGATGATGGTGGGCTCCAACCTGCGGTTTCTTATGTCCTGCTTATGACATGGTGCGTAGCATATCCAGGGGGGGCAATGTCTCGTGCTAATGTTGTTTTTGTCCTCTCTGGAATCGTCAAGCGTCAGGATCACTGGCGTAACTATAAGGCCGCAGCCCCCGCGGTGGCGGGGAGGCGCCGGGGGTCTTCGGGCACTATTTTTTCTCTGCCAGCTCCCCACTGCTTGTGGGTGCAGCGGGGAGCTGGCAGGGGGGTCCGTGCGGCGCGGAGGTACCTGTATTCAGGGAGAGCCTGGAGGTCCCTGTGCCGCTGAGTATGATGTTGCCGCCGCCGGGGTCCCTGCAGTGAAGTGGAAATAACGCGCTATCTCCGCCGGAGATAGCGCGTTATTTCCACTTCACTGCAGGGACCCCGGCAACATCATACTCAGCGGCACAGGCGCAGGGACCTTCAGGCTCTCCCTGAATACAGGTACCTCCGCGCCGCACGGACCCCCCTGCCAGCTCCCTAGGGGGGTCTTTTAACGGGGGGCAGCGGCTAAATTGTCGGGGGGGGGGGGAGGGGGCGGCGAAATTGTCCCGGCGGGGAGGAGCAAAATTTTTCGTTACGCCACTGGTCAGGATCCTTTAGTTATGTGGTCAGAATGGGTAGCAGTGGTGTCATCATTCGCAGTCTGACATTTGGCTGTGTGGTTTGTGACTTTTCCTCATTTTCTAGGAAGCATTCAGCATCTCTTGCAGACATAAAGTCTTTGAACGTGTTTCCATTATATATCCTTAATTTGGCTGGATACAGTAGGGCAAACTTTTTTCCCATTTTAATCAGACCAGAGCAGACCTGGGAGAACTCCTTCCTTTGTTTAGTGAGTTCAGCCGAATAGTCTTGGAATAGTAATATGGGGTGTCCCTCCCACTAGATGTTGCGTATTTTGCGGGAGGCCGTCCAAATAAGCTCTTTGTGGAGGTAATTTAAAGTTTTGAAAATCACCGTTCTTGCGGTCTTTGCGGCCCAAGTCTGTGCGCCCGCTCTATGACTAGGTCGGTGCATTGTTGTTGGACTTGTAAAAGTTCGGGGAGTTTTTGTTTTAAGAAAAGGAATAAATCTGGCCCCTTGATGTCTTCTGGCAGCCCCACTACTCTTATGTTATTCCGTCTGGAACGATTTTCCAGATCCTGGATTCTGTTATGTAGGATCTGGATCTCCTTAGTATGTTGTGAGACAGTCGATTTTATCTCTGCAATGTCTGCAAAGCACTCTCCTACCCTGCACTCAGTCTCCTGCACTTGTTTCTGTAGTTAAACGATTTGTCTGTTTATATCGGACGTTTGTTCTTTCAGTAAAGGCCCTATTGCCAGTCTGATAGCCTGCACCAGCTCTCCTTGTGTGACTGGTGTGTCTTCGTGTGTGAGTGCCTGGTCAGGCTGGGCTGGGGAGGGTGGCAGGGAGTCGCTGTCTGATGTACCTGATTTGTCTGGTATCTGTTCCCTTCTGCGCTGCGGCAGCGGTCTGTGAGGTCCCAGCGTTTGGTGTCCGGTGTTAGCTGCCGTCGCCATCTTGGATTCTGTAGCGGGTGCTGGCTTATCTTTCTGCGGTTTGTTCCTGGAGCCTGGCATGGTCCGCAGGAACTTTTCCATGCGCTGCTGGCAGCGCCCGTTACGTGGAGGGGTGAGTCTAGCACTGTTTGGAGGCTAAAATAGCCGTTGGAGGGTTAATCTGGGCTGACGGGTAACGGAGCTCTAAGCGCTGCTGCCGTTCATCCCGCAGCCGGAACCGGAAGTCCTAGTATTTTTATTACTGTGGAACTACAAGTGCCAGCGGGCCCTTTAATGCCCCGCAGGCTGGGACTTGTGGTTCTCCAAGTCCCAGCTTGCGGGGGAGGCCCCAGGGCCCCTGGCCAGGCTGACCGGTCAGGGGGTTAATGTTTTGGCCGCGGGACCTTATATAATAAGTGTCCCCCGGCTGTGACATTACCCTGTTGGCTGGTTTGGCCTGGGGCTGGTTCTTAAAATACGGGGGACCCCTAGTCATTTTGTCCCCCGTATTTTGGGAACCAGCCCCGGACCAGGAGCCTGGGGCTGGTTGTTAAAAATCGGGAAACCCCTATTTGTCGGATTCCCTGATTTTTAATTACCGGCCCCCGGCTCTTTCAGCCTGGTGCTGGTTACAGCTGTGGGGGGACCCCACGCTGGTTTTTTTTTTTTATATATATTTATTTATTTTTCTATTTTTTAACACTAAAGCCTGCACGGATCTGACTGATCCGTGCAGGCTTAAAGCAAATACGACAGGACAATCAAAGTGTATTTTCCTGTCGTATTTTCGTGGCTGTTTCACGCCAATTAGCAGCCGTATTATCAATACGGCTGCTTAGTAAATCAGGAGCCACCATTCTTTTGAATGGTGATTCCTGTCGTATTCTATCGATGGTGTAGACATTCGTATTTGTAAATACAAATACGAATGCAGTGACGTGCGGTGAGGTCATTGCCTGGGGAGGCACTGATCTCCCCGCACGGGACCACAGGCACGGGACCACAGGCATGGGACCCCCGCTCCCGCTCACCCGCCCGCATACCATGGTATGCCGGGCACAGGCAGCAGGGCGTACATGCGCCCCCCTCCCCCAGCGGACTCACCTCTCCTCGGCGGTGACAGCGGCTATCTCCCAGCTGCGCCGGACTCCACGCTGTCGCGCTGCTGTATCCTATCCAGGTGGGCCCTGCATGTGTGTGATTGGACAGTGGATCCATCACTGGATCCGCTGACCCAAGCACATCTGGGGGCGTGCATTCATACTGGTGCCCCTGTCATTGCGGCACCAGTATGAGTGCCGCTTCCCCATTCATTTTCAATGGGCTTTTACAGCCCATTGCTGCACCCTGCCCCCTGCCCTCCCCTACCCGCCCCCCGCTGCCCGGTTTTTTAATGTTAACAGCGGGAGGCACCTCTCCCGCTGCCTCCCACCCTCAAATGCAGCAGTGTAAGATGGTAGGAGGCAGGGGGAGAGGTAGAAATGATGAAAATAATAAAAGAAGATATATAAATATCTTCTTTTTATTATTCACATCATTATGACAGGGGAGGCACTGCCTCCCCTGCCTCCCCTGACTGCACGTCCCTGTACGAATGTCCCATCTTTAAGAATACGAATTTTGGGATAGTAAATCCCAAAAATACAAATGTGTAAAAAATAGGTGTATTTCTGCCTACGAATACACCTATTTTTTACGAATTCATATTAGTAAATTTCCCCCTTTATCTTTTTTTCTTTAGCTTCCGGAGGGGTAGGTAAGTGTGGCTGCAGCATGCAATACGTTCCCTGTGTGTAAATATATATTTTTATTTGTAACCTTTGCTATTTTGATCCGCTGCAAACTCTGCACCTCGGCAAAATCATAACCCAACTTAAAAGCCGACCCTTACGTTTAAAGACCCCTACGACTTTATTCTATATAGCTCTCAGTTTAGCATATTCTTTTTTCCCATAAGATACTTGATACATTCAGTTCATAAGTGTTGGACAAGGAGATTCTTTATGTAGGATTCTCTTTGTATATTTTTTCAGGTCACCTTTCCGGTGGGAATTACAATAAAAATATTCCTCCTGGAGCAAGACCACGAGGATCACGGAAAGGTGCCCCAGATACACTAATGATCCCATCTAACAAAGGACTGTGACTGGGGGGGGGGGTATTCATTAATTCCCTATTGCAATTAGTAGATGCTGCTTTGTACTAATTGGTCTATTTGGCTAAAAGAAGTTGTGCATTATGTAATTTTCACCACTCTAATAAAAGACATTTACTGCTTTTAGCAATAAGGTAATTTTTTCCCCAAGAAGCCTTCATTTCTTTTATTTAGGGATTTGGTTCGTTTGGAGCCTGAGTTTTGAATGAAGGTGACTTATTACGTTGGCAATCACCGTTACATTAGTTAGATCTGCCAAGGAACACCGATTTCATTTTGTACAGGTAATGTTTGTTAGTGAATATGAATACACTAAATGATAATGTTTGATATACATGTAACAATTTTCCTAGACAAGAATCATATGGTTCTGTTTTCTTAAATATGAGGGGGTTACACAAGCTGTGTATATCGATACTAATTATGGTAACAACATCGCAGATTTGTTCGCATTAGTGGTCACGAGGTGCCAGGGAAATGGCCAAAGCAACGATAACACTCGGCCACAATTGCTAATTGAATACCGCGTATGTTTTATTTACCCTGTAAGCCTTTATTTTAAAATATTAGAGTGTCTGTCATGTTTCGTGAAGCACCAGCTGGAGTGTAATGGAGGCTGGGTGCTTTAATGTAGGGCTGTTGCATGAACGACAGATTGGAGTGAAGCAATTGGATAAAATTAAACCTTTTTTAATAAAGATACTGCGGTACAAGATATGAATGATGGCATAAAGAATAACTGTAGATATTGATAAACTGAAAGAAGGCAATAATAAACAGTACTTATTGGAGAGCTTGAAGATGATTGGGAAGTTGAATGATTGGATGATTGCAGGATTGGATGATTGAAGAAAGATTGGATGAAGAATTGGATAGTTGAATGATTGGATGATTGGATGAAGGATTGGATGATTGGATGAAGGATTGGATGATTGGATGAAAGAGAAGAAGATGAAGTTCAGTTGAATCTGTGCTGAGTGAGATCGTAGCTGCAGGACCAGGGATGCGACCACGGATAATAACAGTCAGGAATGAAGGAAGATGATCACACCCTTTGGGGGCTATCCTAATAGGCGGCAGAAGGTTCCGTGATGATATGGTGGAGCAGTGGACGATCAGCAGGGAGATCAGTGAAGACTTTCACCAGGATGCGAAGGAGAGCTGCAGTGGATACTACAGGGATAGCCAGGAGTGACCAATGATGTTAGCGGGTAGACATCATTGTACTGACTGCCGGTCTGGCCCGGCTAGTCAGACTTTAAGGGTAGATCTGAGCGGTGATTGGCTGCGTGTGTGACCTCACACTTTGGAGCCGCGTAGCATAGGCTGTAGCAACCAAGAAGATGGCCGCCGCCAGATGCGGCGACAGAAACCAGCCAGCGGAGAATATATGCGGAGGCGCTGCAGCCGGCGCTTCCCAGCCAGAGGCCTAACATGACATGGACACCATCATGGCGGCCCATGCCTCACGCCACCCAGAGCCTGCACAGCAAGAGACTGCACACCACAGCTGTCACCTGGTGGCGACAGAGTGTCGGAACGCCGACAGCCAGCATGGGTATCAGCAGCGGAGGTGAGCACCAAGACAGAGGGTAGCATATTAGAGGTCTGTAGGACCGGGACAGCACAGGGAGCCAGGGTAGCTGAGATGGTGGTCGTGACAGTGGCATAGTGACATGGAGGGGGTTGGGGGCATAATATGTAACATAGTGGGGATTGGGGGGCATATTGTGTGACATGGTGGTGATTGGGGGCATAATATGTGAGATGGTGGGGATTGGATGGCATAATGTGTGTCAAGGGGAGGGTTGGGGTGCATAATGTGTGTCAAGGGGATGGTTGGGAGGCATGTTGAATAACAAGGGGACAGTTGGTGTGGCATACTGACGTCAGCGGCCCTACTGCCCCATAGCTGAGGAATGCCTGCTTTTTCTGGGGCATCTCAGAAAACGCAGGGTTACCGCCCCCAAATGGCCGCATGGTGTCAATCACCCTGAGAGCAGCCAGTGATGGCTAGTCATCCCTGGCTGCCTTCTCAAGGACGGCTCGCGCATGCCCACAGCGTACAATGCGCATGTGCTGTTGTCCGATTATTGGCAGGGCTGCAATTTCTTAGCCCTGCATTTCAGATCTGCATCAGGCCCTACACCCGACAAATGATGCAAGCTCCTGCATGTACAGATGGGGAGCGCAACATGGTACCCCATCCCTCCTCCCGTCGCTCCCTTGCCAGCATTGGCAAGTATGCCCACTGTTGCCGATGCTGGCACCTGACCAAATCCATGCAGCCACCGATATCAGCTGTGCCGCGAATCTTCAAGTGTGTATTAAGTGTAGATACGCAGCCATTACTCCATCCACCAAAAATCAAAGCGTCAATTCTTCTTCTTTTGGCACAGAGGTGCCACACACCCAACCACGTCCCAAATTCCTAACGGTATAAATGTCTGTAAACCCTTACTTTCAAAACCCATGGACAGAGCAGACAAGCTTAGTGGGTACCAGATCAATATTTACTCTCTAAAAGCACCTTACGTAGTAGGTAACGCTTGGTGGCTGCTGATTACATCTGAGTTTCACTTAAGCAGTTTTTTATGTCCTCTAAAGTTTCTTTGTGAGTTTTCAAACCAAAGCCATTAGCGATGAAGTAGAAAGGAATGGGCCAATATTTCAATCTGTGGTGTGTAGCATTATTGACAACCAGAGATTAAGTGAGAGAGAATTAGATACGGTATCATTTATTCACACAGGATACAACTGCACATTAGATGGATGCAGACACCTTGCTAAATTTATGATTGTGCCATTATATGTACATTAAGAGGAATTATACGCTTGTAAAAAGGGCTGTTGCTAAATGAAGTACCTGCATGAAATTGTGCTTAGGTGGAAGATGTGAGTTATATTTTATAAAAACAAAAGCTTAAGGCTGGAGACTTGGGGTATTGAATAAAAGCTGGGAAATAATCACATTGCCGTGAATGGAAAGCAAATATAGAGAAAGCAGTCTGTGAGGGATGTGTCTGAAATGTGCTACTTACACTGAACCGCTCCGGGCCTGTCCTGTCTCTCTGTGGGGTTTATTTACTAAGATGGGAGTTCTACTGAAGATGGTATATTGCTATGGGCAACCAATCAGATCTTATCTATTATCGTCTAGAACAGTGGTTCCCAAACTGTGTGCCGTGGCTCCCTGGGGTGCCTCGGGACACATGCAGGGGTGCCGCGGCTTGGTGGTCTAGGACCAACTCAAATTATTAATGGTTAATTATTTATGAGCAAAACCAGTGCTGGTGGCTGCCAATCATAGAATGTGTACAAACAGAAGCAAATCCAGCCTCTGGCCTATAAGATATTTCCATTCAGGCTTGTACCTGGTTCACCCCATGCTACCAGGTCATATAAGATGTAGAGATGTGCACCGGCCACTTTTCGGGTTTTGGGTTCTGATTACCTTGAGGTTTTGGGTTCTAATGGGTTTTGCCAAAACACCTCCTAAGTGTTTTGTGTTTGGATTTCTTGGGTTTTGGGTTCACATTTAGCATCACCCCTGGACTGATATGGCACACTTAGCATCCCCCCTAGTCTGATACGGCACACCTAGCATCACCCCTGGACTGATATGGCACAGGTAGCATCACTCCTGGACTGATACGGCACATTTAGCATCACCCCTGGACTGATATGGCACACGTAGCATCCCCCCTAGTCTGATACGGCACACCTAGCATCACCCCTGGACTGATATGGCACAGGTAGTATCACCCCTGGACTGATACGGCACATTTAGCATCACCCCTAGTCTGATACGGCACACCTAGCATCACCCCTGGACTGATATGGCACGCTTAGCATCACCCCTGGACTAATACAGCAAACTTGGCAGCACCCCATGAATTATACGGCAGACTTGGCTTACCCCAGGAATTATAGGGCACAGATGGTGGCACCCCTGACCTGATATAGCACACATGGAATTATACGGCACAGATGGCGGCACCCCTGGACTGTTACGGCACACATGGCGGCAGGCATGGAATTATACGGCAGACAAATTCCTGCAGTAAAAATAAAAATGTGTATTCTTTTAATTATAAAAAAGAGCAGCACACCTTACTTAGCAACACCCCATGAATTATACAGCACTCTCGGCTCACCCCTGGACTACAGCGCATTTAACAGCCCTTGTAGTAAAAAAAAAAAAAACACCTTAATTTTATTTTCATTAAAAAAAGGGGCAGCTCCCCTGGTCTGATATGGGACACATGGGGCACCCCTGGAATTATACGGCACACATGCGGGCACCCCAGGACTGATACAGGACACATGGGGGAACCCCTGGACAAATACAGCACACATGTGGGCACCCCTGGATGGATACAGCACACATGTGGGCACCCCTGGACTGATAGTACTGGTAGCCAGTGGAAACAGCAGATTGGAATTATATACTGCAATAAATACTGGTAGCCAGTGGCAACAGACTGGAATTATATACTGCGATAAATACTGGTAGCCAGTGGAAACAGCAGACTGGATTTTTATATACTGTGATAAATAATACTGGTAGCCAGCGGCAACAGCAGACTGGAATTATATACTGCGATAAATACTGGTAGCCAGTGGAAACAGCAGACTGGATTTATATACTGTGATAAATAATACTGGTAGCCAGCGACAACAGCAGACTGGAATTATATACTGCGATAAATACTGGTAGCCAGTGGCAACAGCAGACTAGAATTATATACTGCAATAAATAAAATACTGGTAGCCACTGCCAGTGGCAACAGCAAAGGTTGCGGAATTTAAGGGTTCCGTGATCTCGCGAGAATCCGACGCCGGGCGATGAGGTTTTGCCCGTGATTCGAGTCAGGCGGGAAGCGCCGAGCGCTGCTCGTATCCGGACCCGGATTGATGAAGTCCGTGCTGGCTCGGATCTGGGGAATCCGAGCCCGCACATCTCTAATAAGATGGGGTGGGAGTTAGGCACTAATTACCCAGGGGACCCAGAGGAGACTTGCATCTGCCATCCAGGGCAGTAGAGAGCCTGGCTGGGCCTGGGTACTTTTCATAGTGCATGGCGTAATTACAAGAGGTGTGGCCATGCACCATTAGTATTATTAGTAAAATCCCCCCCAAAATAGTACCTTAAGCACCTCCCTGGCCACGCTGCAGCCCAGAACACAGCAGCATGAGTTGAGTTGAGAAAAGCTGCTGCAGCTGCTACTGCAAGGTAATGGGGGCCCCTCCATCAGACCTGGGCCCGGGTAATTAGCACCCCTTCCCCCCTCTCTCAATGCCACTGATGCCGTCCACCCCTCCCCCAACCACACTTATTGCAGTAGCCTCTCTTCCTAGCACAGAACATGCAGCTGAGTGCTGGGCTTCAGCGGCTCCATGGGGGCTGCAATAACACTGATCAAAGACCATAGAGATGCCCTTTGCACACAGCACCATATAGACTACTTTTCCATTTTTTGGGAGGGGGGGGGGCACAGGGGCGTAGTCAAGCGCCCATGATTAGGCCACACCCCCACAGTACCCTGACCTGGCCTGCTCTTTACAGCTCTGCATGCAACAAGTCACATGCTAGTCCACCACTTTAGTAACATTACAGAAAAAAGGGGGGGGGTTGCTGCAAAACCCTTGAACTTTTATTGTGTAGTACCCAATACAGCAATACAATAGCCTTTACTAAACAGAGAACAGAGATCATTGTAGTTTGATGCAGCTGCATACATGGAAATGGGTGACTAGTCCCCAATATTTTTAATGTTTAGAATAAACTTACTAAATGACTTGTGGTGGTAACCTAATGGTGTTAATGAAACACTATTGACGCCGCATAGAAAACATAGTGATTTCCGCAGACTAAGGCGAGTATAAGACCACTGGAATTAATAGGATCCACTAACAACTAATGATAGACAGTGACTAGGTAGGCACCTAAGAATGGGCAACATACCCAGTGGCGTAACTAAGTTTTGGGCGCCCCCGCGCCGTTAGGGGGGGGGGCGCCCCCCCGCCAAGCACCCCCAATCCCCCGCCGCCCCGCCGCCCATGCAAACCCCCCCCCCCCACCCAATCCCCTGCAGCCTTACCTATCGCGCTGGTCCCGGCGGCTCCATTCTTCTTCTGCTGAGGACCACCACAAAATGGCCGCCCCCATACAGCAGACAGTTTCAGAGAACTGTGTGCTATATGGGGGTGGCCATTTTGTGGTGGTCCTCAGCAGAAGAACGGAGCCGCCGGGAATAGCGATATAGGTAAGTCTGCGCGGGATTGGGGGGGGGGGGGGATTGGGGGGGCGGGGGCTGCGGTGCTATAGTTACGCTGCTGAACATACCCTATGTTGCCATTGACAGAAGGTCGACACAAGCTTAAGGTTGATGTGGACATGTTAGACCCGAATAAGGTCGACATGAGTTTTTTACATTTTTTTTTTTATTAACCCCTTCATGACAGAGCCAGTTTGTGCCTTCATGACAGAGCCCTTTTTTTCAAATCTGACATGTCTCACTTAAGTGGGGATAACTTTTTTTTGCTTTTACTTATCCCAGTGATTTTGAGATTGTTTTCTCGTGACACATTGTACTTCAAATTAGTGGTAAATTTGGGTCGATACAGTCTGTGTTTTTTTGTGAAAAATACCAAAATATCGTGAAAAAATGGAAAATTTAGCAATTTGCAAAATGTTAAATTTTCTGCTTGTGAGACAAATAATCATACCACTCAAAATAGTTAATAACTAACATAGACCATATGTCTACTTTATGTTTCCATCATTATTTCAACTTCCTTTTAATTTTTTTGGACACTAGGAGGCTTACAATATGAATAGCAAATTCTCAAATTTTCATGAAAATTTCAAACACTGATTTTTTAGGGACCAGTTCAGTTCTGATGTGACTTTGAGGGACTTGTATGTGAGACACCCCCATAAATGATGCCATTTCAAAAACTGCACCCCTCACAGTATTCAAAACAGCATTTTGGAAGTTTGTTAACCCTTTAGGTGTTTCACAGGAATTAAAACAAAGTGTAGGTGAAATTTCAAAATTTCTTTTTTTTTGCAGAGTTTCAATTTTAATACATTTTTCTAACGAATACAGTAGATTTTACTAGAGAAATGTGACTAAAAATTGATTCCCCCAATTCTTTTGTTTTCAAAAATATCCTATATGTGGCCCTAGTGTGCACGTTGACCAAACCACAGGCTTCATAATAGAAGGAGCACCTACTTGATTTTGGAGCCTCCTTTTTATGAGATTTTTTTTTAGGCACCATGTAGGTTTCTAGGCACCATAAGTGCTAAAAGTTAGGAACCTCCCCCACAAGTCACCCCATTTTGCAATCTACACCCCTCAGGGAATTCATCTAGGGGTATAGTGTACATTTCAAACCCCCAGGGGTTTCACCAATTTTGGTACAACTGGGATGTGAAAATGAAAAATTACATTTTTTTACACAAACATGCAGTTCTGGCTCAAAATTTTTCATTTTCACAAGGTATGAAGGAGAAAAAGCACCCCAAAATCTGTGCCCCAATTTCTCCCGAGTACGGCAATGCCTCACATGTGACCAAAAAATACCAGTTGGGTGCATGGCAGGACTCAGAAGGGAAGGAGTGATTTTTGGATTTTGCAGCAAAGATTTTGGTGGAATGAATGGTGGGTACTATGTTGCATTAGCAAGACTCCCAAAGCACCAATACAGTGGAACCCCCCCACAAGTCACCCCATTTTGCAAAGTACACCCCTCAGGGAATTCATCTAGGGGTATAGTGTACATTTCAAACCCCCAGGGGTTTCATCAATTTTGATACAACTGGGATGTGAAAATGGAAAATTACATTTTTTTACACAAACATGCAGTTCTGGCTCAAAATTTTTCATTTTCACAAGGAATGAAGGAGACAAAGCACCCCAAAATATGTGCCCCAATTTCTCCCGAGTACGGCAATGCCTCACATGTGACCAAAAAATACCAGTTGGGTGCATGGCAGGACTTAGAAGGGAAGGAGTGATTTTTGGATTTTGCAGCTCAGATTCTGGTGGAATTTTGGTGGGTGCTATGTCGCATTAGCAAGACCCCCCAAGCACCAATACAGTGGAACCCCCCCACAAGTGACCCCATTTTGCAAACTACACCCCTCAGGGAATTCATCTAGGGGTATAGTGTACATTTAAAACCCCCAGGGGTTTCACCAATTTTGGTACAACTGGGATGTGAAAATGGAAAATTACATTTTTTTACACAAACATGCAGTTCTGGCTCAAAATTTTTCATTTTCACAAGGAATGAAGGAGACAAAGCACCCCAAAATCTGTGCCCCAATTTCTCCCGAGTACGGCAATGCCTCACATGTGACCAAAAAATACCAGTGGGGTGCATGGCAGTACTCAGAAGGGAAGGAGTGATTTTTGGATTTTGCAGCAAAGATTTTGGTGGAATGAATGGTGGGTACTATGTTGCATTAGCAAGACTCCCAAAGCACCAATACAGTGGAACCCCCCCACAAGTCACCCCATTTTGCAAAGTACACCCCTCAGGGAATTCATCTAGGGGTATAGTGTACATTTCAAACCCCCAGGGGTTTCATCAATTTTGATACAACTGGGATGTGAAAATGGAAAATTACATTTTTTTACACAAACATGCAGTTCTGGCTCAAAATTTTTCATTTTCACAAGGAATGAAGGAGACAAAGCACCCAAAAATCTGTGCCCCAATTTCTCCCGAGTACGGCAATGCCTCACATGTGACCAAAAAATACCAGTTGGGTGCATGGCAGGACTTAGAAGGGAAGGAGTGATTTTTGGATTTTGCAGCTCAGATTCTGGTGGAATTTTGGTGGGTGCTATGTCGCATTAGCAAGACCCCCCAAGCACCAATACAGTGGAACCCCCCCACAAGTGACCCCATTTTGCAAACTACACCCCTCAGGGAATTCATCTAGGGGTATAGTGTACATTTCAAACCCCCAGGGGTTTCACCAATTTTGGTACAACTGGGATGTGAAAATGGAAAATTACATTTTTTTACACAAACATGCAGTTCTGGCTCAAAATTTTTCATTTTCACAAGGAATGAAGGAGACAAAGCACCCCAAAATCTGTGCCCCAATTTCTCCCGAGTACGGCAATGCCTCACATGTGACCAAAAAATACCAGTTGGGTGCATGGCAGGACTTAGAAGGGAAGGAGTGATTTTTGGATTTTGCAGCTCAGATTCTGGTGGAATTTTGGTGGGTGCTATGTCGCATTAGCAAGACCCCCCAAGCACCAATACAGTGGAACCCCCCCACAAGTGACCCCATTTTGCAAACTACACCCCTCAGGGAATTCATCTAGGGGTATAGTGTACATTTCAAACCCCCAGGGGTTTCACCAATTTTGGTACAACTGGGATGTGAAAATGGAAAATTACATTTTTTTACACAAACATGCAGTTCTGGCTCAAAATTTTTCATTTTCACAAGGAATGAAGGAGACAAAGCACCCCAAAATCTGTGCCCCAATTTCTCCCGAGTACGGCAATGCCTCACATGTGACTAAAAAATACCAGTTGGGTGCATGGCAGGACTTAGAAGGGAAGGAGTGATTTTTGGATTTTGCAGCTCAGATTCTGGTGGAATTTTGGTGGGTGCTATGTCGCATTAGCAAGACCCCCCAAGCACCAATACAGTGGAACCCCCCCACAAGTGACCCCATTTTGCAAACTACACCCCTCAGGGAATTCATCTAGGGGTATAGTGTACATTTCAAACCCCCAGGGGTTTCACCAATTTTGGTACAACTGGGATGTGAAAATGGAAAATTACATTTTTTTACACAAACATGCAGTTCTGGCTCAAAATTTTTCATTTTCACAAGGAATGAAGGAGACAAAGCACCCCAAAATCTGTGCCCCAATTTCTCCCGAGTACGGCAATGCCTCACATGTGACCAAAAAATACCAGTTGGGTGCATGGCAGGACTTAGAAGGGAAGGAGTGATTTTTGGATTTTGCAGCTCAGATTCTGGTGGAATTTTGGTGGGTGCTATGTCGCATTAGCAAGACCCCCCAAGCACCAATACAGTGGAACCCCCCCACAAGTGACCCCATTTTGCAAACTACACCCCTCAGGGAATTCATCTAGGGGTATAGTGTACATTTAAAACCCCCAGGGGTTTCACCAATTTTGGTACAACTGGGATGTGAAAATGGAAAATTACATTTTTTTACACAAACATGCAGTTCTGGCTCAAAATTTTTCATTTTCACAAGGAATGAAGGAGACAAAGCACCCCAAAATCTGTGCCCCCATTTCTCCAGAGTACGGCAATGCCTCACATGTGACCAAAAAATACCAGTTGGGTGCATGGCAGGACTCAGAAGGGAAGGAGTGATTTTTGGATTTTGGAGCACAGATTTTGGTGGAATGAATGGTGGGTGCTATGTTGCATTACCAATACAGTGAAACCCCCCCACAAGTGACCCCATTTTGCAAACTACACCCCTCAGGGAATTCATCTAGGGGTATAGTGTACATTTCAAACCCCCAGGGGTTTCATCAATTTTGGTACAACTGGGCAGTGAAAATGAAAAAAATACATTTTTTTACACAAAAATGTACTTCTGGCTCAAAATTTTTCATTTTCACAAGGAATGAAGGAGACAAAGCACCCCAAAATCTGTGCCCCCATTTCTCCAGAGTACGGCAATGCCTCACATGTGACCAAAAAATACCAGTTGGGTGCATGGCAGGACTCAGAAGGGAAGGAGTGATTTTTGGATTTTGGAGCACAGATTTTGGTGGAATGAATGGTGGGTGCTATGTTGCATTACCAATACAGTGGAACCCCCCCACAAGTGACCCCATTTTGCAAACTACACCCCTCAGGGAATTCATCTAGGGGTATAGTGTACATTTCAAACCCCCAGGGGTTTCATCAATTTTGGTACAACTGGGCAGTGAAAATGAAAAAAATACATTTTTTTACACAAAAATGTATTTCTGGCTCAAAATTTTTCCTTTTTTAACAAGGAATGAAGGAGACAAAGCACCCCAAAATCTGTGCCCCCATTTCTCCAGAGTACGGAAATGCCTCACATGTGACCAAAAAATACCAGTTGGGTGCATGGCAGGACTCAGAAGGGAAGGAGTGATTTTTGGATTTTGGAGCACAGATTTTGGTGGAATGAATGGTGGGTGCTATGTTGCATTACCAATACAGTGGAACCCCCCCACAAGTGACCCCATTTTGCAAACTACACCCCTCAGGGAATTCATCTAGGGGTATAGTGTACATTTCAAACCCCCAGGGGTTTCATCAATTTTGGTACAACTGGGCAGTGAAAATGAAAAAAAATACATTTTTTTTACACAAAAATGTACTTCTGGCTCAAAATTTTTCATTTTCACAAGGAATGAAGGAGACAAAGCACCCCAAAATCTGTGCCCCCATTTCTCCAGAGTACGGCAATGCCTCACATGTGACCAAAAAATACCAGTTGGGTGCATGGCAGGACTCAGAAGGGAATGAGTGATTTTTGGATTTTGCAGCTCAGATTCTGGTGGAATGAATGGTGGGTGCTATGTGGCATTAGCAAGACCCCCGAAGCACGGTGAAATGATGAACCTAATAATCCATAGATGTGTGGTATATTTTGAAACACTCCTTTATACATAGGCCGGGTTTGTCGGGGCAAGTTTCACAGTGGAAAATAGTATCCTTTCTTATTCCCTTTTTATAGCAAACTTTGCACCTTTTTTGTGTCCTGCCCTTTCTTGCAGTGGAGGGGATTTCGTTGGGAAAATGCTGCCCTGGTACAATACGGGGGCCAGTACTAGAAGTACTGGGGCCCTCTGCCTGCTGATTCCCAAATATTAGGCTCTTTATGACTTCCTCTTGAAAGTGCATAAATGTCCCCCTCTGGCCGGTAGAACGGAATAGCACGTAAGCGTTATACAGTGCCATCTGGATGATATACACGGCCAGCTTCTTGTACCAGATATTTGTTTTCCGCAGGGCACTGTACGGCTTCAGTACCTGATCTGAAAGATCCACTCCGCCCATGTACTTATTGTAATCTAGGATACAATTTGGTTTTGAGGTGTGGGTACTGGTACCTCGTACAGGGATGGAGGTGGTACTGTCTCCATGAATTGTTGTCAGTATAAGGACATCCCTCTTGTCCTTATATTTGACCAACAACATATTTTCGGTGCATATTCCCCTGCTTTCACCCCTTCTCATTACTTGGGCAATGTGCGTTTTGGGGAGGCCTCTTTGGTTCTTGCGCACAGTACCGCAAGCTGCTGTACCTCTTGAACCAAGGGCCTTAAACAGGGGGATGCTGGTGTAAAAGTTATCCACATAGAGGTGATAACCCTTATCCAGGAAGGGGTGCATTAAATCCCAGACAATTTTTCCACTAACACCTACGAGGGAGGGGGGGCATTCTGGTGGTTCAATTCTTGAATCCTTCCCTTCATATACCCTAAACTTGTGGGTGTACCCTGTGGTGCTTTCACACAGCTTATACATTTTTATGCCATACCTTGCCCTCTTACTGGGAAGGTACTGGCGGAATTTAACCCTTCCTTTAAAATGTATAAGGGACTCGTCGATACTAATACATTTATCAGGGATGTATAGCTCTGCAAATTTGGCACTGAAATGATCAATGACCGGCCTGACTTTGAATAGCCTGTCAAAGGTGGGATCATCTCTGGGTGGGCACTGTGCATTATCGGTGTAATGTATAAATTTATGGATTGTCTCAAAACGAGCCCGGGGCATGGCCATACGGTGAAATGGGGTGCTGTACAGAACATCTGTACTCCAATATTGCCTAATTTGTGGCTTTTTTACTATGCCCATGTGTAACACCAGACCCCAAAACGTCATCATCTCTACTGCATCTACAGGGGTCCACCTAGCAAATGATGACGTGGGGTTTTGAGCAATAAACTGCTGGGCATATAAATTAGTTTGGTCCACCATTAAATTTATAAAATCATCAGAGAAAAATAATTTGAAAAAGTCAATTTCTCTGAGACCTGTTGAATCAAATTGGATTCCTGGGATGGCCAAAAACTCAGGAACCTGGGGCTCAAAATTGTCTGGTGGTGGGGTCCATACGAGATCAATTATTGGGGGGGGGGGTCTCAGCTGCTCTACGGGGGCGTCTTTGAGGGGGTCCCTCATCACCAGAGGAGGAAGAAGAGCTTAAGACGAATCCTTCAAATTCCCCGCTTGCCTCACTGGCTGTGTCAGAGTCAGAGGCAAGCATGGCATATGCCTCCTCCACTGAATACATTCTCCTGGATGACTGGGACGACATTTGGGATGACATTTGGGATGCCATTTATATTTTTGTGTTACTGGTAGTGAAATGTTTCAACACGTGTATAGTGTAGGGGGGGGTACAAACTTTATTTCAACCCGGGGGGTATGTAGTGTGTGGTGTGTATGTAGTGCAGAAAAAAAAAATACAAAAAAAAAAAAATTGAAGGGTTAAAAAAAAAAAAATGGAAGGGGTTAAAAAAAAAAAAAATGGAAGGGGTTAAAAAAAAAAAAAAGGTCCTGCGCCAAAAATTGAGCACAGATGTTGGTCAGTAACGTCCGTCACTGAACAGCGCTCAAAGGCAACAGGAATTTGATCAAAAAAAAAAAAAAAATAGATCAACCCTGTGCCGAAAAAGCTGATCAGTGATGTACGTCACTGATCAGCGCACAGTGGCCACAGGACACACACAAAATCACAGTGTGTGTAAAAAATTTTTTTAAAAAAGACCCCACAGCACTCACAAAAAATAAAAAAAGGTGATCAGTGATGCGACACTGATTACCAGTGAGGGGCAGCAGGTGCACAACCTTTGGTGCAACTGACAGTGCAACTGGCAGCAACTGACAGGTATATATAAAAAAAAAAACCTCTGTACCCCCAAAAAGTTGCTGATCACCTCAGATATAGTGATCAGCACAAAAGGCGGGGGCAGCAGACACAAAATTCAGCACTCTCTATCACTCTCTGTCACTATCTCTCTCTATCTCTCTATCTCTCACTATCTATCACTCTATGACACTGCAGCAGCAGCACTGACAGGTATATCTATATATAAAAAAAAACCTGCGCCCCCAAAAAGTTGCTGATCAGTTAATTTATACTGATCAGCACAAAAGGGGGGGCAGCAGTCAGTTATATAAAAAATATATAGCACAATCTGTCACTATCTCTCTATCTCTCTCTATCTCTCTCTCTCTATCTCTCTCTATCTATCTATAGCTCTATCACACTGCAGCAGCACAAAATATAGCACTAGGCCTCTCTATCTCTCTCTATCTCTCTCTATCTCTTTCAGTTATATAAAAAATATATAGCACAATCTGTCACTATCTCTCTCTCTCTATCTCTCTCTATCTCTCTATCTATAGCTCTATCACACTGCAGCAGCACAAAATATAGCACTAGGCCTCTCTATCTCTCTCTATCTCTCTATATCTCTTTCAGTTATATAAAAAATATATAGCACAATCTGTCACTATCTGTCACTATCTCTCTCTCTATCTCTCTCTCTCTATCTCTCTCTATCTCTCTCTCTATCTCTCTATCTATAGCTCTATCACACTGCAGCAGCACAAAATATAGCACTAGGCCTCTCTATCTCTCTCTATCTCTCTCTATCTCTCTCTCTATCTAATAACTCGCAGCAGCACAAGATGTCACAGGATGTCACAAGATGTCACAAGAATAAGCAATATCTAGGCAGTGATCAGGTAAGTATTTGGATGGGTTCTGGTCAGTATTGGCGGCAGCTGGGCACGGTGACCGCACTGCACGCTATTCCAGACCGGAATGGCGTCTGCAGTGCAGTCACCGTTAGTTTAAACCCCCCTCCTTGGCTGTGATTGGTCCGTCGGTCCGACGAACCAATCACGGCCTTTGGGGGCGGGCGGGGTGAGGTGGGGTGACACCAGTGTCACCCTTACACCCCGCGGTGATTGGTGCTGTACTTTACAGCACCAATCACCTCCGATCCCGTGTCACCGGCGAACGTTATTCGCCGGTGACACAGAAAACGCTGTGAATGGCTGTTCACACTGAACAGCCAATCACAGCGATCACCGACGGGGGGGCGGCATCGCAGCCCCCCCTGGGCATGCACGGACATGTCTGCTGTCAGGGACAGCAGACATCGTCCCTCTGTCACTGCGTCTCTAGACGCAGTGACAGTTTTAAGCCATGACGTATATATACGTCAACGGTCGGGAAGTACTTCCCGGCCATGACGTATATATACGTCAAATGTCGTGAAGGGGTTAAAAAAAGGTGTTTTTTCATACTTTACTATACAAGTGGACATAGAGTGAGAATATATTAGTGTGCCCGATGCAAGGAGGCGCAGTACACTTACTGTATAGGGTGTCCATGCTGACATAGGTCGGCCTATATGCCAACAAAAACTTAAAAACGTCATGTCAACCTTATTCATGTTGACCATGTCCATGTCGATCTTAAACTTGTGTCGACCTTCAGGCAATGTCGACCTGGGGTATAGCAACCATTCTTGCTGACCTAGTCACTGTTGAGCATTAGTGGTCAACCTAGTGACTGCTGACAAGGTCTATCATCCATACCGTAACCTGTGGACAGTGGATAACATACCAGATACCTGGGGTAGATGACAATTTCTCTGATGCTTGGCCAGAATGAGAATAGTCCACTACACCCAGCAGGATGACTTGTGTCATCAAGATCCCTCCACCCTGGCGCTCTGGAACGATGCACTAGGAATTATGAAGCAAGTCTTGTCCTTTAGTCTTTCCCACCGCCCCTCTGCATCCCTAATGGGGGTGCTCTGAAAAGTTCTTGGCTCTTGTTTATTTATTCCTATTTGCAGCAGCTGAATTGTATTCCCAGTAATAAAAGAATGTTGCATTTGTCACTATACTGCTGTGCATAATTCATGACCCTTGAAAGAAATCAATTACACTACTGGGACTGTAAGCTTCCATATATAAGTGCTGTAGTGCCTAAGAGTCACTAATCTGGCATATATCATATATATAACCTCAGCACGGGGCAGACCCTCTGCAGCCTGTCTCACACTTGTAGAATGTTTCGGGTTTTTTCTTCTTCTTCATTTCTTGCAAACTGAAATTATTATGGTTAAAATTAAGATTCCGGCAGACGTAAGCATACATTTACTTTGAACAAGATATAAATATATGTAGGTTAACTTCACATACTCAGTCCTTCATCTGTTATCTTGTATATGTGGATCAAATGTTTACTGCACATTGCTTCTGCCTTTTGATCTCCTATAGGGGCCCATTTATCATGGATCGCATTTACAATGCGATCTGGGCAGAATGTTACCGCCCAGGATCGCATTGTAAAATGCGATCCCATCGGCGGGATGTATGATACCTGAGGCGCAAGGACAGGACTCCAAAAGGAGCCCATCCCTGCGATGTCCTGAGCCGTAAGCTGGGGGGGGTCTGCGCATGCGCGGTTAGCGCTGACCGCACTGCCGCCGGGGCAGTGCAATCCGTAGCACATAGGCTACAATGGGCTATCGCCATCTCAGAATGGCGGTAGCCCAGGGATGCGAACCGCTGCTGCCCGCATCCCACATAGAAACCTATGGGGGCTGCGGCCGGGGGCGATACAGGGGTGGATCACAGCAGGGATTGGAAATTCCTGCTGCAGTCCCCCTTTGGTGCATTAGGGGGATACTTAATATTTGCGGCTAACCTTTTGGGGGTTTAGCCGCAAATATTGTTTAATAAATGCGGCCCATAGTCTCTGCCAGTGGTTATACTTGACTAAAAACAAATGAATGGTGGCACTATATAAATATACGTTAATATAGCCAAAATAAAGAAGAATACACAAGGAACCACCAAGTTACCTCTTCTCATGCTGACCTCAAACATATTTCTCCTTCTGACCCCCCCCCCCCCTCTTTTTAGACTTATGGCCCGCTTCAGGGGGTTACTCAAACCTGATTGCTGAACTGCAAATTTGCAGATGACTGTGAGTAGATAGCCACCACCTGTACAGAAAGTGAACCCGTCCCCTGTAAATTGCGAGTGAAATGCGAATGGGTCACTAACTGTCATCCATTTGCAAATCCAGTCACAATTCCTGAACCATCAAAAGGTTTTTGCAGTCTGTGGTAATGTGAGTAACTGACCCTTCACTAATCTGCGACTGAGACAGACTGACCAAGGCCGGTGCTGATGTCAGAGACCCCCCCCCCCCCCCCCCCTCCAACGCCCGTATAGGACTGCATTTTTTTCTGACACTTACTGTCAGACAACTTCCACTTTGCAGTTATGATCCATATGCATTAATCGGCCTCATATGCACGCGCAATTTGTATTGTACGCATGCACAAGCATTTCATAATTGCTAGCTATGAACAGCTAGCACATCTATGAACAGCTCCACAGTTCACCCTCCACCTGTTCTCCCCTCCATTTAGCATGGAAACTGTCATGAGCTGGGCCCTCCTCACCAGCACTACCCCTGCTTCCAGTGCTCCTTGTGTGACCTCTCCTTCCAATGACTTTCCTCCACTTGTTTGTTGAGAAACAAGTAGTTCCCAACCCTTATTCTCTTGTGCACGTTCTACCTATTGTGTCAGATTTATTGCCCTGCATTGATCAACAAAATGTCAATGAACATTTGCTGTACCTACAACCTGTCATGTTTTACTGTTATACTGTGAAATATGTTTTGTACTCTTACTATATGTACAGTATTCACCTTGTAAATTTGTGGCACCTTAAAAAATAAAAATTAGTAGTAGTATTAGGAGCAGCAGCAGTAATAATAATAATAATAATAATAATAATAATAATAATAATAATAATAATACTTGAATTAAGGCTGCATAGATTCTGACGAACCTGCCACCTCCAGAAAGTGGTATTGGAACTGAACGTGTTTTTGGATTCTACCCAAGATGTTGAAGGTTTTATTGTTCTCTTACACACTGCAGGAAAACATAGGGACTGATTCAGGTGCCGCGGCAAACGTAAGCGCCCCCCCCCCCCCTCCCCCGCACCACCTGAATCCCCTAGCTACGCTGCAAGCAGATGTGTAAGCTCATGCGCTTGAACAGAGGAAAAATCATTCGATGCTTACTCACTATCAAATGAGTTACTCTTCAGCTGAATGGTCTTCTGCAAATTGAGGGAGGGTGCTGACGTCATACACCAGCCTCGAGCAAGCAGGGGCATGTCTGCCTTCGCTGGGGTATGTCTAGCGTTTCTATAGGCACACCCACTGCCTGACGATCAATCGCTGCGAGGTCTGCACATGCGCATTAGTGCCAAATTCGCTGCTCAACATACAAGTCTGAATTGGCCCTGTTATAGAAAAGAACACAAAAAAATTCACCTTGCTTATTAAATTGCCCATTTGCTTCTGCACCCAGCCATCGATAGTCAGAAACTATGTGATGATAACCATCGATAGTTTTAGATATTGATGGTTATCCATTATCTTTGACTGAATGGCCTGAGGACCAATCAAAATGTGGGGGCGTGGCGGAGCTATGCTCCCTGTCATTGAAAAAACTCAAAAATTAAACATCCGTTCTCCTTTGCCATCAATTTAGGGAAACCATCTGGTTCTCTCACATCGATGGCAAAAGTATTCAACATCGACCATCAACCATCGATGATTTCATATCATCAATGGTTGATGGCCATCCCTACCTTTTAGCATTGTTGCCCAGTAACAGCAGGGTGCTGGATATCACTGAGCTCAGACATAGACAAAATTTGGCATAGACAAAATTGTAGGGCCAGATAATCAGCTCCCAACTGTCATGTTTTCAGCTCCTAACTAGAACATCACTGCGATAAGCGGCAATAGAAAACATAATGGTGTTGTGTTTTAGTCTTGCAGCTGCCATCTTTAATTTTGGCAGTGCATGTGAGGGGCTTACCTCTCCATCATGTCCTATTATAACAGAAATAGTCCAGGCAATTTTCTGGTGGGTCTCTGACATCAGCGTTGATCACTTCCAGTCTGATTCCTGAGCAGATCATTGGAAGCCCTAGATTGGCACAGATGGAAAAAAAAAATGTCGATGCTTCATGTTTTGCGAATGTATATGTGAATGCAATTTGTCAAACATTCGCAGGTACTTGTGTAGTTTCACGGCGCCAGCTACATCCGGGTTCTACGCTCGCCACAAACTATGTTAAAAAAAAGTAACTTAACTCCATGCCAACATGGATAGTTCATACCTCCACTATCCACGTTGGCATGGAGTTGATTTTAAATAGCGTGGCGAGCCAAGCGAGCCACCGAGCCTGCAGCGTGGACGAGCGAAGCGAGCCCCGCAAGGGGACTCAGACGCACGGCGCCATACTGGCGCCGTGAAACTACACAAGTACCCATTCGCAATTTTACAATGGGCGTTTCTTTCTTTCTGTCTGGGTGGTGACTTTCTGCTCCTAGGGACTGATTCAGACCTGGTCACTTTTTTAGGAATCTTCGGAAATCAGCAACCAGGTAAACGCCGCTCCCCGCACACTATAATTTCCACCCAGGTGCATGGCTGCAAATTTGTTTGCAGCCATGCACACATTTACCATCATATGGATTTCTCCTGTCCGCAGCGCCAAGTAAGCTAGGACTTACTCAGTGCTGTGTTGGTTGTGGTAAGAAGGCTGCTGATGATGTCTGCGGCCCTTCCTCTCAGCAGCCACCTGTGTTTTCTGGAGAACGCCCAGAAACTGCCAGCAGCATGCTGTCAATCACACATCGAGTGGCCAGCGATCACAGGGGTTCAGAGCCTGTGATCGTACAGGCCTGCGATCAGGGATGAATCGGGCCCATAGTCTACTGCGAATTCTCTGATTAACGATCCATGCTGAATTAAGCCCAAAGTTGGATGTATATGTAGCCTCTCTTCCGATAAGCCAAAGCTTTCAACTTACTGATGACAATGTTACAATCCGCATGTGGAAACCCATCTAGCCCATTGGGTTTAAGTCAGCTTCTGTCAACATCATCTGAGGGCAGTATTCAATGACAATCCTGTTTAGGATTCGCTGCACTTTCGCAAGGGTTCCAGAGGGCTGGAGCATTCGCTGCCAGCCCTCCCTCTCCCCTTATTCAAGGCCTCAGGGGCTCGCTGCCCCAGACGGCGACTTTTAACCACCCCGGCGAATGGCAGGGAGATGGAAACGTGGGAGAGATGGAAGCATGGGGGAGAAGGAGGGCACCCGAGGACACAGGCAGCAGAAGCTGCCCCCCAGGAGAGCCGCCAGGGGATGCGGTGGAGGGAGCGCTGCGCTGGTCCTGCTCCATGCAAATGTAATGAGCGGGACCAGTGTGCAGTGAATATGTAATGAGTGGCTCCCAGCTCCCGGCCCCCTGCTGATGTAATGTGTTAAAAAAATAAAAATTAAATATATATTTACATGAATAAAAATAGCATGCCCCTTCACATAATAAAATTACTGATTTTTTTACACCAAAAAAAAACAAAAAAGCCTTTATTTTAAAAGATCACTTTCCAGTTCACCTTAAAAATATGTTGAATGCAAAACGGTGAATCATGGCGAAAATCATGCTGAAAGCAGTTCTCAATCCTAGCATTGAATACACCCTTGGCGAATCACAGTGAAAACCCATTGAAATACACCAGCGAATTGCAGCGAGAACTGGCCGGCATTCACTGCTCGCTTTCAGCAAACAGTGAACATTGAATAGGGTGAATCAGATTTTTCAGAGAAAAGATTCACTGCAAGGAGTGAATACAGCCCGATTCGCTGAAAAAAATGGTGAATTGGGAGCATTGAATACTTCGCTTAGTATCTGGGCTTGCACCCACTCCAATCTCATTGCAAAAGGTCCACCTGAAACAAGGGTGCAATTGTTAAAGGTACAATATGATGAGCACTGTACCCAGAACTGATGCCATGACACTCCGAGAACAGTTCCGTGTGGACTTGTATGGTCTCCCCCAGAAATGCCCATTTCACGGATAGCGTGTCCCTCCAAGGACGACTCAACCCGTACACAGTAGCAAACTCCACCAGTGTGCATATAGGTGAACCAAGGCATGCGCAGAAGCCGATTCCTTTCCTTGGCATATGCACAATATGCTGAAATACACTTTATCCATGTGCTTTGCGACTTGTGTGCAACTGAGAATCAAGTCTATTGCAATGATTTATCTGTGTAATGTAAAATGATTGGTTACCATGGTTTTTGGGCAAATCTGCAGGGCTCATCACTGTCAGTAATAGCCTGTAGTGTGTCTTATGAATCTGATTGCATTACGTGTATGCGTGAGTTGTATAAAGCTATAATGCATTTACTGTACTTCACCCCAAGTTATGTGACAATGAATTTTCATTTCAGTACAATCCTTCTTAAAATAACTTTTAATAAATGTTTCACATCACAAACATTACCTATGTTTTGTTCTAAATAAATCATCACCTATATTTATGCAGCTGCAAACAAAAGTCTGTCTGCCTGCCTAAGTCTCTAGCAGTGCACTCAAATAATAATATGCTTCTTTCAAAATTCATACAGTATGATGATGACTGTACAGCTCACCACTAATCACATGTTGCTTCACAGCCAATCACAACACAGTACCTGTGAGGGACTGGTAGCCATCTTTATGAAGGGACTGACTGTGGGCAATCTAGGACAGCAGGAAAAGCAGCGTGTTGCGCACGACGTGCCTTCAGCGTCGTTACATCTGCTGCTTAACGCCAACACTCTTAGGTAAGATATGTTGGCGTTTGTAATATGGAGCAGTGCAGTCTGGGATATGTAGTGCATTTATCATAGCTTTCAATCGTAGAACTACTCAGAGAGAATAAGCCAATGGTAGCGCTGGGAGTGTTCCCCTGTCTGTGTCAGACAGCCAGGCGAGGTACAAGAACAGCAGGAAGGACACACAGTCACACTAGTGTTGTCATTTAACGAAGGTAATAGCATACATGTATCAGATGAGTATGTAACATGATGTTACACATGTAGTGTATCACTGTAAAACACTGAACAATGGGGAGGGGTTTCATATTCAGATACTGATATATAGGCATCCAGATAGATGTGTCATTATCTGTGTGTGTGTCTGTCTATTTATCTATCTGTCTGTGTGTGTGTGTGTGTATATGTATATATATATATATATATATATATATATATATATATATACAAAGTATTACCCGCACTCGCACTTACCGGTGGTCAGCGTGAGGGGTGCCCAAAAGGTCACACCGCGGTGTGCCAATTATAGTCCAGAAATCCACTAAAGGAAATGAGCACTCACCTCCAAGTTTTTAACTAAAAAACTTTGCATTTATTGAAAAATAAGAAAAATAGGTTTTTACACATACCAAGTTAAGCTGTCAGTTTTTCCAAAAACTGTCCCAACGTTTCGATCCCAGTCAGGGATCTTTATCAAGGGGGGTCACCAAGGTACAGTACAACAGCTTGAAGAGAGAAAAAAAAAACCAGCAGTCCAGAGGTCCTTCTGTTACAGCGCACAGAGACCTCTGACCTACTGAGAAGCCGCCCTGTCCCGGGTTTATATGCACACACTAATTGCCAATCAACTACAGGAACTTCCTCCTGCTAGGACACCTGGTCCCAGCGCCGGCTTTTGCTTAGCCGTCAAGCCGGGTATACTTCCTAGCTCGTTAATCCCCTCTACCATAACCAAATGGGGGTGGTGGTGTAGAATTTTTGTAGAATCCGCATTTTTGTCTATGTCCGAGCATTTCTGACTTGGCCACATCTCTGTTGTTTCTCTCTGACCATCAAGTGGGAGTTACTTGTGCAGGAGCAGGGCATACTCGAATAAAAGGGTAGCAGCTAGTTCCCAGGCTGTAAATATCGTTTGGACCACGTGACCAATGCCATGTGATCTGCAACGGCAAGATTGGTGGACACAAATTACACTATCCATGCCACCACCGCTTCCATTTAGTTATCAGATGGTGATCAAAGCGAGCCACCGTCCCCGAAGCTTGGTGAGCGAAGCGAGCCTGCGCGGGTACAATTTGTGTGTCCTGTTACCTACTTTCATGCTCCCCCTGCCCTCCCGGGTCATATGGTATGTCCCGTCAGCAGCAACATTTACTAAAGGGGATGTTTATCCAACCATAAGAGAACCATGATAGCAGGTCAGGATATAGAGGTCACCAGGCCTCAGTGCCATATCAGTCTGAACTGTAGCCAATGTATTAATGATTTTTATTTTTTATTTCCATTTGTGCAGGATGGATTTAAGAATGATATTTTAAACACTGAAAAGTAACTATGTCGGAAATCATCATAAATACGGTCTTGAAATGGTGTGTTGTACCGGGTAGGAAGCTTTTTCCATACAAGAAGATTTTTCTATCTATTGATCTAGCGGGTACCCGTAAATATACCCCTTTACATTCTGGTCAAGATGCTCAAAACATCTTCGAAGAAAACAAAAGAACAGTGGACAATCTATATAAACTATCTGTCAACATTAATAAGATTCGACAGTTGAAAAGCTGGGTACTGCATAAAGATGTGGCCTACGTAGAAGAGACTTCTAATATCTTGAAGGAAATGGGAGCGAGTGAGCTTACAGTGGCCTGTATTCTGGAGTCTTGTCCAGAGGCCTTTCTTCAGGAACCTGTAGAAATCAACACTCAAAGATCCATATGGAAGTTAGTGTGTCATAAGGATGGAGAGATAGTTGCAATAATCAAAAGGTTTCCAGATTCCTTCTTTGCTTATAAAAGTCCCCAAAATCAACGAGATAATATAAATTACTTTCAAGACCTGGGACTTCGCAACAAAATTATTTGCAGACTTCTAACAAGTGCTCCACAAGTCTTTTGTAACCAGGTGGAAGACAACAAGAAAATAATCGATGCCCTACAGGAAAGTTACCTTAGCCTTGGGGGTGCAGAATTGAACTTTAAAACCTGGTTACTGAAGTTATTAAGTCAAGATCCATTTGTCTTCTCAAAGTCTCCTCAGGCCATGAAGGAGAACCTGGAGTTTTTACAGAATTTAGGTTTTCATGATACAGAAGTTTTGAAGCTTCTGTCCAAACTTAAAGGTTTTATCTTTGATTTGACTCGCAGCACTATGGAAAAGGGAGTTTTGTTTATGAAGACAACTTTCCATTGCAACCAGGAGGAGCTGAGGCACATGATAATAAAATGTCCCGCTCTCCTGTATTATCCCGCTCCGGTGTTGGAAGACCGTTTAAAACATCTGCTCCGAGAAGGTGTTTCTGTATTTCAAATCAAAGAGTGTCTGAATGTGTTAGAACTCACCCCACAAATTATAGAGTTTCGGGTTAAAAAAATAAAACAGCTGGGCCATGAAATAAAGGACATGAACTTAGATGCCATCAATGGAAATAAAAAAGATTTTGAGGCTAATTATGTCAAGTTGCACGTAAAGAAAGAACGACCGCTCTTTAATCCTGTCGCTCCTTTACATGTGGATGATTGATGGAGATATCTATTCACAAGGAACAAATGCAAAGCATGGTGGGATTTACTAACATACTGTATTGTATATTGCCTTTATTGAACGGGTTGCAACACATACTAATAATAATACTAACTAGGTGGAACTGCAGTTTTTTTTTAAACGGTGTAAGGTGCTATAGTGTGATGCTAAAATGAGAAGCCCCAACATCATAGACTTTATTTGGTACTTCCTCATCTTTGCGGCCACCGCTTACGCCAGCTACTTTAGCCGCTTTCAGAATAGCATCATCGTCCCCCTCGCGGGCTTGCTTCGCTCGCCACGCTTCTGGCTCGGTGGCTCCCTCCGCTTCGCATGCCACAACTTTACTAAAGGTAATAGATGGTGGCGTGGACCCAGGAGCGTAGCGTGGACCCAGGATGGTAGCGTGGTGCACAAAGATACCTACTTAAGTTCCGTAGCGTAAGTGGTGGCCGCAAAGATGAGGAATTACCCTTTATTTCAATATCCATTTTTTTTATGGTTTTCTAATAGGATATAAACAAGGCACATTTGGATTGTTGCGGGTATTTGAAACAAGTCCACAATACGATTCTGTATTGATGTATCTAAATGTGATGCAAAGAGAAAAGTGAAAATACAATAAAATTATTTCCTCAGCATGATATGTGTTCAAAGTAATTAGGCACAGTTTACTTGTATGGCAACACCGTACATGATGAGGTCTTTTATGAAGTGTTCAGCTGCCATTTAGCCATTGGCTGGTAGTAACTGTTTCCTAGGCTTGTGGAATAATAGCACTAATTCCTATGAAAAAGGTGGTCAATTAGGTATTTATGTAGATTAAAGATGTGGTGATGGAATAAAACGGGGTTCTCGGCTGAGACCCTTATATGTTGCTACTTGCTGTATCAAACACCTTGTCTACAGTAAACATTGTGTGTACTTTCACTACAGTGGGACACAGTTGGTGGAATTTGTATAGTTTCACCTGTATTGCTGCAGAAGTAATGAAAAGTGAGACATAACTCCATTTTTTGGCCCTATACTGTACCACCCATGGGCTAAAGTGCCCCGCAGTGGGGGGCAGTTAAGTAGCCCCTGACACTCACTGCTCTTCTCAACAGAGCAGTGAAAAATAGACACACCATATGTATTCATGGGACAAAGAGGGGCTGGGAGCATGGCCAGCAGCTCCCAGAGTAATGGGCGTGCCCCCTAACTGACAAAAATAGTAGGCATGGTTCGCGAGCACATCACACCCACTTTCTGGGCTTGTGCATGAGTCCCGGGTTAATATAATGGATGTGGGGAGGTATGCAAAAGAGATGATTTAGTGGTGTAAGGGAGGGGTGTATGTAAGAAATGTATTACCGGATAGGTGAGGGGAGGGAGTTGGTTACAGTAGGCGGAAAAGACCGTCTGTCTGTATAACTACACTCTCTACACAGTATATCCATTCAATCCCTGGTGTAATAGCTGTACATACACTTCCCTCCCCTTAGGGCAGTGGTCAGGGAACAGGGGTAAATTACCCCAAATGGGGTAAAAATAAAATTCCTGGGGTAATGGACGGACGGTCACGCTGCCGATACACAGCCGGGATAGCGCAGATATGGAGCCGCCGGGTGTCTCTTCCAGTTCAGTATTTTTCCCGTTTTTAAAGCCCAGGGACTCCTTTTCTGGCACAATGGCGCCACGTCACATCTCTTTCGGAGCACCGGGGTGGACTGATGTGCGCAAAGGAGGTCAGGGGATGTGGCCGGTGGACACTGCCTGAGCAGCCTCATGGTGAGTAGTGTGTGCAGCAGTGCCGCTCGGCTGCTTCCCCGGTAATGGGCTGACAGGTGGGAGAGACATACTGGGAATACACACTATGGCTAGGGAGGGGGTAGAGAGGTATGTGGCTTCTACCTAGTCTTGTACTAACAGCAGGCATAAATATTACTCTCGACTCTAGCTGAATTAATGTGCAATGCTGGGGGAAGAAGGAGGTGTGCAATTTAACTATATAACGGTTAAACTAAGATAGTTTTTTTAAAATATAATTATCTCACTAGTAGCAAAAAATAATAATCTGCATATTCATAATATTATATTTTGAGGAGTTTGTATATTCTCCCATTCCCCAATAAAATTTAGAATTCAAATAATAATGTATGATTTCCTTCCTTTCAAATCAAGGGGGTAACGTTACGTCGGTGTATCTAAAGGCGTTTTGGGGATAAAAGGTAAAAAAAAAGTTCCCTGACCCCTGCTGTAGGGCCTTCTTCCCCATGGTGAGAGGCAGGGCCGGCGCTACCCACTCAGCAGCCCCTGCAAAGCAGGGAGGCGCCATGCTGAAAAGGCGCTGTCTCCCTCCCTGCTCTGCTAAAGCTGCCTCAGCCCTCAATGTCACTGCCTCCTGCACGCCGCCCGCAGCGCCTGTCTGACAGCGGGCGGACGGCAGTATAAAGAGCTGCTCCCTGCACCGCGAGTGCACACACTGTCCTCCTCCTGCGAACTGCCCCCTCATCCCCACGGACACTTGCGCTGAGGCATGAAGCACTGTCTGTGAATGCCTGGATGACATGTCATATCCAGATCTGCCCGCTACCCATTGCTCCCTGCGCCTGTAAGCTGTCAAACAAATGACTAACAGGCAGCAGCACCGTCTCCCCTTCCTTCCCTCTTCTCAGTGTGCTGTGCCAGTGCCACTGCCAGTCCTCAACACTACGCCCCCGTTATCTCCTCCCCTCTTCTTCCAACTCCTCCTTCTCTCCCCTCCTTTCCCCCTCAGTCACGAGAGGGGTGTAACGGTGTCCTCAGCGTCCTGCCTATGCAGATAGAATTGGAGGGACTGCACAAGAGTTAAACAGCAAAAGAACAGTGAGTCTTTTATTATACATGTTTATAACAATGTTTTAATAATTGTAGATTTTTTTTTTATATTAATTTAGAAACTTTTTAAATAATGGGCTGGGTTATGTGCCTAAAGGTGGCCATACACGCTGCAATAGCAGTGTGCGATGCGATGTGCGATGCTGCGGGCATCGCACTGTACAAAAAGTATGTGCTTCACATACATTTTGTACTGCTTTCGCATCGCACCGCACACACATTGCATGCATGCCGTGCGGTGCGATCTAGCCCATAATGTATGCGATTCTCGCAGCATGTATGGGCACCTTTAGTGCCTGCAACATTTTGCGGACACAGCACTGAGAAGGTGTATACATACATGTACATGCACCCGAGATCCTCCATAGGATCGCATGTTACATACGCTCCCACAATCGAGCTGCAGCTTGTTGCAATGGCAATGTGAAAGGGCGCGAAATGTATGGTTTGCAGGAGGGCGCCGGACACCCTAGCACCGGCCCTGGTGAGAGGTACAGTATGCATTTTACATGTTTAAGCATGTTATGTGTTTTTATGGCCCTTCACATTACTAGTGGTCAGGCTAAAACATTTCTCATATGATATGAACCAAAAGAATGGAGAAATAAATATCTTCTTATCAAATCTTTGTTCAAAAACCCTTCAGTTTTCCATAGAACCGCTGCCACCTTATTTTATATGGTTTCAGTAAATGTTTGGTTTATATAATAAGTATGTTTTCTTCTCCAGGAGAATATCCACAGAACTTTCTGTACGTGGGTAAGGGTGCAGTGTTACTTTGTTCAGCGAGGGCATTCCTAGTGAATTGTAGGGTAGGCAGAGTTGTGAATAAGCATGATAATGCCCATTGTCTGATTGATCTTTTGAACTTGGCTGTTTCGGGTGTGTATTAATAATGATGACAGCATGAAACCAAGTGTACAGAGACTGGGCCAGAGGCACTAACCTTCAAAAGTCATAAAATGGAGAGCCAATCAGCTCCTACCTGCCATGTCACAGACTGTGTTTGTAAAAAAAATGTCAGGCAGGAGCTGATTGGCTGGCTTTTTTTCACTTCCATTTTACCACTTTTGAAGCTTAGTGCATCTGGCCACAGAGATGCATAGTGCTGTGCATATGGGTTAATATATGCATTTAGGGCCCGATTCAGACCTGCTCGCTAGGCTGCGTATATTCGCTGACTAGCAAGCACATAAACGCCGCCCACCTAATGTCCGCCAACCCCACAACCCGAATCCCCGCTCTACACTGCAAGTACTTTTCATTTGAACGGTTTCTGACGAATTGGGGATGGGCGCTGACGTCATCTGCCCGTCCCGAGCAGGCGGGGCACGCCTGCATTTGGTGGGTTCTGCCCAGTGTTTCTATGGGCACGCCCACCATTTTTGTGGACACGCCTATGAAACTCAGGGTGCCCACCCTGAAAAGCACTCTCCCTGTCTATCAGGCAGTGGGCCTCATGGCGAATGAAACATTTGCAGAAGACACACGCTGCGGGGGTTTGCACATGCGAGCGTGTCTGAATCGGCCCTTTAGTTCTGTGTGTTCAGCTGTGCATTGGCCTTAGTGGGTCTGTAATTGTTCTGCAGAACACAAGCAGCACTGAGCAAAACTCATTTGTGTGTGTGTGTGTGTGTATGTATGTATGTATGTACGTATATATATATATATATATATATATATATATATATACTTCTTTATGCAACGAACCCAATTTCTCTTGCTGACGTCAAAGCCGTAAATAAAATACTGCGTCACTGAGGGTTAGTTATACATTGCTCAAAGGTCCTGTGAAAGGTGGACTGAAACCATAGCAATCGAGCATTTGTTTCCATTGTCTAATTTGTACTAGACAGATTAATTGGTTGCTATGGTTCAGAAATAAACCTTTGTGACTCCCATATTAAACTTGTCTGCAATTACACAATGAAGTGCTTGTAATATATACTGAAGAAACGATCAACTGCTAAACATTTATACATTTCATGCCTGAATAATCAGGGTAAATCATTTTATTTTGATTACCGTGTATTTTTTACAGATGTTTTGGAAACTCATAAAAGTTTAAATAAAAAAAGAAGTGATGGCATACACCTCTGGCCACTAAGATATAACTAGCTATGATGAGACCATCAATGGAAAAACACTAAATATAGTGTTCATTCTAGCACCCGCCATCTTTGAAAACCCATGCAGTTCCTCTTCCCTGCCTGGGGTGTTGCTGTCTGCTGTGGTGTTTCTAGCACAGGTCTGGTTTTCATATCAGTGCTGATATACAGATCACACTGTGCTCGAAGCACTCCAACAGACAGCGACACCTAAGGCAGGGAAGAGGAACTGCATGGGTTTTCAAAGATGGCGGGTGCTAGAATGAACACTAAAATAGACCATTGTTCTACTCCTTGAAGCCTGGATCTTTCATTGATAATCAAGTACATGATGCACCCAGTTCTCTCCCTAAAATCTTAATTATATTTCCCACTATTCATTTATAAGCAGTATTGTCTGAGGTCTAGGATTCAAATCTAGCAGAACCTCCAGATATGTAAAACATCTTAGCAGATTGTCCAATCAAAGTCTTTACGGAAGTCTGTTCACCATTGTCTGTTACATTCAAGCTTTGGGACCGATTTAGACCCTCGAATTCGGCCCTGTTTTCAATGGTGGAGGTCTGCACATGCGAGTATATGCACATGTGCAAACGCCTTTGACGAGTATCACACGGCCTGGGGAGGGAGGGGGGTTTTCAGGGGGCGTCATCAAGGGAACACCCAGAATTTTATGGGCATGCCCATGAGAACACTGGGTGTTCCTCTTGGATCACAGGTGGGCATTTGACGTTCCTTGATGTCAGCACCCGCCATGTTTTCGTCAATCAGCAGCGTTAATAAAAGTCAGTGTCAGGCATGCTAGCGAGGGGATGTGAGCGGCAGGGGGGGGGGGGGGGCATTTGGGGCTAGCAAACAGGTCTGAATCAGGCCCTTTATTATGTATATTTTAGTGGATTGTATGTAAAGTTTACCAATGCCACAAGTTGTAGTGATTTGGGTGTACAGTATGTGATAAACTATGGAAATACACTTATAACTCTCATCAAAGCAATGGCCAAACAGGTACTACACCTATGAATACCAGTCAGGTGGGAAGATTTCCTCCTGTGGCCAAGCCTCCTTATAATACAGTAAAGGTGTCCACACACGGACAGATTTTATGACCAATCCAATCTCTAAAGATGCCCATACACGTTACAATTATTGTATACAATATTGTATACAATATCGCATCTCATCGCATCTCGGTTTTGCGATGAGATCTAGAACAAAAAGTACGTGCAGCACATGCACGTACTTGTCGTTCACCTGTTGAAGGGATCAGCAAGCTAGATAAATGACCGGCGGGTATGTGCATTGGATCGTGATCATGCCCACACACGCGACATTTTTAAATGATTGGTCACTTCGATTGGTCAAAAACAGCCAAATCTTACCATGTGTGGGCAGCTTAACAGTTTCAATTAATTTCCTAGCCCTACCAGGGTTTTTTTGTCCACTTTTGCTTATTTTCTTCTACATCAGATATAATTTAAAAAAATTCTGGTAATTTTGAAAATGTCAGTATTTCTCAGAATTAAATATATTAAAAGTTCTATTGATCCTTAAAAGAGAGCAAGATTCAGCACCACTTGCAGCTATCGACTCGTACACCCTACCTACCCCCAACACTTCCTGTCCATAACTCCGGCTCTACCCCAACTGCTATCTGCCACTAGCACTGCCTACGCTGCCACCTGACCCCAACACTGGCCGAACTGGTTGATCCTGATCGTTGTTCAGCTCAGTTTGTGCTGTCAAAAGGCCCTCTCCATACATCTTGCAGTAAAGATAGGCCCGTTAGTAATTGTGCCATCACTCTCAGTAGCGCACGCAGGGGGGGTTTCTGAATACCCAGAACCCCCCCCCAGGAGTCTAAGGACCCTAGGCTGAAAGCTGAGGGTTCCTTTCCAGGGGTACAAGAATTTTAAAAATCGGCCCTTGGGAACCGGAGATATCTGACTTCAAAATAGTGGTCCCCATTTAAGGCTATTAATTGCTTTTCCCAGTCAGATATTTCAGGTTCTGTCTGACTTAGAGTTTTTCTGAGGGTATATTCCAAAAGCTGGGACTCTCCCCCTTTGATGGACACTCTACTGTTCCCAGAACCAGAGATATCAGCCTTCCAGCAGCTGGTTACTGCTCCAGCTCCACACACCTGGTATGTAGTGTTACATTCTCATTGGCAGATTGCTCTGCCTCCTGAACTCTGATCCCCTATTGCCCAATAGCATTTGGTAGGTGGGATTTTCTAGTTTTTAATTTCATTAAAATCTAAGAAATCTATTTCCGTGAACTGGAGATATCTGCATCAAGCAAGCTGTCCTCCCACCAGAAAATTATGAATAATAAGCCCACTCCTCTATACACCCTATGCCTATTAAACATCCTGTACAACCCTGGAAGTTATGTATCAGGGCCCCTTCATTCAGTCCAATGCCCCCTTCTCCCACCCCATCTCCCACCATCTGTGCAGTAAAGGGGTAATTAGTGGAAATTACTGATCCGGGCCCTACATGCTGAGCGGTTGATATAATTCCCCCTACCACCCGCGGGACATCAAAGCTTCCCCCACCCCTACCGCTGGAGGATCGGTAGGGGCCCCAATACATTGCTATGCCCAGGGGTCTACACTGCTTGTATATATATATATATATGTGTGTGTCTATATATATATATATATATATATATATATATATATATATATACTAGGTGATTCATCGCGCCCTACGGGCGCTCTTCACACCGTCGTAAGGGGCTGCGCCCCCTTAATTTGTGAACATTTGTATATGAGAAAGATGGTTAGAATTGTATGAAAGATGCCTGTATTGCAACTTCAGGTATAGGTGAAATGTGTTAAATAGAGAGCATATGATGTGTAAGGGGGTGTGTATTGTTTTGTTTAATTAAAAAGCGATTACAGAGTAAGATGTACATTGATAGTGTGGATGGTACAGTGACATTTGTGGGTGTGGGGGGGGCTGTGTGTGCATGTTGTTTAGGTGTGTGTGTGTGCAATAGTATAGTAGGGTGTTTCTGAGTCAGCGGCTCCCCACTGGCGGAGGTCACGACACAGGAAAACAGGAGGCTGGGTAGTGATAGGGGTGTGTGGGAATAAGGGGGACTAAAGAGGAGGGTGGGAGATACTGTGCTGCTTCTGCCAGTGGGTGAGGGTCCAGCGTGGCAGCACAGGAGTACAGGATGGTGGCCCTTAGTCAGTGTCTCCTCCTACTGGGTGGGAGTTCGGGTGCATGAGAGCAGGAGGCTGGGCTATGAGGCATGATAGGGGCATGTGGGCAAAACAGCGTCAGCGACTCCCCAGTGGTGGAAGTTACGGTTCAGGAGAGCAGGAAGCTGGGTAGTGATAGGGGTGTGTGAGTATACGGGGGACTAAAGAGGGGCTTAGGGGTGCCGTGAATTGCGGGAGGGGCGCCGGGGGTGCCGTGAATCAAGGGAGGGAGGGGGCGCAGGTGTCGGCGAATCGCGGGAGAGGGCGGGGGTCCGCAAAGCGTGGGAGGGGGTGTGAATTGCGCGAGGGGGGGTTGCGAATCGCGGGAGGGGGGGTGTGCGGGGGGTCCGTGAATTGCGGGAGGGGGGGGGGCACGGGGCGCGATGAATCACCTAGTTGGTTATATATTCTTGTAGAAGGATGGTAGGATGTTGCTGTCATTCAGAATGCATTTACATAAACAGTAATAGTAGCAGTAAAAGGTCTGACTTAAAACACATACAGTAAAACAGAACAGGTGTTATATATTATACAAAGAATTGGTTGATGATGTGTAGGTTGACGTGCACATAGTTCATAGTTGTCACTGGAAAAAAATTGCTACAAGAAAAAATCAACACAGAAAGTTCAACACATGTAAATGTTGACATAAGTGTGGCACTTCATCGGTGTCCATGTCGATACATGAGAATGAATATGAAAACATTCAAAAAAAGAAAAAGAAATCTTCAAAAACTCATGTCAACCTTTTTCATTGTCGACCATAGCCGTGCCAGTGTTTTGCATGTGCCATTTAATCCTGGGGTTGCCGTGAATCACGCGCGGGGGTGGGGGAGGGAGGAGGTGAGGGGTGTCCGCGAATCACGGGAGGAGGGGTCGTGGGTGGATGCCGTGAATTGCGGGAGGATGGTTCGCGGGGGGGGGGGGTGTGGGTGCCGCGAATCGTGGGATGGGGGGGCGCGGGGGGTTGCAGTGAATCACGGGAGGGTGGGTCGCGGGGGTTGCCGCAATGACAGGAGGGGGGGGTCAGGGGTGGGGAATCGCGGTAGGGGGGGTCGTGGGGGGGCACCGTGAACCGCGGTAGGGGGGGTCATGGGGGGCACGTGAACCGCGGGAGGGGGGGCCGGGGGTTGGCGCGAATTGCAGGAGGGGTGTGTCACGGGGTGGCGCCGCGAATCGCGGGAGTCACCGGGGGTGCCGCGAATTGCGGGGGGTGTGCTGCAAATCGCGGGAGGGGGGTCGCGGGGGGTGCAGCGAATCGCCACAAGAAAAAAATCAACACAGAAAGGTCAACACATGTAAATGTTGACATAAGTGTGGCACTTCATTGGTGTCCATGTCGACACATGAGAATGAATATGAAAACATTGAAAAAGTGAAAAATAAATCTTGTCAACCTTTTTCATTGTCGACCATAGCCATGTCAGTGTTTTGCATGTGCCATTTAATCGTGGGGATGCCGTGAATGGGGGGGGGGGGGGGGGAGGGAGGTGCATATCCAATATGACCCTCTCCAGGAGGGACACATTGCTCTGTTTCTGGACTTTCTTCTTAATTTATGGATTACCATCACCTGTGCTTAAACACCTTTCTTATCAATTACCCTGTTTAAAATGACAGGTGATGACAATCATAAATTAAGATGAAAGTCCACAAACATAGCATTCTGTCCCTCCTGGAGAGGGTCATGTTGGGAGGTATGGAGGTGTGGGGCGCTCACCTGGTGTGTAGCTGTGTCTTTGCTGTGTAACATGGAGAGGCAGAGGGTGTCTGGCACTGTCTGTGGGCTCACTGGGCTGGTTCTCTGTCATGTGAGTCAGTCATGTGAGTCAGAGGCTCCACCCAGGGTTATATCTCCAGACACACTTTGAGTGACAGATGTAGCCAAATATATAAGAGATATATATATATATATATATATATATATATATATGTTTTTTTATTATTTATATACATTTGGTCTATCTATAATACTTTAACTGACCCGGCATATACTGGGTCACCTAAGTGTCCATCTCCATGCTTTGCTCCACCCCTCTGGAAACCCGCTTCTGAAAATCCTGCGTTTGCCCCGGACTCTGGCCACCAGATTGTGCAGTCCATGGCTCCCTTTAGGAAAGCTGCTCGCATAGGGGCTTCACAGGGAATGATGGTAAAAAGTTAAACTGCCGTAACCAGAAAGAGTCTTTCATCCTGAGTCCTGACTCTTCAAAGTCAATGTGAACACAGAAAAGGTAGTCTCAATTAAAACCATCAGATTGTGACGTCCTTATACTGTAGGTTATATTGCTTGAAGTAATACATGGATATATGGAAAGATAAAACAGTATATATTGCAGAGGGTTCTAAATAGTAAAAGATTGTGGGCAGGGCTGAAACTAGGATTTTCATGCAGGTATGGGCATCACATCCAGTACCAGGGGCATTCAAACCCCCCCCCCATACACACACACACACACACACACACACACACACACACTTGTGGCCCTGTTGTGGGATATATTACACTCACATGTTATGGTGGTAAATAAGCATTGGACAGACATCGTTGTCCTGTGGTGGTTACACAGATCACGTAGCACAATGGGGGTTATTCTGATTCACTTGGAAAGACACAATCACTTTCTAATGGAGAAAAAAATATGCAATGCAGGTGCAGGGTAACTACTGGGTAACTACATGGCAATATAGATATCAGTTTGAAGTACACCCCCCACCCAAATCTAACTCTCTCTGCATATGTTACATCAGCCCCACCTGCAGTGCATATGGTTTTGTCCATTAGAGAGAGATTGTGCCTTTCCGAGTGAATCAGAATAACCCCCAATGTGTAGTGTAGTGATTCATGATTACGGTATTCGGAAATGGGAAAAATATATAGTGTGTACTGCATTCAAAAAGCACCAAATCATCAAGAATAGAACTCACCCTTTATTCCAACAGATGTGTTTTTTCCTTGTCTGGGATACATACAAATGACCGGCTCATGGGAAGTCGAAGTTTGGAATACCAACGCCGGCATCCCAAAGGAGGGAATCCCAAACGGCGGATTCTGGTAAGTATACTTATAAATTCTGACATAGCATATACCAATTATACAGGTTACTTTGATTTTTTGTATATCAGTCGCACTCTCCTTTATGTTGTAGCTTACGCACTGCGGACAATCCATTTTATCACTTTTGGCCCCTTGAAAGAAATACGAATTTGTTGCATTCGGCTGCACTACAAGGGCAATGCAAACATACTGAGCTGGAAACACACTAAGATAATATTTCCAATCTGACTGGTTGAATGAAAATCTGGTAATGTCTGGGAACAAATTACAATCAACCATTTGCTCCTAAAAGCTGGAAAATGGACAAAAAAGTCATTTGCATAAATCGGTTAAATCAAAAGGATTTCGCCAATTTTTCTGAATGGCCATTTTTGTCTGTTTTGCCTGCTTGGGAGCAAATGGTCAATTGTCATAATCTTATAGTGTGTATACAATTTGAGGTTGAGATTGGGCATGTATAATATGCCAAGTTTACCATGCTGACTTTGTACCTGCATTTTTATTTCACAATTCCAAAATGTATAAATGTATAAAGATGTATAAAGTTGTAAACCTCATTAACAGAATGGCCATGAGTAGGTTGGCCAATACCAGGATTGGGGATTAGACTGCGCATGTGCAATCTAATACTGGGCAGCCTCTGAGCAACCGCTCAGAGGTCATGCTGCGCAGGCCTCACCACCGCATCCCCGCTCTAGACTGCACCTACTAGTCCGGGCAGCACCACTTGCTTAGCTACTACTCCATGCCCTCCCGCTCTGCTGCTGCTGCCACTTGCCTTCTCGCTCCCAGAGACAATGTGTTTTTTTGTATTAGGGATGTCAATCCCGGGATTGAAAAAATGCCTCGGGGTTGGCATCCCTCGGGAAGAGTCACTCCTACTGGCACCAGTCCTTATGATCTTTGTCAAAAGAATTGCACCCTGCAGTCACCATGGCAAAGAAACTAATTTATCTAGGTTTATCTGTGCAACTGAAATCCTCCTTCAGATGGCATGAACTAACCCCCTGCACTTGCTCAAGAGAAGAGTGGTGAAGATGGTGCCATGTAACCAGCACGATTCCGGCTACAAGAGACACTACCAACATTAGTTCCTCCACTGCATATGCTGCCACAATGTCTCTGTAAATGCTATTGTTTGTAAATGGATTTCAAAATTGCTTTGACACAATTCAGCAGCTCTGTATTATATCTCAGTCATGAATTGCCCTTGAAAAGTAACATTTTAAGAAAATCTGACTATAAAGCAAAGGACAGTGAAATTAGGTCATGTAGGAGGGGGTCTCGTAATTGTCAAAGATAGAACTTTAATAATCTTTACTTTAATCTGCAGGGGTACTGTAAACTGATAAACCAGGCAACTCAGCATTACATGCGGATAGCATATTGGGACTTTTAGTTCCACAATGGCTTGTCTAAAGCAGTGTTTTTCAACCACTGTGCCGTGGTACACTAGTGTGCCTTGAGCTGTTCTTAAGTATTCCCCCAGAGATGCCCAAACCAGTTTACAGCCACCACCAGTTCAACTGTTATTTACTGGTCTCTTCTTTTCATGTAAAGGGACAATGTATTTTATTTTTGTTACCTGTGGGGACCAGTGTGATTGATTTTTATATGGGGGCCAATAGGTTTGGTTTTTTCCTGTGGGGACCAATGTGTTTTGCCCTGTGAGGATCTCATGGTGTGCCTTGGCAGTTTTAAAATCTTATTTAGTGTACCGAAGGTAAAAAGCTTGAAAGTCACTGTTGTACAGGAATAATTCTCATCTCCGGCACACTGTGTAAATAAACATGTACTGTACAGTGCATTATTATTGCGAAGGTGAATTATCTGTACAATAGCATTATGGTTCCCTATGGGAATATTGAATTAGTATGAATAAATTACTCATTGACTAACAATGACCATTCATTAATCTTCATGACACTATCAGGTCATGGAAGATATCATGAGATGTTAGTGATTATGGAATGATTCACAAAATTAAATATGATGATTTATTTCCTTAAAAAGGTGGCAGATATCTCCACTAATTATAACTCAGGATGACTTGTTATTTGTAAACTACTTCAAACATCTGCCTGTTTTTCTGCATAAATATATACCCTCATATATTCAGCCTGGATTGCGCAGTGCAATAACAGTCTACCCAATTAAATATATCCCAAGCCTTTGAATTATGTGTAACAGCATAAAAATAACTTACATTTGCCATAAATAAAAATATAAAATAAATGGTCTCTGTGTGTGTGTGTCTTCCTCCTAACATTCAATCTGCTAGTAGACGTAAACAACGCTAGAGGATAGAAACCGGCGCTTTTCCCTGTCAACCCAAAATGGCTATTAAATCCACTATTGGGGTTAAATTAATGTATACCAATATATGAAGAGAGAAATTTAAAACCTAACTAGTCTTGAGGGAATCTCCCTTGCATATACGCAGGGCCGTTTCTAGAGGCGGACAAGCCATGCAGGTGCCCCGGGCGCCGCACGGCTTGTCCGCCTCTGTTAAACAGCAGGGGCGCCTGGCAGCTCCCCCTTCTTCCTCTTCTCACCGTCCCCTGCCCTGGCCGCCACAGCAGATATCGTTCGGAGGGGAGGGGAGTGCATCACGCGTCTCTCCTTCACTGACTACAGTATGTCACTCACTGACAGAGCTCGCGGGCCGGCAGCCAATCAGGATCCAGCCCGCGAGGTATGATTGACTGTCGGCCCAGTCACAGAGTCTGGGACATAGTGAAGGGGAAGGAGAGACGCGCGGCTTGATGCGCTCCCCTCCCCTGGGAAGCAGCGGCGATGGAGGCGGCGGGGGACCCGGAGACCTGGACTCTGCTCTCCCCGGCAGCAGCAACAACAACGGTGAGTTGTGCTGTTGCTGGGATAATATATTCTGGCACTGGGGGCGCATATATGTCTGGCACTGTGGGGGCATGTCTGTCACTGGGCATATATGTGGCACTGTGGGCATATGTGGCACTGTTGGGGTATATATGTGTGGCACTGGGGGGCATATATGTCTGGCACTGTGGGGGCATGTCTGTCACTGGGCATATATGTGGCACTGTGGGCATATGTGGCACTGTTGGGGTATATATGTGTGGCACTGGGGGGCATATATGTCTGGCACTGTGGGGGCATGTTTGTCACTGGGCATATATGTGGCACTGTGGGGGCATGTTTGTCACTGGGCATATATGTGGTACTGTGGGGGCATATGTAGCACTGTTGGGGTATATATGTGTGGCACTGGGGGGCATATATGTCCTGCATGGGGGGGGGTATATATCTCTGGCACTGTTGGGGTGTATATGTCTGGCATTGTGGGGGCATGTTTGTCACTGCGCATATGTCTGGCACTGTGGGGGCATATGTGTGGCACTGTGGGGGCATATATGTGGCACTGTGGGGTATATGTGTGTGGCATTTTGGGGGCATATATGTGACACTGTGGGGGTATATATGTGTGGCACTGTGGGGGCATATCTGGCGCTGGGGGGCATACCTAGCACTATGGAGGCATATGTGTGGCATATCTGGCACTAGTAATCAGCATCAGTTGTGCAACAGCGGCGTGTGGGGCATAATGTGTAATGGGCATTACGGTGTGTGGGGAGTATTGTGTAATTGCCATCACGATGTGGGGTCTAATGGGCATCATGGTGTGCGGTATAATGCATAATTGTCATCACGGTGTGCAGCGTAATATGTAATTGACATCACGGTGTGCAGCGTAATATGTAATTGTCATCACGGTGTGCAGCGTAATATGTAATTGTCATCACGGTGTGCAGCGAAATATGTAATTGTCATCACGCTGTGCGGCCTAATATGTAATTGTCATCACGCTGTGCGGCATAATGTGTAATTGGCATCATGGTGTGCGGCGTAATATGTAATTGTCATCATGGTGTGTGGCGTAATGTGTAATTGGCATCATGGATAAACAGTGTATAATGATGTAAGTAGTCTGTCATTGTTTGGCCTTGATCTGTGAGGTGTACTAGGTCACTGTGTGGGCCTTTATATTTTCAGCCCGCCAACTTAAGTGCGGAAGGACAATGACAATTCCTGCAGTAACCAATGTCTGGTAATGCAGGTTGCAAAAGTGAGATGTAAGGTGACTGTTTTCCTGCTAGACCACACCCCTTTTAACATCAGGCCACACCCTTTTTGTTAAGCCACGCCCCTATTTCAGCACACACCCAATTCTTCACTACCATATTCTGGGGGGGGGGGGGGGGCATTTTTATTTCTTCGCCCTGGGAGCAAAATTGTCTAGAAACGGCCCTGCATATACGGTTCAGGCAGCGTTAAAGGGAGATGCCAATTCCCAGTGTACAAACAAAGTAGAAAATATAAATGGATACACGCGCTAGAAACAATGTAAAAATAAAAAGTTTAAGAATTTGTTAGACAAATATATTTCACTGGCCAGTGATACTAAACAGTATTAAAAACAGATGCACATATTGGGGGAAATTTACTAAGAATACGAATACAGACCGACAACCGGGGTGTGTGTCATTCTGATACTAAAAAGAAATTAAAAAAAGAATACAAATAATTGTATTCATATTCTTGCTACGAATGAATACGACTGCATACCTCGTATGCAAAGTCGTGTTCCGGAGGGGATTTACAAAGCAGTCATATACGAATGCTTTGTAACCCTCCGATGTCGTATTAATTCGTATTAGCTGGCCATATATACGGCCACTAATACGAATTCCTACAGGCAGCCTGCACGGATCAGTCAGATCCGTGCAGGCTGCAAGGTGTAAAAAAAAATAGAAATAAAAATAAATTAAAAAAAATGGCGTGGGGTCCCCCCCCCCACAGCCATAACCAGCACTAGGCTGAAAGAGCTGGGGCCGGTAATTAAAAATCAGGGAACCCGACAAATAGGGGTTTGGTTCCCAAAATACGGGGGACAAAATGACTAGGGGTCCCCCGTATTTTAAGAACCAGCCCCAGGCCAAACCAGCCAGCAGGGTAATGTCACAGCCGGGGGACACTTATTATATAAGGTCCCGCGGCCAAAACATTTCATCCCTACTGACCGGTCAGCCTAGCCAGGGGCCCTGGGGGAGTGGGGACCCCCCCAATAAAGGGGTCCCCCCCCCTCCAGGACTTACCTGACCAGGCTGAAGCCTGGTGCTGTCCCCGGTGGCCCTGTGCGGTGGCCACCGGGCTGATTGAAGTGTAAAAAAATAGATGAAAAACTATTGTTTAAAACTGTTGAACTATGAGTCCCAGCAAGCCTCCCCCCAAGCTGGGACTTGGAGAACCACAAGTCCCAGCCTGCGGGGCATTAAAGGGCCCGCTGGCACTTGTAGTTCCACAGTGATCAAAATAGTAAAATAAATACACACTGACACAATGAAAATAAAACTTTAATTCATCCAAAGCCCATACATACTGATACTTACCTATCTTGAGCCCGTAGGTAGCCCTCGGTCCTGGTGTCCGGTGTCCTGTGTCGTCCACCATTTCTTCGGACCGGAAACCGACCCCCGGACCCTGGACACTGGACACCGGAACCAGGGACCTACCGACGGGATCAAGATAGGTAAGTATCAGTATGTGTGTGTTATGTATGTATTAAAGTTTTATTTTTCTGGTGTGTCGGTGTGTATTTATTTAACTATTTTTTTAACTGTGGAACTACAACACCCAGTGGGCCCTTTAATGCCCCGCATGCTTGGACTTGTGGTTCTCCAAGTCTCAGCTTGCAGGGGAGGCTTGCTGGAACTCATAGTTCCACAGTTTAAAACAATAGTTTTTAAATCTAATTTTTTTTTACACTGAATCAGCCCAGTGGCCACCGCTCCAGGGCCACCGGGGACAGCACCAGGCTTCAGCCTGGTCAGGTAAGTCCTGGAGGGGGAACCCCTTTATTGGGGGGGTCCCCACTCCCCCAGGGCCCCTGGCCAGGCTGACTGGTCAGAGGGTTAATCCTTTGGCAGGGGTGACTGCTAGTAGACGTAAACAACGCTAGAGGATAGAAACCGGCGCTTTTCCCTGTCAACACAAAATGGCTATTAAATCCACTATTGGGGTTAAATTAATGTATATCAATATATGAAGAGAGAAATTTAAAACCTAACTAGTCTAGAGGGAATCTCCCTTGCATATACGCAGGGCCGTTTCTAGAGGCGGACAAGCCATGCAGCTGCCCCGGGCGCCGCACGGCTTGTCCGCCTCTGTTAAACAGCAGGGGTGCCTGGCAGCTCCCCCTTCTTCCTCTTCTCACCGTCCCCTGCCCTGGCCACCACAGCAGATATCGTTCGGAGGGGAGGGGAGTGCATCACGCGTCTCTCCTTCACTGACTACAGTATGTCACTCACTGACAGAGCTCGCGGGCCGGCAGCCAATCAGGATCCAGCCCGCGAGGTATGATTGACTGTCGGCCCAGTCACAGAGTCTGGGACATAGTGAAGGGGAAGGAGAGACGCGCGGCTTGATGCGCTCCCCTCCCCTGGGAAGCAGCGGCGATGGAGGCGGCGGGGGACCCGGAGACCTGGACTCTGCTCTCCCCGGCAGCAGCAACAACAACGGTGAGTTGTGCTGTTGCTGGGATAATATATTCTGGCACTGGGGGCGCATATATGTCTGGCACTGTGGGGGCATGTCTGTCACTGGGCATATATGTGGCACTGTGGGCATATGTGGCACTGTTGGGGTATATATGTGTGGCACTGGGGGGCATATATGTCTGGCACTGTGGGGGCATGTCTGTCACTGGGCATATATGTGGCACTGTGGGCATATGTGGCACTGTTGGGGTATATATGTGTGGCACTGGGGGGCATATATGTCTGGCACTGTGGGGGCATGTTTGTCACTGGGCATATATGTGGCACTGTGGGGGCATGTTTGTCACTGGGCATATATGTGGTACTGTGGGGGCATATGTAGCACTGTTGGGGTATATATGTGTGGCACTGGGGGGCATATATGTCCTGCACGGGGGGGGGGTATATATCTCTGGCACTGTTGGGGTGTATATGTCTGGCATTGTGGGGGCATGTTTGTCACTGCGCATATGTCTGGCACTGTGGGGGCATATGTGTGGCACTGTGGGGGCATATATGTGGCACTGTGGGGTATATGTGTGTGGCATTTTGGGGGCATATATGTGACACTGTGGGGGTATATATGTGTGGCACTGTGGGGGCATATCTGGCGCTGGGGGGCATACCTAGCACTATGGAGGCATATGTGTGGCATATCTGGCACTAGTAATCAACATCAGTTGTGCAACAGCGGCGTGTGGGGCATAATGTGTAATGGGCATTACGGTGTGTGGGAAGTATTGTGTAATTGCCATCACGATGTGGGGTCTAATGGGCATCATGGTGTGCGGTATAATGCATAATTGTCATCACGGTGTGCAGCGTAATATGTAATTGACATCACGGTGTGCAGCGTAATATGTAATTGCAGCGTAATATGTAATTGTCATCACGGTGTGCAGCGAAATATGTAATTGTCATCACGCTGTGCGGCCTAATATGTAATTGTCATCACGCTGTGCGGCATAATGTGTAATTGGCATCATGGTGTGCGGCGTAATATGTAATTGTCATCATGGTGTGTGGCGTAATGTGTAATTGGCATCATGGATAAACAGTGTATAATGATGTAAGTAGTCTGTCATTGTTTGGCCTTGATCTGTGAGGTGTACTAGGTCACTGTGTGGGCCTTTATATTTTCAGCCCGCCAACTTAAGTGCGGAAGGACAATGACAATTCCTGCAGTAACCAATGTCTGGTAATGCAGGTTGCAAAAGTGAGATGTAAGGTGACTGTTTTCCTGCTAGACCACACCCCTTTTAACATCAGGCCACACCCTTTTTGTTAAGCCACGCCCCTATTTCAGCACACACCCAATTCTTCACTACCATATTCTGGGGGGGGGGGCATTTTTATTTCTTCGCCCTGGGAGCAAAATTGTCTAGAAACGGCCCTGCATATACGGTTCAGGCAGCGTTAAAGGGAGATGCCAATTCCCAGTGTACAAACAAAGTAGAAAATATAAATGGATACACGCGCTAGAAACAATGTAAAAATAAAAAGTTTAAGAATTTGTTAGACAAATATATTTCACTGGCCAGTGATACTAAACAGTATTAAAAACAGATGCACATATTGGGGGAAATTTACTAAGAATACGAATACAGACCGACAACCGGGGTGTGTGTCATTCTGATACTAAAAAGAAATTAAAAAAAGAATACAAATAATTGTATTCATATTCTTGCTACGAATGAATACGACTGCATACCTCGTATGCAAAGTCGTGTTCCGGAGGGGATTTACAAAGCAGTCATATACGAATGCTTTGTAACCCTCCGATGTCGTATTAATTCGTATTAGCTGGCCATATATACGGCCGCTAATACGAATTCCTACAGGCAGCCTGCACGGATCAGTCAGATCCGTGCAGGCTGCAAGGTGTAAAAAAAAATAGAAATAAAAAAAAATAAAAAAAAATGGCGTGGGGTCCCCACCCCACAGCCATAACCAGCACCAGGCTGAAAGAGCTGGGGCCGGTAATTAAAAATCAGGGAACCCGACAAATAGGGGTTTGGTTCCCAAAATACGGGGGACAAAATGACTAGGGGTCCCCCGTATTTTAAGAACCAGCCCCAGGCCAAACCAGCCAGCAGGGTAATGTCACAGCCGGGGGACACTTATTATATAAGGTCCCGCGGCCAAAACATTTCATCCCTACTGACCGGTCAGCCTAGCCAGGGGCCCTGGGGGAGTGGGGACCCCCCCAATAAAGGGGTCCCCCCCCCTCCAGGACTTACCTGACCAGGCTGAAGCCTGGTGCTGTCCCCGGTGGCCCTGTGCGGTGGCCACCGGGCTGATTGAAGTGTAAAAAAATGGATGAAAAACTATTGTTTAAAACTGTTGAACTATGAGTCCCAGCAAGCCTCCCCCCAAGCAGGGACTTGGAGAACCACAAGTCCCAGCCTGCGGGGCATTAAAGGGCCCGCTGGCACTTGTAGTTCCACAGTGATAAAAATAGTAAAATAAATACACACTGACACAATGAAAATAAAACTTTAATTCATTCAAAGCCCATACATACTGATACTTACCTATCTTGAGCCCGTAGGTAGCCCTCGGTCCTGGTGTCCGGTGTCCTGTGTCGTCCACCATTTCTTCGGACCGGAAACCGACCCCCGGACCCTGGACACTGGACACCGGAACCAGGGACCTACCGACGGGATCAAGATAGGTAAGTATCAGTATGTGTGTGTTATGTATGTATTAAAGTTTTATTTTTCTGGTGTGTCGGTGTGTATTTATTTAACTATTTTTTTAACTGTGGAACTACAACACCCAGCGGGCCCTTTAATGCCCCGCATGCTTGGACTTGTGGTTCTCCAAGTCCCAGCTTGCAGGGGAGGCTTGCTGGAACTCATAGTTCCACAGTTTAAAACAATAGTTTTTAAATCTAATTTTTTTTTACACTGAATCAGCCCAGTGGCCACCGCTCCAGGGCCACCGGGGACAGCACAAGGCTTCAGCCTGGTCAGGTAAGTCCTGGAGGGGGAACCCCTTTATTGGGGGGGTCCCCACTCCCCCAGGGCCCCTGGCCAGGCTGACTGGTCAGAGGGTTAATCCTTTGGCAGGGGTGACTTGTATAAAAAGTCTCCCCCCGGCTGTGGCATTACCCTGCGGGCTGGTTCTTAAAATACGGGGGACCCCTAGTCATTTTGTCCCCAGTATTTTGGGAACCAGCCCCGGACCTGGAGCCTGGGGCTGGCTGTTAAAAATCAGGGAACCCCTATTTGTCGGGTTCCCTGATTTTTAATTACCGGCCCCGGCTCTGTCAGCCTGGTGCTGGTCACAGCTGTGGGGGGGACCCCATGCTGTTTTTAAATTTTTTTTATTTATTTTACAATTTTTTTAACACTAAAGCCAGCACGGATCTGACTGATCCGTGCAGGCTTCTGCCAAATACGACAGGAAAATAAAGTGTATTTTCCTGTCGTATATTCGTGGCAGTTTTACACTAATTAGCAGCCGTATTTTCAATATGGCTGCTTAGTAAATCAAGAACCACCATTCTTTTGAATGGTGATTCCTGTCGTATTCTATCGATGGTGTAGACATTCGTATTTGTAAACACAAATACGAATGTCTCATCAATATGAATATTTGTATTTTTGGCATAGTAAATTCCAAAAATACGAATACACCCAAAAAATTCGTATTTTCGTAGGAAAATACGATTTTTTTCTACTAAATCATCTTAGTAAATTTACCCCATAGTATTAATAACTGATTTGTTCTTTTATAAAAACAGCCTTTAGCTTGTTAATATACAATCTCCTAGGATGGTCTAGATCCAAGTGTAATTTCATTGTCAACCATACATGGACATTTAAGATTTCTTGGGACAGAGAAAGAAAAAAACTGTCCCGCCCCAAAAAAAGGAATAGAAAAAAATAGAATAGAAAAAAAAAATGTCTTTAATGTCCGCTCTCTGGCCAGACACAGTTTAAAACAAGAAGAGGACGGATCCCAGTTTTATGTTGGCTGCTGACTGACCAGCTACTATTTGTGTAGTGCTGGGTTGTAATATTGCAGTACTAGCTTTTTTGCAGGCAGGTTAGGGATCGTATTTTGGAGCTCCAGAAGGAAATGGTGAGAGTAGCATACAGTTATATGTCTGTATTGGATTGTGACTTTATATTGTGTGGCGAGCCCGAAGCGTGGCAAGCGCAGCGAGCCCCGTGAGGGGACACGCATTACTTCACAGGTATTACGCGTCCCCTCGCGGGGCTCGCTGCGCTCGCCACACTATATAAAATCAACTCCACGCCGACGTGGATAGTGGGGGTATGAACAGGTCGTAGGACGCGTACCGCCACCACCACGCTTCGGGTTGGCGTTAATCGTGGGTTGCCATTAACAATGGGGGGGGGGCATTTAACATACACATTACCCATTAGGGTGCCTATACAATCAAAAATCGGGCCCATTGGCCCATTTAACATTGTTCCCTATGTAAAATCGCATTGTAATGGCATGCGATGGACGCAATCAACGTGATTTTGTAATAGCCGGCTAATTTAACATTGCTCCATATGTAATATCGCGTTGATCACGTCGGTCGCATCGCGTGACATTATAATGACATGCGATGGATGCGATCAACTCGATTTTCTCTTTGCCGGCAATAAAGGCTAAAAATAGCCAAATATCGCGTCCGTCGCGTCCATCGCATACCTTAAATGGTACTTGTTTCCTAGCACGGCCACAAATCTTATGGATCGTGTACCTTTAGTTAAGGTACACGATCCATACGATGGACCCGATTTCCTTTGAAATCAGGTCCATTTGGCCGGCTAGGACAAAATATCGGGGGCATCGCGTCGGTCGGGACCGTTAACAATGGTCCCGACGCGACCGACGCGATGCCCGCGATTTCCCCATAGGCTTCAATGTTAAAAAATATTTTAACATTGAAATCGTGTCGGGAAAGGTAAAATATCGGGGGCATCGCGTCGGTCGGGACCATTAACATAGGTCCCGACGCGATGCCCCCGATTTTTACATAGGCTTCAATGTTAAAAGATTTTTTAATATTGAAATCCTGAAAAAATGTGAAAAATGTGAAATGGGCCAATATGACCCATTTCACATTTTAGATGTCCCCGTCGTCACCCCACGATAGACGCCAACCCGAAGCGTGGCGAGCGCAGCGAGCCCGCGTGGGGCGGCGGTGCGCGTCCTCCGACCTTTTCATTCCCCTACTATCCACGTCGGCGTGGAGTTGAGAATAGAATAGTGTGGCGAGCGCAGCGAGCCACCGAGCCCGAAGCGTGGCGAGCGCCGCGAGCCCCGCGAGGGGACGCGGATACCTTCACAGTTATACGCGTCCCCTCGCGGGCTTCACAGGTGTCCGTGGCGACGCGGACACCTGTGAAGTCCGCGAAGGGACGCGTTTACCTGTGAAGGTATCCGCGTCCCCTCGCCACGCTTCGGGCTCGGTGGCTCGCTGCGCTCGCCACACTATTCTATTCTCAACTCCACGCCGACGTGGATAGTAGGGGAATGAAAAGGTCGGAGGACGCGCACCGCCGCCCCTCGCGGGCTCGCTGCGCTCGCCACGCTTCGGGTTGGCGTCTATCGTGGGGTGGGGTGTACGCCGTGACATTTGGGGGGGGTTGGGAATATTTTACATTGAATCCAATGTAAAATCGGGTCCCAGGGACCCAATTTACATTTCATTCAAAAAAAAAAATCGGGTCCAAAATCGGTCGGTCGCGTCGATCGCATCGCATGCGACCAAATCGCATGCGATGCGATCGACCCGATTTTTCCGACACGACCACCCCGATGTAAATCGGTGTGGCCGTGCTAGGAAACAAGTACCCCTTAAATTACCTTAATGTATGCGATCACCCACGACGGGCGCTGTGCTAGGAAACAAGTACCGCCAAGTGTACTGTATTAGTCCAGGGGTGATGCTAATTGTGCCGTATCAGTCCAGGGTTTGTGCGATTATCATAGTCATCCAGCTACCTTGGTGCAACCTTTTGGCCTAAAAACAATATTGTGAGGTCTGAGTTGTTCAGAAGAGACTGGAAATGAGTGGAAATGAATATTATTGAGGTTACTTATAGCGTTAAAAAAATCAGAACCCAAAACCTTGCTGGGGGTGTTTTGGTAAAACCAAACCCAAAACCTGACGGTAATCTGAACCCAAAACGCAAAAAATGGCCGGTGCACATCCCTAATATAATCACATACAGGAATACAAGTCAGCTGACAGCATCCCACTGTATATGGCTATTGAAGAGGAAGAATCAGGCAATGGAAGCATAAGCATAGAGGCTGATAAGTGTGATAGTGGGAGCGCATCATTAGCAGCGCGCTTCCTTACATCTAAATTGGGAAACCTATTTCCCACACTGTACTTTGGAATTGGCTTGGCATTTTTGGACAAACACATATAGGCCCTCATTCAGGTTCCCTCGCTCCCCTGTGTGTTCATAGATGCTTTACGTCTCTGCATGAACATAACTATACACAGCAGTGCAGGTGAGGAGCGTGGGGCAGCAGGCTCTGGTTGCACCCATGAGAACGCCCACTGTTTCATGGGTGTTCCCATGAAAACGCTGGCCGTTCCCATGTATATTCTCTGTGACACAGGTGTGGGGGACGAGCAGCTGCTGTCTGCGGATGTCAGCTGCACAACCTCTTCCTATACAGGAGCCCGCAGATCTAAGGCACCAGAGATGCGTCTTTTATCTACGTGCGCTGTAGAAATCATCCAGTGGTCGGCGACCATCGAATGATTTCCATCCCGCACGTAAGACTGCGAATGGATGTTTATGCTAAATATCCATTAGCATGCATGCCGGGGAACTCGGCTCAGACGGGGGGAGCGGCGTTCGTGCGGGTGGCAGGCGGCATTTAATCCACACACAAAGCTGAGAATTATCGCAGCTTTGCGTGTGGACCTGAATAAGGTCCTATATGTAGTGCTGGTATGAATGGCACACTGTCAGTATGATCACAGCACTAAATATAAAATAATATTGCTAATTTATTATAACTTAATGTAACAAATAAGAACTAATTAAATGACTACTACATAGCAACAATGATGGGTCTTTATGATGAAATAAAACTATAAAGATCAGTACTAAATTAAGACAACATTTTATTCAGCTGTAATCTAGGAGTCGCCTCCTTGAGCGTGACTGCAGGAATCTGGTAGGCCGATGTAGTCACATGGCTGAATCTAGGATGGAGGCGCCAATGTTCCTCAGATAAAGTACTACCAGATGGGATTTGTCAGGCCCAAGTGCAGATGTTACACAAGGCATGTCTATGAGGAGCGCAGCAGAATGCAGGAATCTGGTAGGCCGATGTAATCACATGGCTGAATCTAGGATGGAGGCGCCAATGTTCCTCAGATAAAGTACTACCAGATGGGATTTGCCAGGCCCATAGATGTTGCACCAGGCAGGTCCGTGAGGGGCACGGAGGGCGATGACAAGTGGGCGGCAATCAGGGTGTTATGTTGTTTCTTATTTCCTGGACATCTTGGATGTTGACGGTATCGCCTCTTCATCTGGTGCTGCTGTCCTCGGTCTTTTTGTGCCTATAAAACACAAGTATAGTATACATTAGAAAGACAGCAAGTATACTGTGGTGATCCTCCTATGCAGGTATGTGTCACAGCCGTCCTGTGCTGACTGGGGCTTATGTGCATGATTCCCTTCCCCAGGCAATGTATCAGGACACTGCGGCATGTAGTCCCACTGAGGTGAGTGCAGGGAGCGTAGTGGGCGGAGCCTCAGAAGAAGCGTTATTTTCCTTACCTCGGCTGGGGGGCTCCTTCACTTTGTGGATTACTCCGCCACAATACGCTTCGTGGGCTTTCCACCACTTGGCGGTAGTTGAGGGAGCGCGATTTATCATCCTCTTGTGATACTGGAGGCATCTGTCACACTGCCACCAGTGGCCCCACAGGGCCCACAAGGGTGCAGTGATCTCAAACTGCATCTAATTAGAGAGTAGAAATAACATAGATCATACATACGATCTCCACATTATACATACAGAGGTGACCGCATGTTACTGATTGCATGAGAACGCTCCCTAATGTCTCCTGTCCTGCACATAATTACATACATGATAGGGACATGCAGAATAATACAGCATAATGTGCTATTTTGCAGTGTAACATAAGAACAGGCAAATGAGCTCCTGGTGGTGGGGTAAAGACGCCTGAGTAACATATTTCCCTACCATCCCGGATTGGCCTGGAGGCTATATAAAATCAGGGCCCCATCCTGGCCCCCTGGAGAGGTGGACAAGCCTCCTACATGTCTCCTCCCCCGCTCTGCTGTTCATTTTCCACAAATTACGGTTCTTCAGGAAGGGAGTGGGGCTAAAATGCCTGACATTGCGCTATTTCAGTCTCACCCCCTTCTGTAGACCCGCAAATCCGGTTATTTGCTGCACTGAATGGGGCTTGATGAAGTCGAGAACATTAAACCCCCCCCAAGTGTAGATGACAGTCTCCTCTCCGGGCTTCTCCTGTAGAGGAGTCTCCCACATAAATGGGCCCTTAATGACTGATTATGTACTTACAACAATATTAGCGCCGGTCAGGTGGTTTATGCGCTGCATCTCCTTTATAAACTCCTCCCCGTGATCAGAGGTGTCCCGTACCTCACAGACATACAGGTATGCATGGATCATCTCATGCAGCAAGCTCTATAATACACAAAGTAATGAGCCGGTTATAGTGAGAAGGACACAGACATTACACACAATTACTTTGGTGAGAATGACTGAGCGGGTATGGTATAGAATCTATAGATGGTAGACAATGTCTAGGTCGGCAGTGAGTCGGTCTGCCACTAATGGTCTACAGTGACTAGGTCAGCACCTAAGAATGGTCGTCACCTCATTATCTCATTCCAATACTTTGCCAGTTTCTACAGTGTTAATCAATTTGACCCCTGTGGGGGAGTGGGCATAGAAGGATTTCTGAGTGGTACATGGGGGTGGGCATAGGACAAGGTGAGTGGCACATGTGGGTGGGCATAGGAGGATTTGTGTCACATGGGGGTGAGCATAGGACAAAGTGTGAGTGGCACATAGGGGGTGGGCATAGGACAAGATGTGAGTGGCACATGGGGGTGGGCATAGTAAGATTTGCGAGTGGTACATGGGGGTTGGCATAGGACAAGGTGTGAGTGGCACATGTGGGTGGACATAGGACAAGATGTGAGTGGTACATGGGGGTGGGCATAGAAGGATTTGCGAGTGGTACATGGGGGGTTGGCATAGGACATGGGAGGTTATTCTGATCGTAGCGGCCAAACGTGCGTACGTTCCAAATTAACGTACGCTCTCCATACGCGGCCGTTGGGGTTAAGTCCACCCACAAGTCAGCCGCATACGTACGGCCAGAAACAACGTCAAAGGGGAGTGGCGTACAATTGAGCGTACGCCAACGTACACGGACGGACCAGCCCTTACACTCCGACAACTGGCGTACAACAGAGCGTACGCCACCGTTTACGGACGTCTCTCGTCCGTCTTCCCACCGACTTCTTGCGGCTATCTGAGCGTACGCCAGCTTGCATGGACGGGTCCCTATTGTTTTCAATGGAAAACTCAGCTTATGTCACCGCTCGTGAGAGTCAGCGTACGTCCGTGCACGCTGGCATACCCTTCACATATATGGACCTGCAAATCTTGCCTTTCAACTACAAATCAGACAATTAATTAATTATTCTAATTGTTATTCAATTATTGTTTTCTATTAACTCAATTGTCTACCTTAATAAAGACCCTAATAAAACAAAATTTTAACCCTCATTACATGTATATTTGTTATGTTCTAATGTGGCATTTTAATCACTATCTATGTGTCCCCATATTGCTGTTACTTTTACATCAAGTTATGTTGGTGTTTCTGTATATGTACTAAATTATGTCCATAATTACTTTGTCCACAATGTGTAACATGTATACCTACCCTGATGTTATGTGTGATGTTTTAATCTAACAACATTAAACATTCATGCATTTTCACTATGTGTTATTTTACTCAAAAACACACACATTCACACATCAATCATTACCCCTCACCTCAAATTACAAATATAACTTACATTACACATCTGTATGTACCTACCCTTACAAGCCCTCTAACATATTTATTATTAAAAACACAGGCAATTTCTAACAGAATATAAACTTTTATTTTGAACAAACATAATAAGGGGGGGGGATACAAATAAATTAAATGAGGGCCTCCAGTTGGCCAAAAAGAATATATAAATATAGGAGGGTCAGGAATATTTCCCTCATGATCCGTGCCACCTCCTCCTGGTGCTGTTCAGTGTCTGTAGTGAAGGGATAAAAAAAAAAAATTAATATATAACATACACAAATGTTTGTTGTATTTGTACATAATAAAAAGTTGTGAGTTATGTGTGAAGGCCACATACATTTTTAAACTACATTGAAGATGGGTCTGCTGTAAACACAGTACTAAAAAATAATATGTTAACACACACATACTGTACATAGTAAATAACATTAATTAAATTACTCCTTCTTGGATGAATGTATGCTGTATCCCAATTGGTAGTTTGGTTTTGGGGGACTCTCCTCTAACCTCACAATTAGGCTGTGCTATTTAAGGGTTATGACATTGTTGCGGCTTAAGCACTCCTTACTATTTTAAATTTAGGACATTGCTGTACAAATTATAGGCCTAAAGCTATGTTTGTAAAGCATGCATCCGCATGGCCTCACACACTATTAACAAAACAATCTATAAATTTATGTTGCACATCATGCTGGGAAGTGAAGTTACCCAACACCTGGAGCCACATAACTACAACACCACTAATGTCGGATATCTCATTGGATGTACTGTTATGTCAATTATTCAAGGGGTGAGGCATGGCCACACTCCAAAAAACCACCAAGGGGACCCTTGTTCCTGGAGAAGGACAGGCCACACCTCATGGTCGCCCTGCAGTGATATGTTGCAACTAATGTTGATGTTGGATACACATATGTGGTTGTTGTGATTGTTTATGTGTAGAAATGTGTAGGTAAACATTAGACACATTATTTACTTACGGCTAGTTGAGCCATCCTGCTCGCCGCTGGTTGGGTGTGCGGTGGTTGGGGGGGTCAGGAGCAAGGGGGATGGGATAGGACTTTGGATACTGGTAGTGGGTTGGAGTGGGGATTGGAGAGGTTTGGGGGTGGGTGGTTGAGAGGTGTAGGGGGGTTGGAAATGGGGTGGGGAGGGGGTGGGGGTAGGGGTGTGGGTGGGGGTGTGGGTGGGGGTTGGGGAGGGGGTGGGGGTTGGGGAGGGGGTGGGGGAAGGGGATGGCGAAATTTGGTGGGCCCTAGCTTGACCCATTGTCTCCTCCTCTTCCTCCTCCTCTTCCTCCTCCTCTTCCTCCTCCTCGTCTGGCTGCTCCTGGGCTGCCTGCTCCTGGGCTGCCTGGTCCCAGGCTGCCTGCTCCCGGGCTTCTATGCGGGCTCTTGCCCGTGCTGAAATGTTCATGTTGATGGCATAGAAATCGAAGATTGGGTTTCATAAAAAAGGGGGAAAGAAAAATTCACATTAGTCATGCTCATAACCTTCCAAATTATCATTGCTGTTATATTTCAGACATTTATCATGCAAACTAATTGATATGCTACACCCAAAAACTGAGCAACTACTTAAACCCCCCCTATGCACCCCCTATACACCCCCTATACACCCATATACACCCCCTATACACCCCATATACACCCCCTATACACCCCTATACACCCCCTATACACCCCCTATACACCCCCTATACACCCCTTTACACCCATATACACCCCCTATACACCCCCTATACACCCCCTATACACCCCATATACACCCATATACACCCCCTATACACCCCCTATACACCACCTATACACCCCCTATACACCCCATATACACCCATATACACCCCATATACACCCCCTATACACCCCCTATACACCCATATACACCCCCTATACACCCCCTATACACCCCCTATACACCCCCTATACACCCCCTATACACCCCCTATACACCCATATACACCCCATATACACCCCCTATACACCCCATATACACCCACATACTCAGGAACATATTTATAAAAAGTACAGAAAACATTGCAAAAAAACGCAGACATACTAGTAAATAAAAACTTACATCGGGCAATATGGCGGCGAAGTGAAGAAAGCAACACTGGCTGCCGCCGGCGCAGGTCAGACCAGCGCCGCTCAACGTGGCCCAGGCTTCTGTGGACGCCGGTCCGGGCGAAGATTAGCCGGCGGGCAGCATTATATGCCCGCCGCTTGTCCATGTTGGACACATATGGGCCCCTGGGCCCCAGGCGCCGGTCCATGACCTCAACCAAGGCCAACAGCTCCTGGGTAGAAAACGCCCTAGCCCTGGTTGAAGTCATAGTGGCAATGGCGCAGTTATTAATTGCAGGTACATATATCACTTTTGGTGCTTGCTGATTGGTGTAAAAAATTGTTTGTTTAGTATTAACTTTATTAATCCTTCTTACATTAACAAACTGGATGCGAATAGAAACTTACGCGGACCGTTCCGATATACACACACCATAACCAACAGCATGCATTCAATGTATAGAGAGGAACTGTATATACAGTGTGCGTAAAAGAATACACGCAACCGTCTACTAATAAATACGCTGCTAAAAGGGTCACAATGCAACATGTTGGTGTATGACAATTTCAGACTCATGACATATGTAAGGAAAGCATTATAACGTGATGTTTTGAAATGTGACTCACAAAGCATACACGAACTCCAACAGATACCAGCTGACAACACTCATCATTGGAATGACAGGTGCTCACATTTCACGATGTAGCACACAATGCTCCACAACCTGTGTATGTGCATATACAGGTGATTGATCAGGTGCGTTGAAACCTGCGTAATTTAAGCGGCAATTATCGGCGGGAAATATCGGCGTAAATTAGCTACTACATTGCGGGGAAAAATACACGCCCCCTTGTTCATGGCGGGAGATTAACATATAAATATTCAGTCAGATGCAGGCCAGAATTGCTGCAAACATGTCTAACTCAGACGATTCCGCAGCTGAGGACGCTCTACAGAGAGCTACAGCAGAATCCCTGCTTGAAGCTTTGCAGAAGAGGGAACAGGAGCGGAGAAGGAGGGCTCAAGAGAGAAGTAGCCTGCAAGACCAAGCGGGCCCCTCACTAACAGCCCCTGTTCAACCTCCACCAGCTCCACAAGGGCCAAGCAACCAGCCAGAACAAGAGGTTGCATCTCTCCAAACAGGTGTGACCCAGCAGGTGCATGGTGAGAGAACTGGGGCCACCAGAAAACAAGCTGCAACATCTAGGGTGAGGACTGAGCAGGATACCACCACCAAAAAGAGAAACCCTGCATTTGTAGAGGCAGAATTAAGAATTTTAGTGCCCAGAGCACGCGAATGGATCGAATTGCCAACCAGGAAGCCGGGTGCCAGTGCAAGGAGAAACCTTTGGGACAAGATCACAGAGGAAGTGAACCAGGTGTCACCAGTGGTCAGAGATTGGCAAGCGGTGAAGAAAAGGCAAGTGTGTTTGTCCCCCTGATAATGTCATATGTGTGTACATATGTTACATGTATGTTTTGAGAATAATAGAAAGGTGTGTTTGTGGATAGTGCTACACTTCAATGTCACATGTGAACACAACCATGTCTAATAACCCACATTGATATATGAAACATGCACCATTGGTGTGATGTGAGGTTATGGGCACAGTTCTGCTCATGTGAAGTATGTGAAGTATGTGATGGGACAAGAGAAAGTGTGTTTTGGAAAGAGTTGTTGTAACATGTTCCATATGATGCAACTGAAACAAGAATGACCAAACTGTGCACATGAAGCTGGTGAGAAACTACACATCCCAGTATGCCATCCCATAGTTAAATGACTCCATAATAACCACACTGTCAAGCTATGGTGGAATGTGTAGTTTCACAACAGGTGGAGGTGCATAATTTGGCCATGGATGATGTCATTTCTGCATAGTGATCTATGTATGTGCATTTAGTGGCCTAATGAATGAGATGAGACACTGAAATGCCTCCTAATGGAGACATTAATGTGTGTGTGGGACACATATGGCTAAAAAACATAAGATCACCCACACTAGGAAATGTAACGTAGTCTAATAAAAAGAAGGAGAGAAGAAGGAGACAAGTGAGAAAGAGAGAAAAAAAAAAAAAAAAAAAAAAAAAAAAAAACCCATAATATAAAAATACTAAATAATATGTACGTCAGATATTTATTTGAGGCTGAGGGATATAAGTTCAGATTTTTATTCTTCTGTTCTATTCCCCTTGGGACATGCCTATTAGGGTCCGATGGAGTATTTGCCCCCTTGGGTTCCTTATTGAAGGCTATTTATATGTTCTTATTTATTTTCTTATGCCCTATATACTTTAGTTTCATTTAAAAAAAAAAAAAAAAAAAAAAAAAAAAAAAAAAAAAACTTAACGTCCAGCTCTTATTCTGTCCTATTTTGCTTCCAATACAGCAAGGCAAAACATTCATATTCAATTGTTGAATTACCCCTTTTCTTGTGCTTATAAGGATCCGAGGGATCTAAAAGTGATTTAATATTTGTTTAGTGTTTACCCCCCCCTTCTCTTCCCTCCCTCCCCTCCCTCCCCTCCTCCCCCTTAAGTGTGTGCTATATATGTGTAGTTATTCCCTATAACATCTTAACAATTCTCTAGACCAATGTGGTATATATATATATATATAAAAAAAAAAAAAAAAAAAAAAGAAAGGTACAGATTTACTCTATACATTCATTCCACACCTTGATACTCTTTGTGCTTAAAAAATTACTCTCATAGAAAGCCCTAAGTGCATACTATTTATGTGTACATATTTTTATCTCGTCTTAACCGTTCTTTGATAAAAAGTGAAAAAGTAGGAAATAAATAAATAAATTAAAATATGAACAAAGTTGCCTAGTGAAAATGTAATTTTTAAGTGAGTACTTAAATTGACATACAATCGATCTACGCCTTGATACATTCTGTGTTTAGACTTAGCTCTCAGACAGAAAAGGACGGAAACAAAAAAAAAAAAAAAAAAAAAAAAAAAAAAAAAAAATTCAAGATGCAAATATGATTTCTAAGTAAATACTTAAATTGCCATACAGTCGAACTGCCCCTTAATACATTCTGCATTTAGACTTCGCTCTCGGGCATGTAAGGGCGGAGAGGAGAAAGACAGAGAAAAAAAATACATATAAAAAATCTATATCTCCTTCTCTTTTTCTTAGCCTTTTTTTTCCATAAAAAAAAAAAAAAAAATAATGCAAAGTGCAAATATAGTTTTTGAGTAAATACTTAAATTGTCATACAATCGGCCTGCCCCTTAATACATTAATGGATTTATTAGTAAAGATAACTTGGGAAAGCAACGGTTGGGATAAGTAGAATAGCTTTATAGAATCCAAATATCTAAGTTTCTGCCAGGCTCCCCCCCGCCTCCCCCCATGATCCCCCAAACTGTAAGGCAAAAATTTGCCTGGGTGAAGAGATCGCCACAAATACAGTTTGGGTACCCGTTTAAGAGAAAACTAACGGACAAGAGGATGCGCCGAGACGCATCATATGTTGTATGTCTGTGTGGTGTTGTTGTGTTTGTTTGTCTAATTGTATGCCCCCTTAATCTTGCCCCTAAAAGTCCCTTTCCTCCCCTAGGGTGTTTTCAGGACAAATATGAGTGCACAGGCTATCAATATCAGATAAGAAAACTTTTTTGGGACCCCCCATGACTCTGAATGTAATGTCATTAAACGTTAACGGCCTTAACTCCCCCCGCAAAAGAGCAATGGCGATACAGTTCTTTAAGAAACAAAAAATAAAGATCCTCCTCCTACAGGAAACTCATTTTAAAAGAGAACACCCATTACTGAAATCACAATTATTCCCAGACGGCTACTATGCCACCGGCGATAAAAAAACAAAAGGCACAGCCATATTGCTCCATAAATCTCTCCCCTATAAAGTAGAAAGAACATATGAAGACCCCAAAGGACGATTCAATATCTTAGTCCTCTCTATTGGGAATAATCTGATAACAGTGGCATCGGTTTATGTTCCCAATGCGGAACAAAAGATGTTCTACGCCGATTTTTTTAAACAGTTTAATAAAATAGCAAGGGGTAAAACAATTATCGGGGGAGACTTCAATGCAATTATGGACCTAAAATGGGATAGGAAAGCAAACCACCCGCCAAGTAATTCAGTAATTCAAGAATCTAAAAGATTGAAGGAAAAAGTAACTTCAAATGGCCTGTATGACGCTTGGAGGGTCTTATACCCTAATGAGGGCACATATACCCACTATTCCATCCCACATAAGGTATACTCCAGATTAGATCTCTTTCTGGTTGACATAAAGCTGACAGAGGACCTTGTGAAAGCATGGGTCACCCCAGTGGTATGGTCAGACCATATGGCGGTCTCTTTAGCCATTCAAATAGGTAGAGTGGAGGTAACGGACTTTAAATGGAGATTTAATGCGTCAATACTCTCAAAAAAAGAACATAGTAAAGAGATAGAAAAAGCTCTAGTAGAGTTCTTTGAAATTAATAATACGATAGATATGCCACCCACAATAGTTTGGGAAGCGCACAAAGCGACGATAAGGGGCCAGATAATGAAATTAACTAAAATGCAAAAAATAAAAGATGAAAAATTAACTATGAATCTAGAACAACAAATTATGGAGTTGACAGTAAGACATCAAAAAAATCCTAAACGTAGCCTACTTAGTAACCTATTAACGTTAAAAAATCAATTATTCCAATTATACTCAGAAAAAACAGCAAAAACAATGAAATGGTTGCAATATAAGTTTTATTCGAAAGGGGATAAAGCGGACTCGCTTCTGGCGCATCGCATTCAGAAGCGAAGACAGAGAGACCGAGTGTTCGCAATTAGGGATGCTAAGAACAATTTAATCCAAGACCCTCGAGCGATGGCCCAGTGCTTTAGAGATTTTTATTACAAACTTTATAATATACCGAATACAATAAATAAGGAGGAATTTAAAAATCGATTTGATAGGTTTATATCACTAGGTAAGTTACCAACTTTGACCGACTCTCAGGTAGCCATATTAGATGCCCCTATTACACAAGTAGAAATTGAATTAAGTATTAAAACATTAAAAAATGCCTCGGCACCTGGTCCGGATGGTTTTTCGGCCATATATTATAAAAAATTTAGCAAGATCCTTGCCCCCCAACTTAAAACATTATTTAATTCGATTCTAGAAGGACAACTATGGGACTCCGCAACAACTACAGCAGAGATAATAGTCATACCTAAACCTGATCGAGATCCCACCTTATGCAGTAATTATCGGCCGATATCTTTATTGAATTCAGATCTTAAACTATTCTCTAAGATCATGGCAAATCGATTGGCTAGAGTAATCACTTCATTAATACACCCAGATCAAGTGGGTTTTATCCCTAATAGACAGGCTTTTGAGAACACTAGGAGAGCAATCAATACGATTGCTTTTATCAATAATGCAAAAATCCCGTCCCTCATTATGAGTTTGGACGCGGAAAAAGCCTTTGATAGGGTCTCTTGGCCATATATGAACAGCCTCCTCCCGAGATTTGGAATCGGGGGAAGGTTTCTGGTGGGCATTCAGGCCTTATATGGGAACCCGGTGGCAAAGGTATCCATTAATGGCCTTAAATCGCCGGTCTTCGCAATAGGGAATGGAACGAGACAAGGGTGCCCCCTTTCCCCTATGATATTTGCTCTAATGATCGAGCCTTTAGCAGCCATAATAAGAAACGAGAAGGAAATAAAAGGTATTAAAATTGGGGCGGAGGAATATAAAACGGCATTGTATGCCGATGACATACTTTTGACCATAGCCGACCCGTTAAAGTCCCTAAAAAAATTATTTGAGGTTACTCAGGAGTTCAGTACAATATCTAACTTTAAGATAAATAGGGAAAAAACGGAAGTATTAGAGCTCCACCTCCCCTCGGAGGTGAAAGAGAGGATTGAAGCATTATATACATTTAATTGGAAAAAACAACAAATTAAATATTTAGGAATAAATTTAACAAATAACTACCATCAATTATATAACGCAAATTTCCCCAGATTAATAACAGAAATCACAGAAAACCTTAAGGGATGGTCTAAGATACAGCTATCATGGACGGGCAGAGCAAACGTGTTAAAAATGAACATTCTGCCGCGAATGCTCTATCTGTTCCAATCCCTAGCCATAAGGATCCCGGCATCAACTTTCAAAAGCTGGCATAATTTGATGTCGTGCTTTTTGTGGCTGGGTAAGAGACCACGGGTACGCCTGAAAACCCTACAAAGGGGGACTAAGGAGGGTGGACTGGGAGTCCCAAATTTAAGATATTATTACTTTGCAGCACAGTTCTCCCAAATGATTTTATGGCACTCCAGTAAGGGGACACGCAGATGGACCCAATTGGAGTCGGAACTAGTAAATGTGCATTCAATTGCTTCACTACCCTGGATACCAAAGACTATGAGACCCATCAGGGTTAAGAAATGCCCTATTATAGAGTTTTCCTTATCCCTATGGGATAAAGTAAATAAAGACTATAAATTGACCGCTGTTCCCGCCAGACTGCTCCCACTGAGGGATAATCCCCAATTTCCTCTTAGTAAGGATAATGCATTCAAAAAGATCTGGGCAAAAATAGATATCTTTTTCATTAACGAATTGGCAATAGAAGGCAGGCTATTATCGTTAGCCGAGATACGAGATAAATACGGGGCTCCAGGCCTGGGGTTTTATCAGTATCTACAGATACAAAGTTATTTTTCCCGCACTCAACAAAAACAAAGATCACAGCCAGGAACAAAAATTGAAGATCTATGCCAGAAGAGATCAATATTTAAGGGACTGATCTCAATAACATATCAACTCCTGCTGTATCATGGGAGGCAAAACCGAGAATTACATGAATTATCTTGGGAGAAGGATCTAGGAAAACAGCTTCAATTAGAGACCTGGGCCAAAATTAGAAAAAACTTGATTTCATCCTCGCAATCCATCAGATTTAGGGAAAACTCTTTTAAAGTATATTCCCGGTGGTATTTAACCCCAAACAGACTAAAACGTATATACCCAGGGACAACAGATTGTTGCTGGCGGAATTGTGGGCACAGCGGCAATTTAATGCATATTTTTTGGGAATGCCCCCGAATCCGTGAAACCTGGAGATTCACTTCAGATTTGATTCATCAAGTTGTTGGTATTAGACTCCCCAAGGCACCAGAGTACATGCTGTTCCCCATGAATACACCAGGGGTGAGATATCCTATACAAAAGTTCATCTGGCATGTGTTGAGTGCGGTAAAAATTAAAATAGCGGTTAATTGGAAGTCGGAAAAGGCACCAGCCGAAATTGCCATAAAGGAAATGATTTGGCATTTGTACCACATGGAACATCTTTCTAGCATGGTGGAGGAGAAAATGGAAACTTTTAAAGAAACCTGGTCCCCATGGTTAATATACCATAATTTGCCGATTGACTGAAAAGAAAAGGAAAGGGGAAGGAAAGAAAAGGGACTTTGAAGTAAGAGTCTGGGCTTTAGGTAATTAAGATAGGGTACCTAAAACGGGAAAGTAAAGTCTACTCTAGGAAAATTTCGAGAATGAACCTCAAAACACCCGCCCCCCCCTTCCAACCCCCCCCCCCCCCTCCCCCTATGTCCCTTCCCCCTCTTCAAATCCGGATAATTCGGTCCAGGAAAATAATACAGTCAATGAAGATGGATACTCGCCCCCCCCCCATCTACCTTTCTACCCTTTATATGTGATGTGTGTTTGTTAATGTTGTGTTTGTATGTCTTGCCTCTAAATAGCTGATACACAGATATATAAAAATCATAATTATAATTAAAAGGCTATAATTCATAGCAATATATAGATAGACCTATTTTGTTAAGGATCTAGGGTTTATGGGGTCTATACATTTTTTTACTTGGTCTGATATGGGTATTCCCATTGTATACTAATTTGACCCAAATGGGGAAGCAAAGGGAAATGTCTAAATTGGGGGTAAGGTCATACCCAATGCGGTCAAAGCTTGGACACACTCTCTTTAAATAGGGAAATTACATCTACCCGCCTTCTTGGGAAGAAAGCGGTATACGAGTATAACCCCATGAACAGGAGGTTGTTGTAGAAATAGGATTGTTAATGTGACAAAAGATGTACAGGGTGGGCGAGACCGACCAGGGAAAGCGGTAAAAAATGAATAAGTGGACATATGCTATAAGATATAAAGGTTAAGAACTCAAGTTCACTATAGAACAACAAACTAATTAAGAAATTGAAGGAATAATAATACTCAAGCAGAATAAAAAGAATATAGCAATCCCTGCTCGGATCACCTACCCTTTTATGTATCAGATATGAAGATGTACTTTTATTTTTGGTATTTATATGTCTGAATGTTATATGTGATTATTTGTGGACCACAGAAAGTGGTGAATGTATTGTTCCCCAGAATTGAAAATAAAAAAAAATGTATTCAAAGAGGAAATGTAACGTAGTCATGATGTTCACTAGCACAGTGGTGCACATATCTCATGGTGATATTTGTATTTTTAAACTTGTAGGTGGACAGACTTCAAAACGACACTGAAGAGGAAGATGACTGACCGGTACAACCACAGCATGTCCACCGGGAGAGGTCCTATGCCCGATAATTTGGAGTATACCCCCCTGGAGCAGGACGCCTTGGACGTCATTGATGTGGCCGAGGTCAGGGGGATCTCCAATATGGACAGTGAGCTCCCGGCGGAGGTCTTTGATGCTGCTTTTGATGGTAAGTCACAGTAATGCATTGTATTTTGAAAGATATTTTTTAGTGCGTATGTGATGGTGACATTGTTTTCAATTATTATCCTAGCAGAAGCAGAAACCCAGGATGAACCGGCAGCATCTTCCTCTGCAGAGCCACAGGTGGAGCAAGTGGTCCAGCCTCCACCAAGACGACACCCCCAGCCCCAGCCACAGGAGACATGGGATGAGAGCGTGATGGTGATGCTGGAGAGGATCGAGCAGCAAGGGGTGGATGCTGCGCTCCGTCAGCAGCAGATTGGGGAATTTTTGGAGGATTGGAAGGCCACAAACAGGCAGCAGTGTGAGGCCTTCAACCGCATGAATGACACTCTGGCGGCTGGCATGCAAAGCATTGGCCAACACCTCAGCCGCCAGAATGACATTCTTGCGGAGCTGCTGACCACCGCCAGGTCCCTAAGGGACAATCCCCCATCTGCTGGCCCACCCCAAGCTGCTCCCCAACCTTCCACCTCTGCTGACCCTCCTGTGTCCACTAGGGGAAGACGCCGCAAGCCATCTGAGCCAAAGGCCCCTGTCCCCAAGGCCCCATCTAAAAGGGGGGAAAAAAGGGCCCAAATAATGAGACCTGGTTCACTTCCTCTGTGGTTGGACCCCAAATGTTTAAATTGCACTGGACATCCACTTCCTGAGTTGGCCATCGATCCATTTTCGTGCCATGGGCATTAAAGTTCTTATTTTGACCTCTACAAATGCAGGATAAGTTTTTGGTGGTGTGTATCTTGCTTAGTATTCACCCTGGTTGTTGCAGTACGTATTCTGGTGTCCCCATTTCTTTCACCATTGCATTTGCAGGGTAACACATGTTTGGAGATATGCAACCTCTTGTTCTGGCTGTTTTTTTATTTTTGTGTCTATTTTATTTGTTTATTTGATTTATGACATGAAAGTGTCAAATAAGCTGTGATGCTGAACAGCAAATAAATTTATTTTACCAATTAAAACAAAATTGTTGTATGTGTAATTTCTTGTGTAAAACAAATACTAGATTTATGTGTACTTACTGACCAGGGTATTTTTGAACATTTGTTGAAGTGTGGTAGAAGTTTCCCATGTGTAACCCTCTCCATGGCCATTCCCATGTTCCTATCCAACTTTTCCCTGCTAATTAGTTTGTGTCAGCACATGTGCAGAGCAACTTAATAGGTGAGAAAGCAGTTTGTGTGCAGGTGAGGTAGCTCCTACAGTAGTAGGTAAAAGCAGGTCCAGAACAATGCTTTCCTCATGGAGTGGGTGAGGCAGACAAACAAGGGTCAAAAGGTACATTTGTGTAGGAATGCATATGTGTCCTCCCTAAAAAAAGATGTGTGAATCGGCCAAACATGAGAAAATTGCTTGTGAACAAACATGTATAACTTTTTAAATACATATGATTTTACAGTGTCATAAGCAGATGTAGGAATCCTTTGTTAGAGAGATGTGAGTGCAATAATGTGATTGGTGGCATCTTACATCCAGAGTGTAGTCAAATCCAATTCATAGCAGATCAGATAGTGGTACAGTTCTGTATTTTGGGTACTATACAAAGATTGTGTGCAAAATAGTGGGCATGGGCTTAAAACATTGCTGAAACATCCTTTGTAGGTGTTAGATGTGGTTTATGTTATTGTATCATAAATACAAAACCTATGTTTGTATTAGAGTTAACACGTTGACACATGTCGACTTGTGTAGATTGAGTGTGCTACTGTGTAAAGTCTATGAAAGCACGTAGTGAATGTGTATAACTGTTTAGCAAATAGCTACCTTAGCATATATAAGCAGGTCTTAAAAAGATTCTTACCTTAAATTAAACAAACCTTTAAATGTCGAGAAGTATAGAAAGATAAGCTTCCAATGTGTTTGAGTGCTGTGTGTGGCTTGCAGGTAGTGAAATCATGGTTTGGACTTAATAGACTGCAGCATTGCTTATTACATTCAGGTGTATGTGTTTGAGTAGTAATCAGCGTTAATTAGCAAACCCAGGCGCACGCTGGCATGCGGTATCTGTAGGGGTGGTCTGAGCTGGCGGTTGGCTGCCGCCTGTTTTGTGTCCGAAATGAACGGTGCTTTAGGCGATCGTGCGGTAGTAGCACCGCTCATTTTTGGTGCACACCCCCGTGTACGCCCATATTTACGCCCATTTTCCCTCATTATTTCGGCCGCTCCCCTCATCACGCCCCTATGCCGCCCCCAATGCCCGTACACTCGCATACAGGTTTTTTCGCACGTAGAGACCCGTCCGTAAGCGTTGTGTTGTGTTCGCGCCTGCGCATTAGCGAATGTACGCATGCGCAGATCATGAAAAACCCCGGAACGTACGCGTACGGCCCGGCCGCACCAACCAGAATAAGGCCCATGGTGTGAGTGGTAAGTGTGGGGGGGGATATAAGAGCAGATGTGAGTGGCACATGGTGGGTGGGCATAAAAGAAAGTGTGAGTGGCACATGGTAGGGGGGAGTAGAGGCTAAAACATATAAACCCCCTCTGTAGACATTTCTTCAGGTCCCTTGGTATATGCGGGGCACAAAAGGAACCCTGCTTCGTACTGCTACATACATCACTGCAATAACTGCACTGAGGCGTACAAGCATCACCTCAGCCACACTCTCTTCTAGCACCAGGTGAGCGCACAGACACCGGCCGCCTATAGTACCTCTACAAGGGTCCTCCTGGGAAGCAGCTGGAGGATCGGCCTGCTGAGCCTGATGGAGCAACTTCCACCAAAAGCCTTCTGGGTCCTGCAGAATCCCACCAATCTGATGAGAAAACACAAATCACACATGAATGACATCCATGGTTACATAATACATCAATTGCTTTTCTATACATCTAATACATACAAATCCTTATTCCTAGTGCCCCAGATTATGTACAGTACTAGCTACCCTGGGGGTCCATGCACCTGAGTAACCCAGGTTCCTCTGTAACAAATGGGCCCTAGGTAGGAGCCTAGCTTTCTTAGTGGATGATCCGGCTCTGATCCCTATACCCAGTTACACGCTTTTATTAGTACATAGATATTCTGGTGATAGTGATTCCTGACACCAGACAGTAAGAACAATAACAGGTCTGTACCGACATGATATGTACAATGTATTACTATGCAATGCTGTCCGTGTTTGGATGTAATGAAACTCTCTACAGACCATGTAAATACATAGCTATCTGGGCTGTGGGGGCATATACTGTAATGTCATCACAGCATCAGGTGCTGAAGACATAGGTGCCGATTTATGTTTTTGCTGGTGTGTGTTCAAGCCAAAAATATAGAGGAGTGGCTTCATGGGGAAGGGGCATGGCCACAAAATAATACTGATTTATATTACACAGCACAGTTGACTCAAATTCAAATTACGGCAACAGAGTTCCACATACATAAATGCCCACACAGTGCAGGTACATAAATGCCCCCACAGTGTAGGTACATAAATGCCCCCACAGTGCAGGTACATAAATGCCCCCACAGTGTAGGTACATAAATGCCCCCACAGTGTAGGTACATAAATGCCCCCACAGTGCAGGTACATAAATGCCCCCACAGTGTAGGTACATAAATGCCCCCACAGTGCAGGTACTACGCGGACAGAATACACTCTTCCCGGCATACTGTTTCCCAGGTGGCGGGTCCGGCAATGTGGGTGCTGCAGCCGCACATTAGCAAGTTAATATAGCGGCAAAGCAGCGGGACTCGGGCCCGTGGGTGCTCATCAATTTCCGTGGGTGCTCGGGCCCTTGAGCACCCACAGAATCGGCACTTATGGCTGAAGACAATATTGATAAATGGTAATACAGGTTGAGTATCCCTTATCCAAATATCCCTTATCCATTGCTTCCAGATTTTATTTTATTACAAGCACTACTGGGGACATCTGTAACTGTCACTATTGGGGACATCTGTAACTGGCACTGCTGGAGACATCTGTAACTGGCACTGCTGAAGATATATTTTACTGGCACTAAATATGTGCAAGAAAATGGTTGCTTGGCATTCACATTCTGTGCCTGAGATAGGACACAAACTTTGTTTCATGTTTTGAAACCTTGTTTTATGCACAAATAAAATATATTTGTGTGTATTTCATGTGTTTGATGCGTTTAAACAATATAAATGCAAGATACCTGAAGATACATTATTGGAATCTAAAAATATTTTTCAATACGGAATAATCCATTATCCAAAAGACTTCTGGTCCCAAGCATTTTAGATAAGGGATACTCAACCTATATATAGTTTATATCTTAGCAGGAACATCATATAATAAACTGATCTGGCATTAACCGTACTCACCGCTTTAGCCTACTGCTCCACTCAACTGTGACATTGGCTAACTTCCCTCCAAAATAAGCGTTATTAAACACTTTAAATAGTTCTTGGATATCTGGATTGGGGTCGATGTCCTCCCAAGCCTCATCCACTATCGATAAAACCTCATATTCTATCTTAGTATCGCTGAAAGCATCAAAACTCTCATGTGTGCATTGCTGCACTCCCAGTTCATCATAGACATCCATCTTCATGCTCATCTAGAACTGAGTGACCAGTAACTGGCATGTATGTCACAGCACACATGTCACAATGGCTGGTGGTACGTGTCACAATGGCTGGTGGTATGGGCCACTATGGCTGGCTGATTGAGGGCTGGAATGTTACAAGTAACATACAGAGATGGGATAGGTATAAGTGAGACAATTCCTATCCAGATAAAGGACATTTTGCCATAAGCGGCCAGGTCCGGTGTAAGGCTAGGAATTAGCTAATGTTCTTATGGACAGATGTACTAAGCCTTGGAGAGTGATAAAGTGGATAGAGATAAATTACCAACCAATGCACTCCTAACTGTCATGGTATAGCCTGTGGTTGAAGAATGGCAGTTGGGAGCTGGTCTCTGAGGTTAAGTACATCAGGCCAGTGGCATATTAAGGTCCTCATGGGCTTGGAGCTGACATTAATAAAGAGCCTATTGTGTGCCACCCGCAAGGGGGGGGGGGTGACCAGCATGCATTTCACCAAGTTAGCCCTGAAACATTGGCCTATGACACCAAAGTACAAGCTTTGACCATTCCTCCAGCACCGCTGCCCCAATAGCTGGGGAGATTTTTTAATACAAGGGGAATAATAACTTATTATATTATTTTCTGTAATTATCATTATTATTTCTGTTCCCATGTGTAGTAGTCCCCTCACATATACATAAATATTTTCTATATAAATTGTGAGTACGGATACAGGGAATTCTATAGTACAACTTACATGTAGTAAATAGGAGAGATTGTTCTGATTCCGAGGTGAATACAGAACTCCAGAAAACCCCCTACGGCTGATGCGTTTCCCTCACTGTACGCAGATACCGCCCTGGCATATGCAGTCACTTACAATGTAGCCTACAGTGCACAGCCATGGGCGTTCCTGGATAGGTGCACAGCCACAGAGCCATGTTTACAGGTATTTGAGAAGGAAACACTGAGCAGGCCACAGGCTGGTGCACATGGGAAGGCAAAATTAGAATCTGCATATTGGGGTAATTCAGACCGGATCGCACAGTTGCGCAATTCACACAGCGGATGATTAGTGATGAACTGCGCATGTGTATGGGCCGCAGTGCGCCCATACACAGCAGCGATTATCTTTACTGATTGCTGGCCGTACACCAGGTGAGTGACATGATGTGGGGGTGGAAACCGGCCATTTCATGGGAGTGCTTAGTAAAACGCGGGGCGTGCCGTAAAAAACGATGGGAAAATGCAGGCATGCCAAAGGCTGTTAGGTGCGGATGCGTGACGTCAGCTCCAGGCCGGATGTGACATTGCACCGCCGAGTAAGTCTCTGGCTACTCTAAGCCTGCGGTGACTAGTGTGTAAAAATAATTTGATGAATGAGCTTTGATGGTGAGCCTGTTATGATGGTGAGCCTGTTACGATGGTGAGCTTGTTATGTTGGTGAGTCTGTTATGATGGTGAGCCTGTTACGATGGTGAGCCTGTTATGATGGTGAGCCTGTTACGATGGTGAGCCTGTTACGATGGTGAGCCTGTTACGATGGTGAGCTTGTTATGATGGTGAGCCTGTTACGATGGTGAGCTTGTTATGTTGGTGAGTCTGTTATGATGGTGAGCCTGTTACAATGGATTTTGGAAATATTCTCTTGCCTGTGAATGGTTGGGAATTCGCAAGGGGGCAGCTAAACTGATCCCTGGCTTCTGCAAATTCACGCCATGCATTCTGGGCTGAGGTGGAAGCTTACTCCGCTGCTTTTACAGATGAAACCGGCCAGAAACAGCGTCACAGAAAATGTAATTAATCCATGGCCAACGAGAGCCATCGCTTAGTACAGATGGAGCTGGCGATACTTTCGCCAGCCCCACCAACCGCTGGCTCCCGCCACGGGGGTGTGCGCGCACGAGTCGCTCGTGCACCCCATGGCAACGGACTCAGCGGAGGATTTGGGCACGCATGCTCATGAGACACAAGCGTGTCACAGTTCAGTGTAGCCCCTGTGTGCCAGAGGGGAGGCAGGGGCTACATCTGTATGTAATGTTATTTGCCATGACTGAAGGGTGGTCGCTGGTGGGATATTGGTGCGGAGCGGCGTCCCACATGGAAACCTGCACAAGCAGGGCCGGTTTAAGGGCCTCATGGGCCTGGAGCTGAACATGTTCAAGGGCCTATTATGAGAAGTGGAGGGGTTGAGGCCATTGCCATGTACAACCCATATACTATACGCCCCAGTGTTACCTATCTAAATAAAAATATAAAAATTGCATTCATTGTGCAGAAAATAGAATTGCGATTGTAATACTTAATACATGATTTCTAGCCAACCATGTGGCCGGCTGGTGTCTGCCTGGTGATCATCATGCTGTCATGATGATGGGCCTATATACATGTGGAGGCCTGGAGCTGCAGCTTCTTCCTGTTCCTGCTGCCAACCACCAGAATTATACCTAATGTAAGTGTTATTGGTGTCAGTTGGCCATCTAATTATATATCTGCCCCTCACTACCTGTCACTCACCCTGACTGATGGGATTTGGGGCAAGGGGACGGTGCAGAATGTAATCTGTACTGTTACGTGTGTCCTAGTGTAATAATACTCCTTACATTCATTGTGTTGTATTAGTCACATCTGATTATAGTGTGAGGATAGATTCTTTCCATATTATAATGTTTGTTGGTGGCATCACTCATCCAGGTTGTATTAGAGCCCCGTACACACGGGGTGACAGGAGCCCCGCAGTGCTTAAGTACAGATCGCTCCGCGCACATCGCGGTACACATGTGATGCACCCGCGATGTGCGCTGAGCGATCTGTGTGAAGCAGGGTTTTCCTATGCTTATAGGCATACACTGCGATCTAAGCAGGACAGACAGTGGGCGAGATGTATCAAATGGAAAATGCGGTAAAACCCCGGTTTTACCGCATTTTCCAATGTATCAAAAATGATACCGCACTGAAGGGTATCGCCACCTTTGGGTGGCGATACCCTATAGAAGCCTATGGGCTTCTTTTCACCGCCGACCCCGGAAGGTAAGCCTTGCCTCCCCCTAGTGAAGCAGCTGGACATCCTTCCGGCTGCAGGGGGGAGGAGGAAGCACCGGGGACAGCATGCATAGCTGTCCCCGGCGTGAGGGGAGAGCGTGGCGGCAGGGAGGTGACGGAGACCCTCCGAACACCACATTCCAGGTATCGCGGGGGGCCTCCGTCACCGCACCGCGATGCCAGCCGCATATGTTAGTACATATGTGGCAGCGTCGCGGCGGGGGGGCGGCGATGTATTTTAATACATCCCGCCCAGTGCATGTACTGTTGTCTATCTCTGCCTGCAATGGTGACATGTGGGACCGTGCATAGGGTGTACACATGGAGCTTCACTCGCCCCTTGTGTATACCCCTTACGAGAGGAGGGTACCCTGTCCTGTCTCAGAGTGGGCCGCCTCCTCTCTAGCGGCTGGTAAGTAGACACATGTGGGTCTATAGGCCCCCATACACTAGGGCGACTTGTCCTTAGGACAAGTTGCCCCCGACTTCCCCCTGAGCTTCCCCGGCTGCTCCCCGGGGGAGCTTGATTAGATTGGCACTTGATGTGCCATTTTTTACATGTGATAAATCGTCTCGATTTATCACATGTAAAAAACCCGGGGAGCAGGGGGGGGGGGGGGCTACAGAGCAGGGCTGCTGGTGGGAGCAGGGGGGGCTGGGGACGCTGAGGGGACATCAAAACTAGCCGATTTTGGTCAGATTTCGGCCAGATTCTACTGATCTGGCCGAAATCTGACCAAAATCGGCTAGTGTATGGGGGCCTTAAGAGCCGGCGGAGCACCAGCTCCGGGCGCAGAGACATCAAATGGCGCCGGAACCGTGCAGCCTGCTCCCCCGCTCCCTCCCTGCACTGCCCGACCCCACTCCTCCCCCCTCACCTATGAGAGGAGCGGCAGCGCTGCCTGACGCCATTCACAGCCCCGTGCAGTCTGTTTGGCTGCCGGGAGCTGCGTCTTGTTAGATTGAGTGACAGGGTGCTGCTGGGCTGGCTGAAGGTAGGGGGCGCTGTTTAAAGAGGCAGCCCATAGTTCCTCCAAGGCACTGGCAGTGCTCCGTGGCTGTGCTCTGTGAGAGAGCAAGCAAGCCAGGAGAGGGGAGAAGCAGCTGACGTGAGGATGGTTTATGCTGGGGGGCTCAGGGGTTGTCCTGATGTTTGAGGGTGGAGGGTGTATGCTATGTTTACATATTGTGCATGTGTATGTATGGTATGTGTGTGTACATGATGTATGTATGTGTACATGATGTGTGTGTGTGTATGTATGGTATGTGTGTGTTTTCCTGATGTATGTACTGTATGCTTGCATGTGTATGTTGTGTACATGCGTGTATGTATGCTATGTGTGTACATAATGTGTGTACATGATGTGTATGTAAGGTATGTGTGTACATGATGTATGTATGCTATATGTGTGTTTGTGTGTGTAAATAATGGATGGTATGTGTACATGATGTGTGCAGGTATAGTATGTATCGTATATGTGTGTGTATGTAGGTTATGTATGTGTATGTACATGGTGTGTGTGTGTGTGTGTGTGAATGGTATGTATGTATTATGTATGTAGGTATGTGTACATAATGTGTGTATGCTATGTGTGTGTGTGTACATGATGTGTGTGGGTATTTGTGTATCTATAGTTATGTGCATGTACAGAAACCCACCCATGAAAACCCTGCGTTGCCCCTGCTCCCAGGAGTGCAGCGGCAGCGCTGCCCGACCCTACTCAGTGAAGCCACAGCGTGTGCAGCTCTGCTAAGAGTGCAGCCGCAGCACATCCACAGTGCGGGCAGCGCTGCCTGACCCCCCCCTCCTAAACAGAGCAGCGGATCCCCCCCCCCAGTCAAGCGACGGGCTGGCACTGGGGAGCAGGGGATAATGAGGCAAGCAGCGGCCAGTGGACGGACCAGTAGCTGAGCAGTGGCTGGTGCTGAGAACCAGGAGACCCACAGATGCTGGTGAGAAGACTTGCCTCCCATACTCTGTTCCCCTGTCATTTCATCCCAATTATCTAACTCCCTCTTGCCCCTTATCACAGCCCCTCCACCACCTCACCCTCTCTATTGCCCCTGTTGTCTCACCCCCCTCTCAAGTAACCCCTGGTCACCTCACCCCGCCCCCCCCCAATCACCTCACCCCTTTGCCCAACCAAGCACCTTACCCTCCCTATCACTCCAACATGGGGAAAGGTAGATTGGGAAAGAAAACCTGTGCACCAGTACCACTTTTAAGTATATAGGGTGTGTATCAGATATACTTGTATAAGAAAATCCACTATTTTATAGTATCAAATATGCGTTATACATTGATAGATGATGTGGAGGTGCTCCCCTGAGAGTAAGAAGTAATGCAAAAGAAAAAAGAGAAAGTACTCTCTATTTTTGGGGGCACGCTTTTAAATTTAAAACTTAACGTTTAATTATTAGTTCATTGAAATAGATTTAGACATGACAAGACAGACATACAAAAAACATGTACAATTCCTGAGACTCCAATTGACAGAGTTCTCTGTTAATTATTGAGGTACCACAATATATGGAGTGGACCGCGAATATTTGTTATTGTGGTAAAATACCTTATTTTGCACCGAAGATTCTTAGTTTTTCAGGTCGTTGTTATTTTCTATTGACAGGAAGATTTTTGATATAAGGAAAAAAGGGGGGAGAGGAAGAAAGAAAGAAAGAGAAGGGAAAAAAAAAGGAGAGAGGAAAAGAAGGAAGGTAGGGAGGGAAAAGAAGGGGAAGGGACGGAGGAGAGGGGAGGTGAGAAGGAGAGATAGATGAGAACAAATTAAGTGTCAGTACACCCCTGCAGTTTGTTTGTGGTAACGGTGACTGCTGCTGATTGCTCTGTATGTCTGGCTAAACCAGACTGTGCAATTGAGCGGGTCTTACCATGCGACAGTTGCAGATAAGGGTGTTAAATAGTTGGGCTGTAATTCCCTCTCTGTTAGAGTGGGCGACTCCCTGATTAGCTGAGCCCTTGCAGGGAGATCTACCCTCAATCAGTGAGGTTTTGAGCCCAGAAAGTGTATAGTTTTAGAGAGCAAAGTTAATTGCCTTGTAGGGTGTATGTGCACGCTGCTGTCTCCCACTTGCTTTGCAGTATTGGTGGGCGATGAGCGGTGAACCCCACCTTTGAAGACAATTATAGAATTTCCCAGTTATATAGAGAGACATATGTTATTAGAGAATAAAAGAAATAAGATGGCAGGTGAAAGCAGTGATATTTGGAATGTATGATATCAGAAAGGATCGAAAGAGTAGTCCTTTGGTCACAATATCCTTATATACACCTGTATATCAATTTACAAGTATCATACATCAGCTTAATCACCTGTTTTCACAGTAGTGGACAACACTCCTGTCACTAATTATATAAATTTCACTAAGAAAACGTAATCATGAATCTCATTCCTCAACATGAAAAGTATCACTCTAGGTGATCTTAATGGTTCAAAACCAATCAGAGCAGATAAGGGCAAAACACAAGGGAAAACAATGAAGCCCTTTTCCCAAAATGACAGCAAGACAATATAGTTTCTGTGGGGTCGTATTCACAATTGTATAAAATGGTTATAATGTTAGCAGCCCCTTAATAGGGGTCTTACCACCACCCGGATAGTTGTCTGCTATGATCTTAGGGACAGTCAGTCTGCTGCAGAAGGAAAGAGATTTTTTCTTAGGTCTGGACCTGATTGTAGTAATGGGGAGTCTGGTATCTCCTCAGTAGCTCCAGGTGCAAAAAAGTAGTTGTGGGATAGACAGCTGTTTCGCGGAGGTCCCGCTTCCTCAGTATCCCCTCCCTATCACTCCCCTGTCGCCTCACCCCCTCTCACCTAACCCCCTTTCACCTCTTCTTCCATTACCTTACTTATTCGCCCCCTGGCACTTCACCCTGTATCACACCCCCCTCTTGTGCCGTCACCTCACCTCTCTCTAACCTCTTCCCCACACCATCTTTCCTCTTTTTATCTCTCTTCCCATCCCCTTTTCTCTCCCCTGTTCTCCCACCCACTCAGTCTCCCTCTCTCTCCCCTGCTGTCCACCCCCCCCCCCACCGCTGTCTCCTCTCTCCTTGCTCTCTCCGACTTGCCACCTCTCTTTCTCTCAACCCTCCCTCACCAACCCCCCCACCCCATCTGCCATCTGTGGCTTTATGTGTAATGGGTATTATAAAGTTTGCTAAAATGTGCAATGGGCATTACGGTGTGTGGTATAATGTTAGGCTGCGGCCCTCAAGAGCCCCGCCTACTACAAATTGGGGGGTGGAGCGCAAAACATGCCCTTGCTCCGGGCACCTAGCTACACCACTGGTCCCATTCCCCAGTGATTTGTGCAATGCGGTGGATGGGGTGAATGTTACACATGGGTGTGTGCTGTGGAATAGCTCTCATGTCAGATGTCATTTATTTTAATACATTTAAAAACAAACTGTAATATCAAATTGCTGACATCTACCGGGCCTATGTCTCTGTCATATAATTCATCCCAGGATAAGTGATGTTATTATGGAATCCAGTCTGACTATATACCATTCGTGTAGCCCGGCACTCATCTATGGCAGCGCATTACTTGCTGTGATATCCTCTTCCGAATACATTTTGATCCATCATAGTCATTTGAAATAAGCGGAACTCTCTTATTTGCAGTAGTAAAGCAATGTCCTTTATTACATTCAACAGAATTTCGGGGTAAGCCCCCCTTCTTCAGGGACAAGCATAGACACAATACAAACCACACCAGACATGTATATATACATCCGACCTCACCAACAAATAACATTGGCATAATTAAAGGTACAGTATATATACCTTTGGAGTGCTCTTCTGGACTGCAGATTATAGGGGCACATGATCCCTTGTTTAGAACTATTGCCAAATATTTAGACTTTTTTCTTGAACCTGTTATTCAAACTGAAGCAAAGTTCTTAAAAGACATAAAGAACATTACAGAACTGTAGAGATCTTCCAGACATATATGTATGATCTTGTGTGAACCGTGCCAGTCTTTATACCAGCATTCCTTACACCAATGGTCCACGGGCAGTGAAAGAGCTCATACTGTAACTGACCATGTTAACTAATAACTATAGAGGTCGAGACTTGACTTTTTTCTATTACTGCTTGAGATGACTTTGACGAGAAAGTTCTTTTTTTTCTGACGGAGACAATCGGGCTCAAATGTAGCGCCAATTAACATTTTTTAAAGGGTTATGAGGATTACAAATTGTGACACTAATACCAAAATTCAGATCGAACCAATGAAAGGCTATATAAGGTCGCAATTAGAGGCTGGCAAATTGAAAGCTCTGTTGATGAACAGTGTTTGGAGCCCAAAGAAAAGGCCACATTGCACCTTTTGTTAGTAGCTTTTCCCATGGCAGTCCTTCTATTTCTAGATCTTCAAAAGATTTATCGCCTCTAATTAAACCGATAAGTGTTTGCCGATCTTCAAAGACTCTAAATTCCGTGATTGTTACACAAGATGTAAGAACTTAAAGGACTGTCTGGTGCACAATGATGTTACATCATGGGGTAGGGAAACACTTTTGGAATTTCTTACAAAAGCACCAGGTTCATATATAAATATACCGCTGTACAACCCATGGCTATTTTGAAATCATCCCTTTTGTCACTTATTCCCTCTATTAAGCACATGTTAGGAGATAAAAAGGTTGTGTTGAGAAAGCAAATACCCCTGTAGCAGCACCATCTAATTCACAGCTGCCCAGGGCCGCACAATTCTAGAGGGCATCTGAGCAGGGGCAGGTGGTGGTCACACAATCAAAACGGCAAGGGAGCATTCTCTACCTGTATCCAAGATTGTAGCCAATTATTGGCTATCACCATTCTGACTAGTGGATGGATGGAGCTATCTACCACTCAGGGTGCTGACAGCTACTCACTGTATGGAAGCATATGGGGACAGGATGCAGGACCCTAGATGAAGCATTTATTGGTTGCCATGAATGGATGTGCAAAGGTCCCTAGTGCATGGCTTTACCCAGGGCCTACAGTACTTTTAAGATGGCCTTGATGTAGACAAAGGTCTACTTCAGCTTATGCAACTGTAGGGTGTGAATTGAAGGCAGAGACATTGCTGCGTTTTGTCTTAATGAGATACCTGCTGCTAAATCTTCCATAGAGACATGGGTAGTAGTCATCGGTTTGTATAGTCAGCACTTGACCATCCAGCAAATGCCAGTGAGAATATAACATTGTCAAGGTTCCTTACTAGATATTATGCGGATAATACCGTATTCGGAGAAACCATGGCAGAGCTTAAAGATTGAGACTTTGGGTTTTATTTATTAAATGGAAACAAATCTCTATCTCTGGTGAGATGCTTTCATCAGAGGAAGGGTAGGGCATCACCCTATACATTACTGAGTCACTGTTGGCAATAATTAGTTTGATAATAGTTACAGTATATGTGTGTGAGCTATGGGTTCGACTCATGTTTGTGATTAACGCAAAAAAAAAAATGTTTTTGATTTTGTGTCTGGATTCTGGAACAAACCATGTTGCTTTGCAAGAGGAGCAAATACATTTATAGTTTTTCCCTTCTTGACCCGCAGAAGGCGTGCAAATTCTCAGTCGAGCAGATGAGAACAGTACAGGGTCACAGCTATCAGGCCAGCCCGACAGCCGTGAGCTAACATTGAATACCCCCTATACAGATGGAGTTTGGCCCATCTTTGCATGGGCTGGCATTTCTAATGCCAGCTTCGCCATTCCCGCCAGGTGGCGCGCGCGCATGAGACGCGCACATGCCCCCTGGCAATGGAGCCTGCCTCTGGTCCCCACCGCCTCTCCCGCCGCCGCCACAGATACCCCTCGCCGCCCCGAGCGCCCCCCTAACCCTGCCCGTCTCCGTGAAGCGGAGATGGGCAGGGACACACAGCGTCCCCGCCGAGAGACTGGGATGCACGTGTGTGTGAGACACACGCGCGTCCCAGTTCAGTGTAGCCCTGCCGCCGGCGCTCAACAGTGGGGAGGGTCTGGCGAGCCCCGGCCAAGGATGGCAGTGGCTACATCTGTATGTTACACAATCTTCCTTGTTAGCAGAATCAGTTTGGTGTTGTGGAAATTGGTAGCTTCTAAAGAATTGCATAATGTGTAGCATAGATAGTGGGCTTTGAATTAACTGAAGAATAGCCTGTTAAAAAATTGTACAGTTTGGAGGAAATTTACTAATGGTGCCCACACACGCACCGATCCCGGCGGTGCGATGCTATGCGATGGGGTGCGCGCTCCCGCGGCACCTCTTCGCACAGTACAAAAAGTATGTGCTGCACATACTTTTTGTACTAGCTTGTTATCGCATAGCATCGCATCGCATGCACATCGCATGCACAGTTAAGCACAGAACGCACGCCGGGATCGATGCGTCTGTGGGCACCTTAAAATTGGCGTTCTATCTCACATGGGCTGTTGCTATGGACAACCAATCAGATACTATCTATTATCTTTGCATGCATGTGAGCTCCCATCCCTGGCCCTTGGCGATGGGGTGCTTTGGCATGGATGGAGGTGGGGGAGGATGGGTGAGAGTGCAACAGAGGTTGGAGCACCCCAAGTGTCCCCGGCCTGCAGACAGGCAGAGGCGCCGTAGCGGGCATGACCACCAGCTGTGCACCCAGCGCTGAGACACGGCTCCCAGCGGTAAGACATGGCTCCATCGGCCCAGAGTATCCTGACCCCTGCATCCTGGCCAGCAGCAACACCTGGCGGCTGATGCTGTGACACACCCGAGGAAGGTTCCCTTGCCGAGACAGCAGAGGAGATTCCCGGCCTGCAGGTCCCCAGCCTAGACCTCCGGTGGACTGAGAGAGCCTGTCCGCCCCCAAGCCCAGCTCTGGGTGAACCGGACAGCGCCCCTCCTCCCCAGGAGGTGCCCCAAGGAAGGAGGTACGGCTCTAGCATCCGGGGGCAGCGGCGGTGGAAATTAGCCCAGAGAGGTCCCAAATCCAGCCGCGGCTCCAGTAGATCTAATTGGTTGGCCATAGCAACATCCCATGTGAAATATGGTGTGTACACACGGAAGATGTGCCATCCTATCCACGATCCGATCAGATCGGATCATGGATAGGATCTGAAGGCACATCCGATTTGCATCCTATCTTGACTATATAGTGCAGATCTGCACTATATAGACAAGGCAGCCAAGACTTTCTGGCTTCCAATACGTGAACGCGCATCGGGATCGGATCGGGATCGCAAGGGTTAAAACCCTTGCGATCTGCATCCGATTCCGATCCGATGCTGATCCGAAATCTGACCGTGTGTACACAGCAATAGAACTCCCATCTTAGAAAATTTCCCCCTGTGTATCTAACGTTACAAACATGAATCAAGCCCTATGTTCACTGCTACAGAAGAGGAAGGATAATAGTTGTAACATTATTTTTTATTGGTAGGAATAATTGCAATTAAATGGGCTTCTCAAACTCCTCTTGCCTTAATAATCTTGGACTCAGACCATTGCAAACTCTTGTGCTGGCCCCAGAGTCTTTTGACACGTATAGATCCATACAAGCCCCAGCAACTCATCACTCCGGTTGCTGGATTTATTTAGCGTCAGATGTGCACGCTGTGTGGGCTGGTGTATAGCGATTGCTGACAATGCTTCTTAGATCATCATCTAAATTAGAATTTCTTATTAAAATTCCTTAAATTAAGAAACAAAGGCTTATACTGTACTCACTAATTGTCTTTACTGTTTAGAAGTACTTAGTGGAATTAATTGTATTCCTCAGATATTCACAGACCAATTAACACTGTTTTGTCTATTAACTGCATTTAATTCAAGTAATCAGCCATCATCAATAAATCAATTGATGAACTTGCCAAGCTTAATATGCTCTTCATCTACTAGTTTAAAGGAGTGATAACATTGCAATATTTACTACTTCACCTTAAAGGGATTGGTCACTCCCCGTTTGTTATAGATAACTTATTCTGCACCCGTTCACTGTGGGTTCCGTCCACTGTGGGTTCCGTCCACCTTTTCGTACTATGCATGAATCCCGAAAGAGACATGAAGATCTATGTATGAGCATACCAAAGACTTAAGGCACCCATACACTTTTGCGACTTCTCTCCTCAGAGAAGTCACCCGCAATTCCCCCCTTGAGCTGCCCGGGATGGTAAATCAGGTGCGGTCCTTTTGCATATGGTCAGGGCAGCCGAGAGGAATGCCGGGCCCCGGTAAAATTTTGGGGGTGTGGCCTAAGTGTGGGTGATGTGGGCACCTCCCACACTTAGGCCACACCCCCAAAATGTTTAGAGGTGGGTAAAAGAAAACTCTAAAAACTGTAATCTCAGACGCAGCACACACCTACAGCATGTGCTGTGCTGACAGCAGGCTCAGCATGACCTCTCACGCTGTCAGTGAGACACTCATGCTGAGCCTGCTGTCAGAACAGCACATGCTGTAGAAGTGTGTGCTACTGGTGATACCCGGGAGGGACGGAGGGGGAAGGGAGGGGTCGAACCAGGGCCGCTGCGGGGCCCCTTCAGCAAGCCTGGGCCCGGATAATTAGTACCTGCTCCCCCCCTCTCTCGGCTCCCCTGCATATGGTATATTGCATGCAATCCCAGCCAAGCCTGCCTGGCTTCAATGTGATCCAGATCGCTTCTGCAGCCGGTGTGACTTGCAGACTCGGGTGTGATGCACACGGGACCGCGCTTCGCATCGGACCTGCTGTCAATCACATGCGATTTGGACGCTTTTCATTCGATTGATCACCACAATCGCATGAAAGGAGCCCAAATCGCATGTGAATCACCTAGTGTATGGCCAGCTTTACTATTAAGGGGTGTACAAGAAAAGATATAGATATAGCTGTCAAAGACAAAATGGCTGACTACATCCTGCCTTTCCCCAGCCGCTGCCAAATACACTGTCACAGGTGGCTTAGTAAATATTGCCTTGCCTGCATAGCCTATTGGGCAGCGCATCGCTATCGCTGGCTGTGTACACACGAGGCAATTCTGGCTAATAGTCTAGGCGATTTTGAAGATCTAGTCAAAATCGCCAGGCCGAATCGCACCGTGTGTATCCTTCGGGGCATTTAGTACAGTCCTCCAATCACATTATTACGTACACAGTAATAATGGTTTATTTTTGCAACAGTTCGATTGTGTTTATGATACAGAATGGAATATCATATACACATACTGTAGCACAATTATTGACACTTTGCTTGCATTGTTATGTCCATAGTGTACATCCACACAACTCCTGTTGCCATGTTACCCTCCGGAGCTCGTCTCTTTCACATCCGCTGGAAGTGAGTTCTGTCACCAGAAGTCGGAGGATTGCGTTCCCAGTCAGGGCGTCCACGGACAACGGAGGCGGGAGGAGGCACCTCGGTAAGTTCACTTATTTGTTTTGCTTTGCTCACTAAGTGGCCCATTTATCATTCAATAATTGTGGCTAAGGGGCAGATTTATTAAACTCGATGAAGTGATAAAGTGTCTGGTTTTTATCACCGGCCAATCAGCTCCTACCTGTCATTTATCAAACCAAGCCTGTAGCTTCACAGTTAGGAGCTGATTGGCTGGTGATAAAAAACAGACAATTTATCACTTCACCGAGCTTAATAAATCTACCCCTAAATCCCCAAAATGTTAGCCGTAAATATTAAGTATCGCCTGAATGTATCAGGAGGGGCTGCAGCAGGAATCTCCAGTCCCTCTGCAGCGATCCGTCCTGCACCGCACCTCCCATAGGTTTCAACAACCAGGACTACAGCCCCCCCCCCCCAGTAAAATCCACCATTGTGCTCAACATTAGTGAAGCCCAGTGCAGTCTGTGACTGGGAATCTGCCCAGCCATCTTAGGGGTAACTATGAACTGCTAATACAAGCCTTCTTCATTTTCTGCTTCGTTGCCATTTACCAACATAAGGTGCTCATCTACTAACAGTCTTACAAATGAACTATGGGCCTAATTCAGTTTGGCTCGCTAGCAGCGATCGTTTGCTGCTTAGCGAGCATCTTAACGCTGCCCCACCAGCTCTCCAATCTCTTCCCAGCCATGCGAGGGGATGTGTTTACGAACACATCCCCTCCCATGCGACCGCTTGCAGGAGAAATCATTCGATGGTTGCCGATTATCGAATGATTTCTCCTGCCTTCAGGAATAAAAGTCATGCCAGACGTAGTGTAAAACTCGCCGAAGCAGTTCGCTCATTGATACAGGACAAAGTAGATAGAGTACCCTTCACCAGCGCTTCAATATCAATAAAAAATTATTATTAAAAAATTATACTTCCCCTTTCCTTTTTCCCAATTCGAAGGGGGTGGGGGGGGGGGGGCAGGTTATCCTCAATAATCAGAGGTGGTTAAATCCATATGCGGAGAAAGAACATCATCATAGTGAAATACAGTTTAATGATACATACAATCCAAAGTACATCAAAATATTTTTAAAAGCAGGCAAAAAGAGAGGGGGGATTTTATAATAATTTCCCCACATATACTTTCACATAAAAAGGCAATCTGAGCACACAAAACATAAAGTGTCTCTGATGGTGGAAATAGGTAGCCAGAAAACTTTTACCATTGGTGTTGGAACTGAGTCGCGAGAAACAGTTCAAATAGGGATTGTTTATCAGAGCAGCAGCCCGGGCAGCTTGTATCTGGAAGCAATCCTGGTAATGTGATCGGCCAATCGTCTCCTCCACCAGGGGCACGCCAACGCGTTTCAACCAGCGAAGTGGTCTTTTTCAAGGCTCCTGAATGATCTGTGTGCTGTTATGGTCCGGTATAAATACGCTGTGTCCTTCGTACTTCCGCTTTAAACCGGAAGTTTTGCGGTTGTCATAGTTACTGTGTTACGGCGAAAGAAGCTCCCCGCAGTGTCCGTCTCAAAAGGCAGTTATTCAGTAGTTCCGTAGGATGACAGCAGCGCTGTAGGTCCCGGTTGGACCACCGGTAACCTTAGGCGCTTGCGCCTCCTACTTCCGCCCTTATTATACTCTGAGTCCATCTGTGGGGTTCCGCCCTTACTGTCCGTTATTTATCTTAAACCTGTTCAGAAGCCAAGATCCACAGATCCCCCGAACACCCTGCTCAAAAACAAAATTTTTTAATAATAATTTTTTATTGATATTGAAGCGCTGTTGAAGGGTACTCTATCTACTTTGTCCTGTATCTATCTATTTGGGGTGAGGAAGAATACCCCTAAGAGTGCACATCCCAGCTGCCTCCTTTTGCGCAGACCTTGGTTCGCTCATACTTGTGTTTCCAGTTCGCTCATTGAGTCTACATATGTGCAATTCTGCGCATGCGCAGATGCCCCCTCCATCGGAACAGGGTTGAATTTTCCCTGTTCCAATCACAATTGAATTACCCCCTATATCTCAGACAGATTGGCGGCTATACACTGATGACAGTTTAGTTGACGTTGCTGTGCTTGGAGACATTATGGGCCAGATGTATCAAGCTTCAAAAAGTGATAAAATGGAGAGTGATAAACAGCCAGCCAATCAGCTCCTACCTGTCATGTTACAAGCTGGGCTTGAAAAATGACAGATAGGAGCTGATTACCCGGTTGTTTTTCACTCTCCAATTTATCACATTTTGAAGCTTAATACATCTGGCCCTAACTACTATTAACCTGCTGGTTGTACTAAATACTAACAGCGTGATCTATTGCACAAATTTATAAAAGATACGATTATTATATTTTAGGTTTGGTTTTATTACCGGCCGGTGATATATTTTATACTGTTATTACATATTAAATTATAATTTACCTTTTTCTAGCGCTGTTTTTATCTATCTTTTTGTGTCCTATTTTTAGGGATTGAGTGGTCCCTTTTAGACTACAGCGGAAAAAGGTAGTTTCCTAATGATACTTAACTAGCGCTCAAATTCAGTTTTTAAGCTTCAATGTATAAAGCAGTGGTGTTGGAGACGTTGCCCATGGCAACCAATCAGCTGATCTTTATAATTTTATAGTATGCAAATTAGAGATGGTACATCAGTGCTGATTGGTTGCCATTGGCAACTTCTCCAATGGCTCACTTCTCCTCTCTTATCACTGTTTTAAACATATGCCCCTTTGTCTTCAAGGCATGACTGAGTGTTCTCATATCTGGTATCTGTTTTGTTACGGAGTTCAGTGGGTTGTTCACATCATTTATTTCCTCAGTAAAGTCATGTTGTAGCTCTTGGTCGCTTTGTCTGGTCATGGATTATATATCCTTTGGAAGTCCCTGTAACTGGCCGTAGCTCCTCTGCTCAATTCTGCGTCTCTCTGCATTTTTCTTTTATCCAAAAACCCTGACGCGTTTCATGCTGGGTTTCATACCGTGCCACAGTTCATATGGAGTTTTCTCAACTGTCCTGGAGAACAATATGTTACTGTATGTAAAAAAGCAGCTGTTATTGCTGTTTCACATCAATGCTTTTCACATGGTATGCAGCAAGCTTGCATTGAGCTAATCATTTTGGTCAGGCTTCAGTTCTTCCTTCCTTTTTTAAGTACCGTATATACTCGAGTATAAGTCGACCCGAATATAAGCCGAGGCACCTAATTTTACAACAAAAAAACTGGGAAAACTTATTGACTCAAGTGGGACCCTCACTCGAGTATAAGCCTTTTCAGCATAAAAAATGTTCTGAAAAAGTAGGCTTATACTCGAGTATATATGGTACCCAATTTTTACGTTTTTATTTTATGTCCTGTAAATTCTACCTTGCTATTACATAGGGGGTAATTCAGACCTGATCGCTGGGCTGCTAATGTGCAGAGCCCTGCCATCAGGTATGCCAGAGTGAAACATGCGACCCGATGCGATCAGACCCGATTTTTAATTGTACAGCCACCCTGATGGGTGATAATGCACCCCCATTGTTAACGCCACCCCCACTATAAACTCCAACCCGAAGCGTGGCGAGCGCAGTGAGCCCACAAGGGGCGGCGCTACGCGTCCTCCGACCTTTTCATACCCCCACTATCCACGTAGGCGTGGAGGTGATTATATATAGTGTGGCGAGCCCCAAGCATGGCGAGCGCAGCGCGCCCCGCGAGGGGAAGCGGATTACTTCACATGTATTCTGCGTACCCTCGCGGGGCTCGCTGCGCTCGCCACACTTCGGGCTCGTTGGCTCGCTGCGCTCGCCACACTATCTAAAATCGACTCCACGCCAACGTGGATAGTGCTGGTATGAAAAGGTCGGAGGACTCGTACCGCTGCCCCTCGCGGGATCGCTGCGCTCGCCACGCTTCGGGTTGGCGTTGATAGTGGGGGTGGTGTTAACAATAGGGGGTGCATTTAACATAGTAATCACCCATCAGGGTGGCTGTACAATAAAAAATCGGGTCTGGGGGTGCTTTTAACATAGTAATCACCCATCAGGGTGCCTGTACAATGTAAAATCGGGTGTAATCGCGTCGCATCGCATTGTAATGTTAAAATTGTATAGGAAGCTCTTAAAATGTGGCAATATGGCCATAAAACCTCAAATCTTTTGAAATACACTTATGAAATCAGATTCAATATTCCATCCACACTATCACTATATGATCACCCAATCACAATCACCATCCACACCATCCAATTTTTACGTATTAAGTATAGGTATTCACCTATACACTGACAAACTTGACACAGCAATCACCAATAGAGACCATACAATTGTACAGATACAAGGGATATATAACCCTTCTGTTCTTATCATGAATCCATATAGAGGATAATAACATCAGTAATTATAATGAAAATATGTTTCATAGAAGCGCTGTTACATATAGGTAATGTACCTTAATAGGACATCCATCTTCAAATACACTATATGATCACTCAATCCCAATCACCATCCACACCATCCAATTTCCTCATGAAATTTTTAGCTATGAAAATTCTGACACATTTTGTCGATATGAAAGTACTATTACCGTAAAAGTAATATAATATCATTGTAATCAGATGTAGGGAATAAGACCATTACACCAGAAGCAATGACAGAGGAGAGCCATATTCCTCTTTGTAGGATCTCATATGAGATCTGCTAATAATTACCTAATTATGAAAGCGATTCCACCAAATGGGGCAATATGGCCATAAAACCTCAAATCTTTTGAAATACACTTATAAAATCAGATTCAAACGTACTATGGGGTTCCAAGCATCAATTTAATCTGAAATTCAAATTTAGACAGCAACTTTCTTTGATCACATGCCAGGTAACCTCTGATCAGGTGACCAGGTGTGCACACCTCTCATGAATATTCATGAGGAATGAGGTATTTAAGGGGATTCCGGTAGCAGGCCAGGTTGGTCTTGATGAAGCTCCCAGTCAGCCTTAGTTGTGACTCCCATTTCCCTCTCCCCACATTCCAATTAGCTGCACCAAGCGAGCGTCAGTCTCCACTGAGGTCAGAGCCACGGTGTGTGACGTCAACACCGCTGGTCTCCGGCTCGTCTGTCAGGTCAGGAACCGGCTCTCCAACACGCGCCTGGAACCTCCTGACTGTCAGCGGGTAACAGCCGCAGCTCCGTGTCCAGGCTCTGTTGCGGTACGGCGTTCTGATTGTGGGGTGGCAGATCACAGCAGACGACGTCCGCACTGAGGGACACCAGTGAGGCTGCGACAAACCCGGGACCCACCACTGTGTCTCATGTGGGTCAAATTATTGATACTCACTAGCATTGTACCCGATTTATAAATTCATACGGGGCACGTATGGTTAATTTACCTGCTTCAATGTGAGATTGAATGCAATTGCACCAGATTGGATACAAATACTCAGTCTCTCCAATAATGTGTACACATGTATTGCACCCCACTTTGAATTCTTGCGGGGTATCTGAATGATTATTTAATCACAGCAGTGCAAAGTGTAGTGCACCTGCAGCATATTGGAAACCAACAGTCAGTCTCCCTAATACAGCCACCAGGCACATTAACTAATTAAGTGGATTCTGACCCTGATTTCTTAAATATCCATCAGTGGGGAGAAACATTGGGCTCACACTAAGTTGGGGTATATTATCCTTTTAAATCAACCTTTGTGTTTCATGTGTGTCAATTTGTTTATTGTGTGTCCATACTTCGCTATTTTTTAGTAATAACAATAAAAGTTACATTTTAATTAACCTGATCTCCAGGTGCATCACACAGTGACATACTCTCTTTCTTCTGTTCCTTATGTCAATCTATGTCCAATGATCGCACACCCTCTTGTTTTGCATAATATTCAGCATTACACCATTAATGAGGGTCCTCTCCATAAATAATTCCTTCCTGATTTCTCCTGTGCGACTGTTCTCCCCCAATTCCCCCAGCTCTTAAAAACCTATTATCAGGTCAGATCGGGTCCTATCGCATACCTTAACTAATAGTATGCGATGGGACCCGACAGGCGCCTTGCTAGGAAAAAGTACAGGTTTTTCACACTTTTCCAGCGAGTGTGCAGTCTGTGCGTAACCCAAGATTTACTTGCCTGGTGTGATAGAAAGAGGATCAGGACTGGAGCTGACGTCACACGCCCTCGAAGAAAAACGCTTTGGCACACCTGACATTCCCAGAAAACAGCTGGTTACCACCCACAAACATTGGCTTTCTGTGAAACAAATTGCATATGGCCAGCGGTCAAAAAAGACGCTCAATTTAATTGCAGGGCGCAATTAAGTCAATCGATTATCACCTGGCCTGCGAATTCGCTGCCAAGTGATCAGGTCTGAATAATCCCCATGGTTGTGGAGATCCTGACTGCTCTCTGCGGACCGGTGGGTGTGTGTGACTCATCACATTAGGCGTGATGAAACAAAGTAGCCATTACTGAGAATACTGGCATTATACAGCAGGGGATGTGGATACAGTAATGCGTTTCAGCGACAATCACACTGGCTGCACAGACCGCCCAATTTACTGGCCAGGCAGGGGTGCCACTGAAATCGTGACACTTGCCGTTCTTCCGGGGATCGGGTGGGACACCAGATTTTTATGAGCCTCCTCATAAATATGTGTCCGTGCTGTCCCAGGTACCCGATCAGCGGCAACGCCGTACACAGTGCCCTGCTACTAGATGAGGCCTTGCCTCCTCCCGCCCGCTGTTCTTTGAGTCCCGGAGAACAGCGGGCGGGAGGAGGCAAAGCCACATACAGTAGCATCATGGCACTGTGTGCGGCGTTGCCACTGATCGGGGTCCCATCCGCGGCAGGGACCCCGACGCTAACTGACAGCCCGCAGCAGTGACCGCCTGCACTGCCAGACCCAGCATGAGCATGGGGCAACAGGAGCCCCACACTGGCAGCAGTGCCACTGTGGGGGGCCCCGGGGCGACTGCACCTGTCGCCCCATGCTTAATCCGCCTGTGGTATGACCCATGATGATCAATAGTAAATCTATGTGAGCATTTTCTGCAGTTACAGGGGGTCTGGGACATTGAGAGTCTCTCCAGAAGTTCATGGTGCCCTAGAAAGCATCAGGCTTTTTATCAGTGTCAAGATGGACTGTGGCACTTTAAATGGAAGAGTCAAGGAAGTACTGCAGCATATGAATCTGAGTGGTGAATCCCAGACAATCTATAGGGATAATAGGGATACATAAGGATAGAAATCCATAGCATACTATTGCTTCCATTTAGAACATAGATTAACTCTTTATGACTCAAGTCATGTTCATTAAAGAAGTGGTTAGAACTTGTCATGTGGTTTGTTGGTCTCTGGTCTATTAACCAATTATCCAAGAATAGCCTTTGTCATTTTAAAAGTTCCACTCCACTTATTTCTGCATGTATCACTGACCATTGTATTAACTTTCTATTTGGACACTTATTGAAATCTGACTTTAAGAACAATTCCTGTATTTTGCATCTAAAACATGTTTTTATTTATTTTCTATATTCAAACCTCCAAACTTTTGATTTCTTCAAATCGGAAGCAGGTGCGGCCATCCTGGAAAGGGGGCAGGGCTACACACCAGGCGGATGTGGTCTCGGACAGGTGGTGTGGCCTAGCATCACTTTGGGGGCATGTCCAGCGCAAGGGAGCCCAGCCCCCAGCTCCCCTGCATCAAAGAGATGCCCTGGGCATGTGCAGGGCAGCTCTTCAGCGATTACCAGCGGTGATCTGTGCCCCCCCTCCCCCATCTGCAGGGCCGGCAACAGAATTTTTGAGGCCCCATACACAGATATCTCTGAGGGCCCCCCCACCCTCAAATGCTATCAACTATACTATCAAATGCAAAGTGCGTCCAGTTTATGTTGGAACATAAACTGGACGCACTGCGGCCTGCGTTCTTTCCCACTGACATGCTCTCTCACACTGGTGCACTCCCTTACCCCACGGCCTGCACTCTATACTGTAATAACAACACAGTCCCTTATCCTAAGCTCTATTACACCAACACAATCCGTCACCCTGCGGCCTGCGTTCTATCACACTACCGTACTTCTCCACCCCATGGCTTGCGCTCTCTATCACATTGATGCACTCCCGCACCCTGCAGCCTGCGCAATATCACACTGACGCCCTCACTCACACTGCAGCCTGTGTTCTATCACACTGACTCGCTCCTCCACCCCACGGCTTGCGCTCTCTATCACACTGACGCCCCCCCTCACCCTGCGGCCTGTGTTCTATCACACTGACTCGCTCCTCCACCCCACGGCTTGCGCTCTCTATCACACTGACGCCCTCCCTCACCCTGCGGCCTGTGTTCTATCACACTGACTCGCTCCTCCACCCCACGGCTTGCGCTCTCTATCACACTGACGCCCTCCCTCACCCTGCAGCCTGTTTTATATCACACTGACTCGCTCCTGCACCCCACGGCTTGCACTCTCTATCACACTGACGCACTCCCTCACCCTACGCCATGGGTCCTCAAACTGCGGCCCTCCAGATGTGGTGAAACTACAAATCCCAGCATGCCTTGCCACAGTTTTCCTATAAGGGAGTGTTAAAACTGTGGCAAGGCATGCTGGGAATTGTAATTTCACAACATCTGGAGGGCCGCAGTTTGAGGACCCATGCCCTACGCTCTATCACACTGACGCACTCACTCACCTTACGCTCTATCACACTGACGCGCTCCATCAGCCCGTGGCCTACGCTCTATTACACAAATGTGGTCCGTAACCCTCCCTATTCCTGCAGCCTAATCCTTACCTTTGTGTCCTGTACCCTAATCCACCCTGCATACAGTATACACACACTAAGCACTTACTGCATTACTCTCTGGGGGGCCCTGGAATGTCAGCAGCTTCTTCTCCCTCTTGGACAGGCTCAGCACATCAGGAGCCTGTGAGACCCGTGTAGCCCCGCCCCTGCAGTGAACCATATAGCTCCGCCCCTTTACATCCCGTGTAGCTCCCCCCTTTTTTTTCCCGAGTGTGTGGGGGGTAGTGGCTGAGTGTCAGGGCCAGCTAGACTTCTGATCCGAGGCTGGCAGTGCACTGTGTGGACAATACATCTGAGCGAGGGAGTGGGGAGGGAAGGGGGGACCGTCACCTGAGTGACTGAGTAGGATGGACGTCTGAGCGGGGGTCTGGCGGGACATGGGGCCCCTCAGGATGTCGGAGCCCGGTATGGCTGTCCCCCTTGACCCCCCCCTGTCGCCGGGCCTGCCCATCTGACCCACCCCCACCTGCGGGACACTGTCTATTTTTGACGTAAGGGCTATAAAAGATGGAATTTGTCACAAAAAATGTCTGGAAATTACTATGTCCTATAAAAGATTTCATGGTCATCATTAGCAACAGTCACCTACAGAAGTCTACAATGTCATAGAGCAGTTACCCATAACGTGACCCTGTGTATCCCTGACTGGGCACTCAAGATATCCACTGTCACCCTGACTTACGGCTTCATGTGCGGCAAGGCAGAATTCAGGGGTTTATGTGATACCGCTTCCCAAATATCTCTGTAGCACAGAGAGTTAAATACTCCTCATCTATAATGTTATGTTATTGCAGAAAGGATACATGCCAAGGTGGCAATTAATTTTAGTTAGTCTGCTCATTAGCTATTATGCTATAATAATGACTGAATGAATGCTCTTGTCTGCTCGCACACTTCAAATAATTTATAAACAGAACCAATTAGCATTTAAATGACACCTAGAATGCTTCTTATAAACAAGCTGAACACAAAAGTTCAGTACTTGTGTACTTGTATACGTATGTGTTCTGTTGTGGTTGTCAACAAGGACCTAACAGAAAACTTCAGTCATGGTTTGGGGTTTGTACTCCTGCTGTTGTGTCCCAAGTTTGGGGGCTATTCAGACCTGAATGCATGGCGGCGAATTTACAGGCTGGGCGATAGTCGAACAACTGTGCATGCATACAGCTCATAGTATGCATGCACGAGGCTGTCCTGCAGTAAAATCCTGCTACTTCTTTTTATCGCTGGCCGTATGCAAAATTGTGTATGCAAAAATGTGTGACTGACATCAAGCCCGCGTTTGTAGGTGGGAACCGGACGTTTTCTGGCAGCGTCAGGCGTGCCCAGGCATTTGAAGGGAAGTCATGTGACGTCAGCTTAGAACCCGATAAGCTTGTTACTATCACAGCCACTGAGTATGCCCTGGGCTACAAACAGGCTGCGCACACTGTTAAAATCATTCGATGATGAGCACCTTGCATATGGATTTGCTGCTCATCGCCAATCGATGTCATTTGTGCAAGCCATTTGTAAGCCTTACACATCAATCCACAGGCTTGCATAGGGCAGGATTTCACTTAGGCTGGCCTAATAGCAGGGCTCCTCTGCATATTAGCAGACCAGCATTCAGGTTTGAATAACCCCTTTTAACCAGACAGTTATGTTGCATAGAGCGCTATTATTGGAATTGGGAGTCTCATTGGCTCCTATCTGATAAAAGGAAATGATGATTACAGTTGTGATTCAAAAGGCGGATGCAGTTGTGACTGCATCCTTTAATACCAGGTCTATGGACGCACAGAATCTCCATGTGAACATGGTAATCAGAACTGAGCCACCACTTATTGGGGATTTTTCCAATAGGCCGACCATTAAATGGTTTCTCTCCCCTACGGGATTAAGTCAGTCTACACTGACTTTTATTTCCTTCGGTGTACGCTGAAGAGGGGGTGTCAGCCGCCCGCCTGTGTTCACAGGGGAACGTCCAGTGTTTTCATGGGGACACCCATAAAATGCTGGAGGTTCCCCTGATCCACCTCCTGTCCACCCCCGTCCAACCCCCTCTGGAGCAAACAGATTGGTGAGTGTGAATCTCGCCAAAGAAATTTGCTTCAGGGGTCTGCACATGCGCAAATGTACAGACCCCGCCACCATCGGAATGGGCCAAATTCTTCCCCATCCGATCGGTGCAGAATTACCCCCATAGTGTGTAGCTACCTTTAGGGGTGGATAATTAACCAATCAGAGTGACATTATAGAAAATGACAGCTAGAGTCGCAATGGCTGCTTAAGTTGCGAGGTTCTGCTTGTTGTTCAGGAGTTTAGCCCCCTCCTGCCACCGTGGGTCTGTCGTGCGTGTCCCTCCCAAAATGGCCACGGCTACTCTAGCATCCTTAATAACTGTGATGTATGCGGTGATTAGGGAGGAGAAGTGATAAGAGAAGTGCCTTGTACTTTGTCACAAGCCAACCAGCTCCTGACTGTTAAGTTACAGGTCTCTGTGTTCCCCCTGTCCCCTTCTCCTCATGCCTTCCCCCAACTCCTTCCCCAATCCCCTCTTCTCTTCCCCTCCGCTCCTCCCCCCCAATCCCGAACAACTTTATGGTCTATTTTCACGTAGAGATATGTTAAGGACCTCTGGGATCTGTCTCTACTCGGTTCTTTACCAAAGAACAAAACTTACTCATTTGTTTGTAACAATATCATTGTTTTACTGGTTTTTGTGTATATTGAAAATTTGACTTGATCATTTCAATAAAAAAAAAATTCTCAAAAAAAAAAAAAGGGACAGTCAGGAGCTGATTGGCCTGTGATAAAGTACCAGTCACTTTATCACATAGGCGATGGCCATTTTGAGGGGGACATTTATCAACACTTAGACAAGTATCCACAGGGCCTGGCAGTGGTACAGCAGTGTCCCCCTCAGACCAGTAGCACCCACAAGCCAGCCATCGCCTATAAGCCGTCTCTTGGTTGCCCATAGCAGGTATACATGTTATGGACAACCAACCTTAGTCTACCCCACTGAGTTAGACGGCTAAATATAGTCAGCGGCTGCTAGAGCTGCAGTAACGCTAGTTAGGCACCAGCTTTGGATCGGCAGGACCTTGGTCGATGGTCAACAGATGTTTTTCAGGATTCTTTGGTGTGGGTCCACTTGGATCATACTTAACAATCCAAGTGGACAAAAAAATAGTGTGCCGAGCGCAGCGAGCCATGCGAGGGGACACTGTGCACATATACAGAGTCCCCAGGAACCCCTGTGACATTCGGCATCAAAAAATCCTGAAAAACGTCTGTTGACCATGTGATCATCGACCATGGTCCCGCTAATCACCTGCTGGCGTCTAACTAGCATTACTGCCGCTCTAGAGGCTGCCGACTATATTTAGTCGTCTAACTCAGCGGGATCGACTAAGGCTGGGTGACCATAAAATGGTCGCTCTACACCCGGTAGACCCGCTATACCATTACCCCCATAGCAACACCCCAAGTGAAATAGAAATTCCATCTTAGTCAATAAACCCCAAAAAATCAGCCGATTGTGCGCAGTTTTCTTTAAAGATTTTGTTTTTATTCTCCCAAATCGGTTCTAATAATAGAATACCAATTCCCAAATCCAAGTTTTTATTAACACAGTAATCTTCGACATTTTTAAGCTTTGGTAATGTACCTCAAACATCTATTAGTGTGACGCGGAGCATGATAAAGCATCTTATTAGAAGCAGGTCCCACTCATGCATACTTATTTGTTCCAGTTATTTATCTTCATTTTTGTCATCTCATCTCGGAGAGGAGTAATTTAATTATAGAACTGTGTATGCATAAAACAAGTGACGCTCCAAATATTTTTCGGGTTTATCACGATGGTTAATGTTATGCTTTCATAGGCCTAAGACAAGCCACTGCCTATTGCCCGACAATAGCAACAAAATATAATTAAATCCTTGGGAATTAATTTTTATATTCTTTCTCTCCGAGTTAAGAAAAAAAAGTGTCCCATTTACATCGTACACGACTATAAAATAGTTTATAAAAAGGAACCAGTCAGCAGTTATCACAGCGATGTCTTCAGGAGAATCGGTGACAGCTCATTTGTTATAATGAGTTTTGTCCAAAATATTGGTAAATGGTCTCTACAGATGTATAATATATGTCAGAGTAATAAAATAAATATAGAAACCTGGCTTGGAAAAATAAATAGCATTGTGATAAAATATGTAACATTTAAGTCAGCATTTCCTCAAAATCCTAGCTCCAATATTTACAATGCACATGCAATATTAATGGATATGAATACAGTAAGTTTAAAAATAAGCTACGTACCAACATAAAGGGAAAGGGAAAATTTTACTGCGGATGACTTTTTTTCTGGGTCGTTTTAGTAGCAATAATAATAAAAAAAAGTTAAAAAAGTTAAAAAATAAAGGGGGGTAATTCAGGGACCGATGTTGCGGGTCTGTGCATGCGTATCGGTAACAATACGCATGTGCAGACCCGCAGTGCAAACGCCTTCGGCAAGTATCACACTCGTGCAGACAGAGGGCGGGCAGTGGGCTGGAGCATGGGGACACCCTGCGTTTCCTGGGCGTTCCCACAAAACAGTGGGTGTGCCCAGAAAAAAGCTGGGCGTCACCATTTGGACGCAGGCGGGCTGAAGCCTGCTCAGGGTGGGAGGCTGACATCACAGGACGTCAGCCGCCGCCCCCTCATCGTCCAGGTGCTCATAAATAAAAGTCAGCCTAGATTGTTTGGGATTTTTTTGATCAACTGCTTTAGATAGCCAATAAGATCCCGCTTTGAGATCCAAGTAAATCCGGGTAAAATCCAACCCGCACATCTCTTTATAATAATAATAATAATTCTGAAATGATAAAGTGTCACTGAACAGTAGCACAAAATTATATCTCCGAACTGTCGAGATTACAGCGGGAAACCCTTCTAATTGGACACTGTCCCTCTCGTGGGGCGCAGTTTTCCAGGGGATGGTGGTAGGGGGTGGAAAACAGTTGGGAGAGCCTGTGATTACCACTGCTCTGTTCTGACAATCACTAAATAGATGCGCACAACATCTAACAGTGCCGTTAGGGGAGCCGGGGTTGCCCTACTACTTGGGGAGAGCTGAGTACGCCCCCAAAATGTCAAAAACAGGGGTTGCTGTGTATGGCCATGCCCACTTCTCTAGAGGCACCACCCCCTTTTTTTGGGCACAACCTCTTCTCCGATTATTTTAACAACTTCAGTAAGTTCCACCTTAACAAATAAGTGCCACCTTAGTTGTTAAATTATACTTGCCCACTGTATTTTCTGTACTGGGGTGTGAAGATGAGACGTCATAGGTCTGTCTAGCCTATTTTGAAATAGAAGCAGGACCCATTAGTGCAGGGTTGCCCTACCCTCCCGGAATGGCTGGGAGAGTCCTGGAAACCGGGTCCACTTTCCTCCCCCCTGGACAAGGGGGCAACCCTCCAGCTTTGCCCTCCATCTCCAGCAAACCGCCCCTCGGCGGGGATGTCCTTGGGTCATATGGCGCGATTGCGTCATTTCAGCCCCACCCCCCACAGTGCAATGCATAAAATACAGGCATTGCACAGTGGGGGCGTGGCTAAAATGAAGCGATCGCTCTAGCCACGCCCCCAAACAGATCAGCCCGGTCATGGCTCTGCCCCGCACCGCCCCCTTTTGCTCCCGTCAATGGCCCTGCCTTAATAGTATAATAGAATTTGACTGCAGATAAGAACCACTTGGCCCATCTAGTCTGCCCCTTTTTTTAAACATGTTACCTCAAACCATATTTGATCCTTATTTTTTTGTAAGGATATCAATATGCCTATCCCAAGCATGTTTAAATTGTACTACTGTATTTGCGTCTACCACCTCTGATGGTAGGCTATTCCACTTATCTACTACTCTTTCTGTGAAGTGATTCTTCCTCACATTTCCCCTGAATCTTCCTCCCTCTAGTTTCAGTGCATGTCCTCGTGTTCTGTTGCTCCTCTTCCTGTGAAGAATGTCTCCCACCTGTACCTTGTTAAAACCCTTGATATATTTGAAAGTTTCTATCATGTCCCCCCTTTCCTTCCCCTTCTCTGCTCTAAAGTATACATATTAAGATATTTTAGTCTTTCCTGGTACGTTTTGTGATGTAGGCCATGCACCATTTTAGTTGCCCTTCTTTGTACAGTCTCTAATGTATTTATATCCTTCTGGAGATATGGCCTCGAGAACTGAACACAATACTCTAGGTGAGGTCGTACCAATGACCTATACAGTGGCATTATTACTTCTTTCTTTCTACTGCTGATACCTCTCCCTATGCAACCAAGCATCTGACTTGCCTTCTTCATTGCTTTGTTACATTGCCTACCTGCTTTTAAGTCCCCTGAAATAGTGACACCTAGATCCCTCTCTTCCTCAGTAGTTTCCATTATAGTGCCATTTATACTATATTTAGTCTTTGGATTTTTGAGACCCAAGTGCATGATTTAGCATTTTTTGGCATTAAACTGTAGTTGCCATGCTCTTGACCATTCCTCTAATCTACCTAGATCCTCAATCATTTGTTTTATCCCTCCTGGTGTGTCTACCCTGTTGCATACCTTTGTGTCATCTGCAAAAAGGCACATTTTACCCTCAATTCCATTTGCAATATCACCAATAAAGATATTAAAAAGCACCGGTCCAAGTACAGATCCCTGGGGTACTCCACTTGTAACCTTTCCCTCCTTTGACTGTACTCCGTTTACTACAACTCTCTGTTTTCTGTCCTGCAACCATGCTCTTATCCATTCAACTAACTTAGAATCCAATCCCAAGCTTTCAAGTTTATTTAACAGTCTGCAATGTGGGACAGTGTCAAAAGCTTTACTAAAGTCTAGATAAGCTACATCTACAGCCCCACCTTGATCTATTACTTTAGTCACCCAGTCAAAAAAGTCAATAAGATTTGTTTGACATGATCTTCCCCCAGTAAACCCATGCTGTTTTGGATCTTGTAAATTTATGGTTTTGAGATATTCTACAACTCTTTGTTTTAAGAGTGTTTCCATCAATTTCCCTACTACTGATGTAAGGCTCACTGTTCGATAGTTGCTTACCTCTTCCTTGCTTCCACTTTTGTGCAGTGGGACTACATTAGCTGTTTTCCAGTCCTCTGGGATTACTCCAGTAGCTAGTGACTGGTTGAATAATTCTGTTATTGGTTTTACCAGCTCCCCTTTAAGCTCTTTTAGTATCCTTGGATGTATCCCATCTGGCCCCATTGATTTATCCACTTTCAGTTTTGAGAGTTCTGTGAGGACTTTCTCCTCTGTAAATGTACTTGTCTCTCCCTCAGTTTTCTGACTATACTTGCAACTTAACTGTGGCTCCAAAGTTTGGCAGTGTGTGCCCAGTACATTACAGGAGAGTAGGCTTTTACACTCATTCATGTGAAGACTCTCAAGAGAGTTATGGTAATACCCATGTAGACTGAGGCTACTTATTCCACATATTCTCTGTCTCTCAGAACCAAGCTATCACTGCAGGGCTGCTGTAAACCTAGATTAAGACTTCCCTATTATGTACTTCAGATATTAGCTGTGCTGGAGCTGTCAGTGGCAACAAGGAAGGTAGTAAAACTTTATTTATATACAGCAGTGCGATGAGTTCAGGTTTGAGTTTCTCTACACTTAGAAAATAGGAATGGATTCTGGGAATTACATCAAGCATTCCGTGGCTGAAACTCACAGGATAATTGAATATGTAGATGTACTGGCATAATTTAAATTCCTATTTCAATACCTATAGCTCTCTGTGCTATAATGTGCTGTTGCTGATTTACTGTATTGTATTTTGGGACTCATTTTATTGTGCTTGAGCGGGTTTTTCTCAGACTTGGGTATCAAAAAAATGGATCCAATAAAATAATAATTACCTACTCCCAGAGAAGTTGCAGGAGACTCCCGCTTTTTGGGATAGTTCCTTTACCACCCCAGAAGGGTGGGTACTACTCCCGCATCCCACCTGCTTCCTAGGGAAATGGGCAGGATATGCATGCACAGGAATTGTGGTGCCTTGAGGAGGAAGAAGGGCCCCATGGCAACCAATCTGTCTAATAGTGTACATTTTTATAAAGATTATATTAGTATTGTGCAATAAACAGAATATTTATAAGTTTATAAGTTTTTATTCTCGCCATAACAAGTAATCACCACACACTTGTAACAAATATTTGAGATACAAGATAGGTTCCCATCAGCAATGGGAACATATACTTATTGGCCTTGATTTTGGTCGCCTTGGTCCCCTGCATGTTCGCATGGGGGACCGATGTTTATGTTCTGCTCATGCGCATATTCTCATACGCACGTGCAGGGCTTCTGAACGGGCACCTTCACCAACTTGCATAGTCGACCTGGCACTCGGACAGGATGGATAGAATTTTGTGTTACGCGTGAAGCATTTGTCTTGTGTTTGTACTGCCCATGCTGCAGAGGTGAGCAGAAGCTAAAAAGCAGAGTCACACGTGTTTCACAGTCACATCTACACTTGACTGAAAAGGAGTAATTGTGTTCAGTGACGGCATGTCAGGCAGGCTCGAAAATCGATTTAATTGATTATTATTTATGTATTGTAATCATATTGCATCTTCATAGTTCACATTATGGAGTATATTTAATCATTCACATCACTTACTGCCCCAGAGAAATTCCCTACCATACACACTGGGGGGGTCTGTTATTCTGAATTAACCTGTCAGTACAGTATGTTAGTGGACGGCGGGCGGTAGAGCGCTGCTTTGTAAGTTAACTCCTGACCATAGTGCTCTAATGCATTAAGGTTAAGTACTGTGCCCCCCATGATGATATTTCCCTCATGTGCCCAGAATGGTTATGTTCACTAAAAACTAGGTCATTTTGTGCAACTGAAGAAAAATGCTGAAAAATGCCAGCATTAGTGTATAACGAGTGTGTGTGTGTATTGTGACAGGGTTCATAGGATTTCCTCTTCAAGCACATTACAGCAGTTAAACATGGATCCAGCCCAGGTGTTTGGTCTGAGCTCATTAATCAATTGCAGCTAAGTTGATTCGTGGCACCTACGAGCTGCCTTTAAGAATGGTTTCTGTGGACAGGTCAGATACTCTGATGCTAGACTAGCTGGCCAGGTGATAGACTGAGGGTCTGGTATTTCTGAATCATTTGACTATTAACCAGGATTATTACTCTGATTGTGAAATGCAATGCTGTAACCTACAACTGCTGATATGTATGTGAATGGCCTAGCTGCTATTGGAGAAATAAAAGTGCTGTTTAAACTTCTATCTGATCTATGTGATCCTTGTTGCTATATATATATATATATATATATATATATATATATATATATATATATACATACCCATACCTCCCAACATGACCCATGCCAGGAGGGACAAAATGCTCTGCTTCTGGACTTTCCTCGGTACTCTTTACCTAGAACGGCGCCCATCGCGGTGATCGCGACATCGCGGGCAGCACATAAACGGCCGCGACGCGATGCCCGCGATCACCGCGATTTTCCCATAGGGAACAATGTTAAAAAGCCTAATTGACCGCGATTTTGCATTCAATGCCTCAATGCCCGCGATTTTCCCATAGGAATCAATGTTAAATGGGCTACAGAGCCCAAATAGCCCCAATTAACCCTTAAATGTCCCCCCAATTTTTGTACGCCACCCCACAATCCACGCCAACCCGAAGCGTGGCGAGCGCAGCGAGCCCGCGAGGGGCGGCGGTACGCGTCCTCCGACCTTTTCATGCCCTACTATCCACGTCGGCGTGGAGTTGAGAATAGAATAGTGTGGCGAGCGGACGCGGATACCTTCACAGTTATACGCGTCCCCTCGCGGACTTCACAGGTGTCCGTGGCGATGCGGACACCTGTGAAGCCCGCGAAGGGACGCGTTTACCTGTGAAGGTATCCGCGTCCCCTCGCGGGGCTCGCTGCGCTCGCCACGCTTCGGGCTCGGTGGCTCGCTGCGCTCGCCACACTATTCTATTCTCAACTCCACGCCGACGTGGATAGTAGGGCATGAAAAGGTCGGAGGACGCGTACCGCCGCCCCTCGCGGGCTCGCTGCGCTCGCCACGCTTCGGGTTGGCGTGGATCGTGGGGTGGCGTACAAAAATTGGGGGGACATTTAAGGGTTAATTGGGGCTATTTGGGCTCTGTAGCCCATTTAACATTGATTCCTATGGGAAAATCGCGGGCATTGAGGCATTTTACAGTAAAATCGCGGTCAATCAGGCTTTTTAACATTGTTCCCTATGGGAAAATCGCGGTAATCGCGGGTACCCGATTTTGATGTACCCGCGATTTACCCGCGATGCCCGCGATTACCGCGATTTTTTACCCCCGACGCCCGCGATTCTGATCGCGGGCGCCGTTCTAGGTAAAGAGTACCCTTTCCTCTTTATGTATGATTGCCATCACCTGTTTTTGAACAGGTTAACTAATAAGAAAGGTGTCACCACAGGTGATGGCAATCCTAAATTAAGAGGAAAGTCCAGAAGCAGAGCATTGTGTCCCTCCTGGAGAGGGTAATGTTGGGAGGTATGATATACCGAAGGTAGTAAGCAGAAGTCACTCTCAAGATTTTTAAACTGCACGGCGGCAGTAATCAGTAAAGAAGCAATGGACACAATTTGCACTACTTTTGTGTCCATTGCTTCTTTACTGATTACTGCCGCCGTGCAGTTTAAAAATCTTAGAGTGACTTCTGCTTACTACCTTCGGTACATTTCCCTAGCAGGATAGAAGAGCACCTAAGTTGTTGTATTACTACTGCTGGAGTGCCGGGACCCCAACCCTATATATATATATATATATATATATATATATATATATATATATATATATATATATATATATATATATTAAGGAAGTCCATTTATTTATATATGCAAAGTCTATCTAATTTATTCATTTCGCACGCAACCAATAATTGAATGTCCAGATTTATAATCAATGAATATTATTTATAAGTGTAACCAGATGAAACTGTATCATGGATAATAAATATAACAATACAGGTATTATACATAATAACGATTATTGCTCCAGCATCCTTAAATAAAGCTACCCTCAGTGATAAATATATATGAATGTGAAATACAGTGCTGTGGGGGGGGCGTGGCTATGAGGCAGCCGCCATCTTATAATAACTAATTGTCAGCCATCTTAGCCAGAACACATGTTGGTTTGCCGCATGGCATTCGGCCATCTTAGATTCCCCTACATAGCACACAAAGGAAACCTTAGCAAAAGACTAATAACTTCCGCCTGGCAATCACACATAAACTGACTGTACGTTCATAATTTCTATTCACAACATTTACTCCAAATTAACCTCTAACCTGCATCATGCGATACTCACAATCCTGAATATAACTTGCACATCCATCAAACACACTTCAATGGCACTATACACTTCTAAGGACTAATCATATCATAATCACATCACAAGCTATTACACACACACCATCCGAGCATCATGCTAACAACACTTGTTTCATATAAGTTGGTTTTCTCTGCTGGTTTATCTAGATATTCTCACTGGATATTACACAAAGCATTCACACTCTTAAATACAAAGAGTCCATACATGTTCACGCATAGCCTTACACATGCATTCAAATACATGCGTCCCTTTGAGAACAACAGACTCACTTTCATACAAAGAGTCCATACCATATACTACAGAACTCCTTTGCAACCACACTTGGACACACAATAAACCTCCACACGGTACAGGGCCAACACACCATTGATCCTGCTGATCCACCTATACTCCACTCACGATTCATAACTACAAGCTAGCTAAACATCATTCACACATGTCACCCTCAACTACAGACAGAAGCTTTCTTTGTGTAACCATATGTAAACATACTCTGGGCCTATGCACATGTTAATATCTGAAGACAAACTAAGAATGGAAGTTAACTACTCTTAAACTCTCTAACATAATCCATATTCCATAACCGGGGTCCTAGTACACAATATATCGGTCCTACAAGTTTATACATTACTCAAAGCCATGTGCTCATCTTGTCCAGGAGTGCTGCATTCCATCTTCTCTGGTCGACTTTCCAAATTCAACTAACTGGATATGTTTCTTTCACTATCCAAGAAACTTTCTAGGGGGAGGGGTTGATCCTATTGTCTTTCCAGAGGCCATTCATTCACCTGGTATCCCTAGCCTATAGACACGCCCCTTTGTTTGCTGTATTCCTGTATGGTTCACTGGTGTTTGGGAAATGTTAATGACTTCATCTCTAATGCTGGTTTTTCTGTGATTACTCTAATGTGAACGTATAATTTGTATAACATGTGAGTGCAACATGATATAGAATTCTAATAACTGTCATCTGACAGCCATTATAATTCTACACATTCAGAGACTAAACATGACATTATGGGCATGGTTATAATTATAATTATGGAAATTATATGCTGGGAAAAATTAGGCATTGACAGTCGTCCCTTTGACAGTATATAAAACTGTCACATTAATAATGCATAATTTCCGCATTAATTTTCATAATTCATAAAATTTCAATATTTTTCATAAAAATTATTTTTCATTGATAAAAAAGATTTTTAAAGGGTGGAACTTATGTGCATGTGTAGAAAGAAGGGGATGTATCATTTTTGCGCAATGGCTTAATCCGAGATTAATAATAAATGGGGGAGTGCATTTACTTAACGCCGGCATGTCCAGACCATGACCTCACAATAGTTGTAGGGCCACAGCCCAGACACACACGACTGAATGATACATTTGGGGAATGTATGTGTAGTCTATGTGGGTGTAGGGTTCCTGCATAGGTGTTGTGTTACCTACCGCAGGGTGTACAGGGGTAAAAACACTTTCATATGTCCTACAAAGGATGCTGGGAAAACATTGATGAACAATCATAACGAACAATTTGACAGAGTATTATAAAGATTTCCTGAAAGAATGGAGAACAGTCATTTCTCCTTGGGCAGTAGGGGATTAAAAACCTGAATAGGGTCCCAGGACAAAAACCTTCTACGCCCTTTGGGTCATTCCTAGTGTCTCTTGACATTAAAACTAAGGGCCAAAAAGTCTCTAGTGGGTCTTCTGCTCATCACGATGTGGGGTCGTCTAGGGGTCATCATTCTCTTGGTCGGCTTGTGTATTTCGTCGGCTTTCGGGGCTTTCTAGCTGGGTTCCTGTCCAGTCATCTGTCGGTATCCAAGTCGTCATCTCGAGGACCATCGTCTGTCTACGGCTGGGCTTGTCTTTTCTTATCCATTGCATCTGTAGGAAAAAGAAGTATCAATATCTTTGCATTTCTACCTATTTTCCCTACCATTCTTGGCTTCTTGTATTCCATCCGATCCACTTGTAGACTTCCGATAGTTCTGTCGTCGACTTGTTTCCCTGCAGAGACATAAACAGAAAGAACTTCCCAAGCGTTAAAAGTATCCCGCCTCCCACATCTGTGAAGCTTCTACACTCTAGAGTGCTACAGTTTAACCCTCGCCTTACTGTCTTTTGACACTAGGTGGCGCTCTAATTTATCTAAGGGTATTTCTACCCTGTACTACCAAACTTCTTTCAATTTAACCTCTATATCACTCCATATATTACAAATACAGTTTTCTGAGCCAGATAATCTGTGTTCTTCTTCGGGAAAAATGTGACTAGAGGAAATCTGAGATATTCAGAATATTCAATCTCTCATTTTCCTCTTCTCTGTCTAATCACTAGGGACTATCAGTTACTTGACATCTGGACCTAACACTATCAATATCTTGAGATTTTTAAATCTCATTTAAAAACACTGTTATATATATCTCGTTGTCTAGGGGATGAAACTTTTTCAATGTTAGGTCCATACGCTCTCCATGCAATTAGGAGCAATAGGGGTTTCCAAATTCAATGCGTCACATTTGACCGGGTCCAATCACAGCTCTTTCCGGCTTAACTAAACAACAAACAGAAAAACAAATCTTTAGACATATTACACGACACATGTCTGATTCTGCGAACCATCAAAACAAACAATGACAATCAAACAAACAAAAGAGAGTACGTATAGACTAACTTCCATTTCTCCTTACTTGATTCCTAAGAATCTGGACTGACAATTACATCACATACAAGTCACCACTAGGTGGCTATTAACTTTTAACCACTTCCCTATATCTATGTGTTTACATACATATGTGTCATGGGAACTATATGTCATGTAATGAACAAGCATGTTTCAAAAACAAATTTCCCAATACGTCGTTACCCTGGTACCGAGGGCGGATCGTATGCAGTACTCCTTTGAATAGAACATGTTATCTTGTTCTCTACCTTTCCTCGTGTTCTATACCTGTATGTCTTACCATAGTCTAAACCTTCATGTGTTCGCTGTAATATTGTGTTCTACTCTTAAATCTTTAATCTACTTGCTGAAAGGGGAGAAAGAAAGTTTTAGGAGTCTTTCTAGTTACCGTTCTTCATTTGGGTGACATCTCTGCTTCTGTATACCTACAGCAGTTATTAACCTGGGGATGTAATTAATTTCAAATGCAATTTGGCATTCTCAATTTATCTTGTTACCTTAATACTTATTACCTGAGTCAGTGTGAAACCAGTATACCTACTTCTCCAGCTGTGTCAATTTGGCGTCAACTGTACCGTCTCTTACCACTTGGGAAAAACAAACAGCATCCTCTCTGGCTGTTTGACTCCGCCTTACATTCGACTTATCTCGTCTCGGAGATGACAGCGGTCTTGAACATTACGTCAACACTTACTAATCCTTAACAAGGAGTTGACACAGGGTATAGGTTAGTCAGTTTCACAATTTCATCAGACACTTTAGAATAACTGGTCCCATTATATACGAATGGAGGTGGGTATTGCTATTCTGCATCAACAGTCTAATTGCACTTGTCTCATCACTTTTCCTATTGCCATTTCCTATACCACAGTTTTAAACAAACACTATGCCTCTTCTTACCTCGCGTTGATGAGAGCAGACATATTTTTCAATTCTTATTGTGTAATTCATCCGATTCGAAGCTGCCAGTACCTGGAAATTCTACTATCTATATCTTGTGGTGAGTTACTGCATTACTCACCTGTATGTCTATCTGACATCTCCATCCCTAAATCTCACGTTATCACTGCGTGACCCGTTATTACCCATAATTACAGGAATAAACGTTCACAGCTAGTAGATACCGGTGGGGCATTAATTGTCTGAGAGCTCCCCAAACACTCACTTCTCAGCGACCTAGAACAGTCCCACAATCAAGCGGGTGCGAAGGCTACAAGGCAATGATACTCAATCGCCAAGCTCTCAACTAGCAGCGAACTTCTAGTTGACCTACAAGGCGCGGCCAATCTCTCCAGGGCACAACAAACTTGTTTTCCTGTGCCCCCAGAAACCGGAGGAGCTCAGCGGAATTCGAAGTTCCGATTTTCGCTCCTATACCCTTCCGGTAGACCAAAATAGGTAGGTCGACGGAAGGGGCAGTAAAATGGGTACGTCGACTCGTACGTCGTCGCGTATCCCCCGTGTGTCCTATTTCAACACACAATCCTTAGCGCTAAGGGCAATCCTTTCACCACCCAGGAATTTCCACATCTGGGTACCATTCACTTTAACATTACTATCTATATTTCTGTACAGAAAGATTCCATGGTTGGCAGCTCTTCTACTGGATGTCACACGAGCGTTCCCTTGACTATCAATGGGAATTTAATCAATACTATTTGAATTTCTTGAATTTTGATCAATAATAAAAGAATCCTGTTTGTAATTAATTATCACTACCCATCGTTGGGCCTTTACCTGTACAGCGTTCCTAGGCAATCACACGCGCCAGCACATGTGTCCATCACGCAAACATTGTCTCATTGAGCGGCAGACGTTGACACCCATGTGTCCGAGTCCTGCCTTCTTTTGCATACTTTGCAAACATATTTGCACTTCTATTTAACTTAACTATTCAAGAAATCCAAATAGCACACTCTTTCTATAACTTTTGTGGTTAGCAAGGATATGGCACTATGAATTAAACACCTCTTACAATACTGTAGATATCTCATATTCACAGGGGAAAACAAATGCAATTTTACTCTTAACAGGTACAAACTCCACACAGTACAATACCTCTTACCAGTTTTTCATGCACTTATGCATTTGGGATAAAGATCACAATAGTTACAAAAAGAAATATTCTGTCTATTGAGCCTATTCAAAACTACAGTCTCTGCTGGGAGAGTATAAATGAACCATTCCTATTCAAACTCTCCCTTTCTAAGTGGAGTTGCTTTGTCCAAGTTTCCAGGTTAAATCTATTGTCTCAACACCTTAATTTACATCTAAATACCCTCTGGCTGGTTCTTTTAAAGTTAACAAATTTTTCTTTGCATGTTGTTATATGCTTAGGGGAAATCTGTCTTTTAGCCTGGAATAGAAAAAGAAAAAATTTTATATATCATATTTGGTAACAATTAGTTTCAGTTTCAAATGTAACACTTTAGAGTAACATTCAAATTTCATACTGCTTGGAATTTGTTGATTTTAACTGTACCTGATTTTTCTATTGACTGGTATTTTATCTCTCTCTGCTTTTATCTTTCTAAAGCAAAAATACCTATGACTCAATCCTATCAATTATGGGAATGAAAGTTTACCATTAAACACTCTTAGCACTGTACACTTTAACACTGGCAATGTTTTCCACCTTGCCTACTATTCTCATTACCATATGTTGAAAGATATACTAAAAATAAAATAAATTTATTTAGTAGAAATAGCATTTTTACCCAGAGTTTTTTGCAACATACAATTATACAATGGCTTTCTCAGGTTGAGATTAGGGTGGCCAATCCCGGGATCGGGATCGGCGGAATCCCAGGATTTGGCCCCAAAATGTCCGGGATTTCAATCCCGGGATTGGAGTATCCAATCCCGGGATTTCGGGATTAGACTGCGCACGCGCAGTCTAATGCCGAGCAGCTTCTGAGCACCCGCTCAGAAGCTGCCCGGCTGTTCCCGACCCCGGCGTGCGGCCTGCGCAGCGTGACCTCTGACTGTCACGCTGCGCAGGCCACAGCAGCCTATCATAGGTGACTGCTTCCGGCCGCACTGACCTCCTCCCCTCACCGTCCGCAGCGCTATGTGCTCCAGCCCGCCTATGTAAGGTAATTTGCGGGGCTGCAGCGCTGCTCTGTCCGCCCGCCCGCCCATGTCGATGGCCGCCCGCCCACCCCCCATGTCGATGCCCGCCCGCCCCCCATGTCGATGCCCACCCGCTCGCCCACCCCATGTCGATGCCCGCCCGCTCGCCCACCCCTTCTCGATGCCCGCCTGCTCGCCCACCCCTTGTCGATGCCCGCCCGACCATGTCCACCCCCCCCCCTGCCATGTCGATTAAATGGGTGGACAGGGCATGTTTTTCTTTTAGGGATGCCAATCCCGGGATCCCGAGAATCCCGGGATTGAGCATTTTTCAATCCCGAAATCCGGGATTGAAAAAATGCCCCGGGATTGGCATCCCTAGTTGAGATGGTCTTCAGTGAAATACCTGCAATTTATGGCTATACATTATTCCCTTATAATCCGCTTCTGCTGCAATTATAAAAGATGTGCATTTATTTAAAATTTGCACTGTTTATAAAACAATTCAAATTTAAAAAAAACAATTCAACCTGAAACAGCCCTTGCCAATCATATCTGGCTATTATTTAAAAGATAAACATCAAAAGGGGATAACATTGCATGTGAGAAAACAAATTATGGTACTCTTTACTTAGAAGGGCGCCCACGATTTTGATCGTGGGCATCGTTAGTAAAAAATCTCGGGCATCTCGGGCATTGAATGCACTAAAAAATCGGGTGCGATCAACCGACGAGATGCCCGAGATTTCCCATAGGGAACAATGTTAAATGTCTCAATTGACCCAATTTTCCTGTTCAATGCCTCAATTGACCCGATTTTTCCATAGGAAACAATGTTAAATGGGCCACAGAGGCCAAATAGGCACCCTGAAGTGTATAATGGCCACCCGAATTGTTAACGCCACCCCACGATCAACGTCAACCCGATGCGTGGCGAGCGCAGCGAGCCCGCGAGGGGCGGCAGTACGCGTCCTACGACCTTTTCATACCCCCACTATCCACGTCGGCGTGGAGTTGAGAATAGAAAGTGTGGCGAGCGCAGCGAGCCACCGAGCCCGAAGCGTGGCGAGCGCACGCGGACAGCTGTGAAGCCCGCGAGGGGACGCGGATACCTGTGAAGGTATCCGCGTCCCCTCGCGGGGCTCGCTGCGCTCGCCACGCTTCGGGCTCGGTGGCTCGCTGCGCTCGCCACACTTTCTATTCTCAACTCCACGCCGACGTGGATAGTGGGGGTATGAAAAGGTCGTAGGACGCGTACCGCCGCCCCTCGCGGGCTCGCTGCGCTCGCCACGCTTCGGGTTGACGTTGATCGTGGGGTGGCGTTAACAATTCGGGTGGCCATTATTCACTTCAGGGTGCCTATTTGGCCTCTGTGGCCCATTTAACATTGTTTCCTATGGAAAAGTTGGGTCAATTGAGGCATTGAACAGGAAAATCGGGTCAATTAAGACATTTAACATTGTTCCCTATGGGAAATCTCGGGCATCTCGTCTGTCGCATCGCACCTGATTTTTTAGTGCATTCAATGCCCGAGATGGCCGAGATGGGCGCCCTTCTAAGTAAAGAGTACCCAAATTATTATAACAAATATATACTTATAGAATCGCATCTTGGTATTTAAATATAAATAAATGTTTTTCCTTTTGTCCCAAAGTTCAAATTAGAGCTTTGTAATACTACAGATCCAACACAGGCCCCTAACCGGCAGTAATATGGAAACACACAAAACGCACCAGAAAAAAAATAAAAAAAAAACTTTTTCTTCTTTTCTGGTAGATGATCCCACACCTGCCGATATTCGCAAACCTGCGCATATCCGCACATCGTCAAATGCTTAATCCCGAGGACTGAGACCCCATCTAAGGAAGTCCATTTATTTATATATGCAAAGTCTATCTAATTTATTCATTTCGCACGCAACCAATAATTGAATGTCCAGATTTATAATCAATGAATATTATTTATAAGTGTAACCAGATGAAACTGTATCATGGATAATAAATATAACAATACAGGTATTATACATAATAACGATTATTGCTCCAGCATCCTTAAATAAAGCTACCCTCAGTGATAAATATATATGAATGTGAAATACAGTGCTGTGGGGGGGCGTGGCTATGAGGCAGCCGCCATCTTATAATAACTAATTGTCAGCCATCTTAGCCAGAACACATGTTGGTTTGCCGCATGGCATTCGGCCATCTTAGATTCCCCTACATAGCACACAAAGGAAACCTTAGCAAAAGACTAATAACTTCCGCCTGGCAATCACACATAAACTGACTGTACGTTCATAATTTCTATTCACAACATTTACTCCAAATTAACCTCTAACCTGCATCATGCGATACTCACAATCCTGAATATAACTTGCACATCCATCAAACACACTTCAATGGCACTATACACTTCTAAGGACTAATCATATCATAATCACATCACAAGCTATTACACACACACCATCCGAGCATCATGCTAACAACACTTGTTTCATATAAGTTGGTTTTCTCTGCTGGTTTATCTAGATATTCTCACTGGATATTACACAAAGCATTCACACTCTTAAATACAAAGAGTCCATACATGTTCACGCATAGCCTTACACATGCATTCAAATACATGCGTCCCTTTGAGAACAACAGACTCACTTTCATACAAAGAGTCCATACCATATACTACAGAACTCCTTTGCAACCACACTTGGACACACAATAAACCTCCACACGGTACAGGGCCAACACACCATTGATCCTGCTGATCCACCTATACTCCACTCACGATTCATAACTACAGGCTAGCTAAACATCATTCACACAGGTCACCCTCAACTACAGACAGAAGCTTTCTTTGTGAAACCATATGTAAACATACTCTGGGCCTATGCACATGTTAATATCTGAAGACAAACTAAGAATGGAAGTTAACTACTCTTAAACTCTCTAACATAATCCATATTCCATAACCGGGGTCCTAGTACACAATATATCGGTCCTACAAGTTTATACATTACTCAAAGCCATGTGCTCATCTTGTCCAGGAGTGCTGCATTCCATCTTCTCTGGTCGACTTTCCAAATTCAACTAACTGGATATGTTTCTTTCACTATCCAAGAAACTTTCTAGGGAGAGGGATTGATCCTATTGTCTTTCCAGAGGCCATTCATTCACCTGGTATCCCTAGCCTATAGACACGCCCCTTTGTTTGCTGTATTCCTGTATGGTTCACTGGTGTTTGGGAAATGTTAATGACTTCATCTCTAATGCTGGTTTTTCTGTGATTACTCTAATGTGAACGTATAATTTGTATAACATGTGAGTGCAACATGATATAGAATTCTAATAACTGTCATCTGACAGCCATTATAATTCTACACATTCAGAGACTAAACATGACATTATGGGCATGGTTATAATTATAATTATGGAAATTATATGCTGGGAAAAATTAGGCATTGACAATATATATATATATATATATATATATATGTATATAGTGTTCGTTCTAGCACCCGCCATCTTTGAAAACCCATGCAGTTCCTGTTCCCTGCCTGGGGTGTCGCTGTCTGCTGTGGTGTTTCTAGCACAGTCTGGTTTGCATATCAATGCTGATATACAGACCTCACTGTGCTAGAAGCACTACAGCAGACAGCGACACCCCAGGCAGGGAAGAGGAACTGCATGGGTTTTCAACTATGGCGGGTGCGAGAATGAACACTACGTATATATATATATATATATATATATATATATATATATATATATATAGACACTATTATAACACCTCAATCTCTGTTCCACATTAGGCTGTTTCCCATTCTAGGGACAGTCCCCTCCACTCCATCGTGGCCATTACCACCCACCATCCAGTGTCCTACTCAGAGCTCCCTCCCACTTCCCCGCTCCCATAGTTAGCCCAACAATCGCTCCTCTACCAGGTCTGTCTCGTCTCTTATGCTCACAATGGAAGCCATTGGGGCTTGCGCTCAAGCTTTCACTGCACACAATTATTTTGTACAAACAAACAATATATAGTAACTATTACCATATCTTTGTTATAAAATACATTTTATTATGCATATAAAGACACAATAAAACAATAAATGGCCAACATCTTGCATTCTCTCTCTACATGCAAACGAAAAATGTAATAAATCTCAAATAAAATATGTATTAGCAGTGTAAATTCAGTTGTATTTTACATATCTATTCCACCATCCCTAAGACTAAACTTTGCCCTGACTTTTGCCCCCTTTCAATCATGCATTGTTCGAGTGATGGCAACTGGCAGCATTCTTTCAAACGGGACATGTAGCCCCCATTTTGATGGCGTAATGGGCCCAGGATCTGCTGTGTCCGAGGGCAAGATGTATCAAATGGAAAATGGAATGTATCAAATGGAAAATGCGGTAAAACCCCGGGAGGTGACGGAGACCCCCCGCACACCACATTCCAGGTATCGCGGGGGGGCCTCCGTCACCGCATCACGATGCCAGCCGCATATGTTAGTACATATGCGGCGGCATTGCGGCGGGGGGGCCGCGAAGGGCGGCGATGTATTTTAATACATCCCCCCCCCGAATCTGATAGCCAGACTGAGTAAGCTATAGCTGGCTTACCAATGGCTAAAGACATTGATGTAATCCTTGGCTGCACATATAGATACAGCACATCGCCCACTCACCTCAGTGCCAGATTAAGCCTTTGGGGGCCCGGGGCACTTTAGACAGGGGGGGCCCTTTTGCACTTGTCATTTCTTGTCAAAACATTATTGTCAAAACAGAGTAAAGACATTATAAACTTGGTCAATGGGTAACTGCTTACTCTGTAAGAATTCAGTATTGAATCCCGGCGGTCGGGATCCCGGCGTTCAGAATCGAAGTCTTAAGGTGTGGTAGTTTAAAACCAGGTGAAAGCCAGCCACAGAACCTGTGTAAATAATATGTGTCCCGGATTAAAGGAATGAGTTGGTCACCCTATGTATGTGTATGTATGCCATGTGTTTGTGTATGTACTGTGTTTTATGTATGCAAAGTGTGTACATTCTATGTTGTGTGTACATCCTGTTTGTATTTATGTAATGTGTGTGTGTACTGTATATATGTATGTAGTGTGTGTGTGTGTGTATGTATGCAATGTGTGTGTACATGCAGTGTGTATGTGCGTGTGTGTGTGTGTGCGTGCAATGAGTGTTTATTTTGTGTGTATGTTTTCTATGTGCGTGTACGGATATGGAGATTACCATGGGAATATCAAAGCTCAGCGGAGGTGGAAAGGATAAAAAAATGCAAATTCACACCATTTAGCCCCACCCACTGACCAGTGATTTGCACCATTTTGGGGTTGGTGCCTAGTAATGAGCCCCTTCCAGCCCCCGCATTGGGCAGGTATGAGCAGCGTTTCCTTTTTGCATACTGCTCTGTATCAGAACCAAAGTTAATGTTCTATCTATCTATATAGGTTTTAATATAAACCCTTAGAATTATTATATCCATTACTACATTTTGAAGTCCCTTAGAATAATATGACAAGTCCTGTATTTCTGATTAGATGTCTCCCTCAGAAGGATCACATTAATTGCCCTATGGGGCCCCTAGTGGGGTGTAACATTTGATCAAAGATCAGCAAAATTGCATTTGTAGCTTGGGGTAGAGTTATTATACATATACACTTTAAGGCATTTCAGAGTTATTACACCAAAGATAAATTCAGCCTGAAAACAACATTCCGGAACATTAAAGATTCAGCCTCTGAAGCAGAAGATCCTTGTAATACAGAATAATGGTGTATTTTGTACAAATGGCACATCAATATTGCTGAAGCTGAGTCTTCTTGCATGATGTCTTAACTGGGACTGGAACAGCCCAGTAGGGAAAACATGAGATATTGATATAGCGCAGCTCATATATAACAAGTCCCTCAGAGAGGAACCGCAACGTGCAGACTATTAGCCTACAAAAGCAGATACACTTTTGCTGCTGAGCTGTGAATGTAGGGACCCCTGAGCAGGGCCAGTGTTAGGGAGTTCGGCGCCCCCTTGCATACTATAAATTTGCGCTCTTCCATGTTTACAAAATGGCAGCACGTGATGATGGGGCACGTTGGAAAAAATGGTGTATAATGCCTGTAGTAACAGGACCTCATACACATAAATAGGGTGATTCAGGTTGGTTCAGTAAGCAACATAAATTAGCTGCTTACCGAGTGCTTAAACGCCCCCCTGCGCAGAGCGAAAGGGAACGGATGTGTTCGCTGTCACATGAATTCAGATGCGGTCATGGCCGATCATCGAATGATTTTTCACCCACTCGCAAATAAAAATGAGTCTGCAATGAGTTTTATCTGCGCCGGAGATGGCGGAACAGGGGGTGGGTGCTGACGTCATGTGACATTATCCGTCCGCCCCGTGCAGGCTTTGACCTGCCTGTGTTTGCATGGGGAAGCCCATTGTTTTTTGGCGGGGCACACCAACTGTGGAAACGCCAAGGAAACGCTGGGTGTCCGCATGCTCCAGCCCCCTGTCTGCTTTCTTCCCGCCCCCCTTAGCGCGAACGCCTCAGGGACTGTGAAAGCTGCCAGAGGGTTCACACATACGCATCCGCACAGCTGCACCATTGGTGCCCGGACCGAATTTGTCTCTTTTCTAGCCAAACTGAATCACCCCAATGTGCCCAGTAGCAGCAGTGCTGTAACTAGACATTTTGGTGCCCTGTGCCGGAAAAGGAATTGGTGCCCCCCCTCTCACCTCCTCACGCGCACAGATAAAAAGGGACAGTGCGCTCCGAAGCTGTGCAGCATGGCTTTCTGGGGCAGGGGCGTGGTCACATAATAGTACCAGTTCACTATGGTTATCCTTGGCTTCCCAGCATACAGTGCTTCCCTCAGACATGTTTTGGCGCTGTTTGTGTGGCCATTTTACACATTTTACACATAATTTCTGGAGATGCTCAATGGAGAGATATCGCAGATCTTTCCTTCCGGCTGCAATCAGAATGTACAACTGTCATGGTCTGAAGAAGACCTGCATGTTCCTAGATTCTTGAGTTATATTGTTTGGATCTTATCTTATTATGTGTGTTCTTATTATTATGCTGCTACTCTTATCTGTACTTGAACCTTGCTGTAACACTGAAATTTCTCCATTGTGAGACGAATAAAGGAATTCTATCTATCTATCTATCTATCTATCTATCTATCTATCTATCTATCTATCTATCTAAGGTAGTAGATAAAACATATAACTATTACAGTACAGAATGTTTATTTTAGCAAGTCAGCAGAAATATTATTGTTGCAGGTTTTCCGCATAGTACTGTAGCAGAGTGCTCTGGAGCAGGTTTTCCGCATAGTACTGTAGCAGAGTGCTCTGGAGCAGGTTTTCCGCATAGTACTGTAGCAGAGTGCTCTGGAGCAGGTTTTCCGCATAGAACTGTAGCAGAGTGCTCTGGAGCAGTTTTTCACATAGAACTGGAGCAGGAACTGAACACAGTATTGGGGACATGGATATCGATGTGTGACAGCCAGTGGGGATTGGCTGCACACTAGCACAAAGGGTATTCCATCCTGATGTTACGTATGGCTCCGCTGTTAGTGATGTAGCTGGGCCAAAGTCCTGTCCCCTGAGTATATTTATGGGGTTTCTGTCCCAGTATGCAGAGCTTCTCTTAGGTGTATCCAGTCATGATGCCATTTTTTCGGGCATTTTATACATAATTGCTGTAAAGGGAGAAGAAAAAAAACATATTACTATTACAGTTTAGAGCATTTGATTCAGGAAGTGAACAGAAATTTCATTGGAGCAGGTGTATATAATATACTGTATATATATATATATATATATATATATATATAGGCAGAGAGATCTCTATGCAGAAACAGGGATTATCTGCAGCGCTGGGTTAATGTGCAATTCTTTATATGGGGTTCGCAGGTTTTCAAAATTAACAGATTGTTCCAGAAGTTTTTTCTTCTTTTACTTAAAAAAACTTTTATTTATGAAGCCAATATATATGCAAAAAAAACTTTTGCCAAAGATATAAGTAAAAAACTTTTCCCAAAGATATGAATAAAAAATTGCAAAAAATACAAAATATAAAACACAGTATACAAGTGCATCTTGAGAAAGACCCAAGAGGTTGAAACTAGTAGATGAGCAGCTGGAGATTGGAGCTCACAGAAAAGTAAAAAGCCGCCAGACACAAGGGAGCAGTACCGGGGTATATACAATCGCACCCCGAGAGGCTCACATACATTCAAGTGAAGCCTGGGAGAGGTATCCAGATAACATCGGAGCCCCACAGCATACATTTAAAGATCAGCGTCCCGGTGACCCTGCCAGACTGCGAGCGCAGGCAGGTGCTGGCTGGTGAGAGGAACGCAGGCTGTGTGTTCTTTTTGCTCTAAGGATTACCTGTCCCTATCTCCTACACACGAGGGAATACTTTATCCAAACACAGGGAAAACCCGAAGGGTCACCACAGTGGCAGTGTGGTGCCTGAAGGGAAGAGTACCAGTGAAGGAGCAGCATTTCATCCTGCTAAAGAAATCCCACTGAGAAACATCTAAGTGGTAGGAGATTCTGCCCCCGAGAGGTCCGGTGAGCCTATTTTAAAACTTTTTTTCTGCAAGGAACGAGACTGTATACTGTGTTTTATATTTTGTATTTTTTGCAATTTTTTATTCATATCTTTGGGAAAAGTTTTTTACTTATATCTTTGGCAAAAGTTTTTTTTGCATATATATTGGCTTCATAAATAAAAGTTTTTTTAAGTAAAAGAAGAAAAAACTTCTGGAACAATCTGTTAATTTTGAAAACCTGCGAACCCCATATAAAGAATTGCACATTAACCCAGCGCTGCAGATAATCCCTGTTTCTGCATAGAGATTGTCCATTGAAATAATCATTGATTGAATATTTTCACCTGGGATTCAGCAGCTGCAGGGGGAGAGCGCTTGAGACTGTGTGGACTGACTTTTTTAAATAGGCAGAGAGATGATCGGCACTCCTGTGGATAGCGTAGAGAGGATAATGCCCAGGTGCCTTGTCTTAGTGCGAGTAAGCAATTTCTCAGGGCACGCAGAATCTGCGATGACCCGAGTGATGCAGAAAAGGAAATTAATGAGATGATTGACAAATTTGTTTGCAGGGGATACAGACTGCCCGATTTGTTGAGTGCCAAACAAAAAGCCCTTAATACCCCCAGAAAAGACACCCTAGCTGTCAGAGAGAAGACGGCCCTGCATGACAGTATCCCGTTTGTTCAATCTTTCAACAGCTCCTCACAAGCTATTACCAAAGCTGCCAAACAACTTTGGCCCATGGTAACTAGTGACACTGATCTTAAATGTTTCGCTCGCCACAAACTATTACCCAGTTACAAGAGGAACCGCAATCTCAAGGACTACTTGGTGCACAATGATATTTCTAAATTCAGCATGACTGTAACACCTGGTTTCTTGCAACGCAAACCAGGTTGCTATAAATGCATTAACTGCACCACTTGTGGTTTCCTTGAGACGGGTGACTCCTTTAAACATCCCCATTCTGGCGAAACCATTATGATTAAGCATGTGTTGACATGCACGTCGACACATGTGGTCTACATCATCAGATGTCCCTGCAGCCTACTTTACGTAGGTAAAACAACATGCCAGTTTAAGACCAGAATGGCGGGACACCGTTCCAGCATCAGAGCCTCCCTAGAGGGAAGGATACCCCCCAATGAACAACCCGTTCCTCGTCACTTTCGGGAACAGAAACATAGCCTAGCGACACTTAGGTACAAGATCATTGATCAGATACCCCTAAGTCTCAGAGGTGGGGACCGTGATCTCTTACTTCTTCAAAGGGAAGCTAGGTGGATCTACAGATTAAATACCGTACACCCCCTTGGCCTCAACGAATCTTGCAGTCTGCATTGCTTCCTGTAAATTCCCCCCCGCTCGTGATTCCTCTTTGCACAGTGTATATGGGTTTTAGACTATACCCAGCTGTGTTTTTCCATTGCTGTTCTTCATACTTTATTGTTTTGCTGTATTGATGTTATTTGCATTCAGCTATGTATACCCAAGGATTGTGTATTGACACATTGGGCTCGTTGTCACACTTGTGACACTGTATTATATTTTGGGAACTCTTGGTTTTTAATCATTTATTCACTTATGCACTTTTTTATTGTTGACTACAGGTCGCCTAGCAACCCCAACGGAGGTCCGGACGCACCGGCTGGTGCGCGTCCCATGAGGGTGACGTCATGTGATCCGGGCTGACGGAGGGGTGCGGGCGCCCTGCACTGTGGTGTTGGTAAGTCTATATATGTATGCACTGTGTTATTGTTCTTGTGAGCTTGATAACGGTTATAATAAACCGAAACGTTGCTGAAGACCTCCGTGTCTGCTGCCTTCATTTTACAAGTCCTGAGAGTGCCGGTTATCTACCCATCGTATATATATATATATATATATATATATATATATATATACAAACACAGGGGGCCCAGCACTCACTACAACAAACTAACTCACCTTAACATTTAAATAATCAATAAATAAATAATGGGGTTTTAGTTCATGAATTGATCAATGCATTTAAGCTTGCAGCCCATCGCCAAGGGACCCCATTTCACTGCAAGTCCTACACTAGCAACTGGTTTTCTTGGGAACCTGGTACCTGCTTACACATCATAGCTAAAATGAACATGTGTTTTTTTCTGGGTTAATGCTCAACTGCCAAGTAACTGATGGCATTTATAAGGTGAGACAATCCCAAACACAGCTCCTGAATTAGTATTAAAGGAGCAGCTGTCACAGGTTTCAGGTAAATTAGCTTATCTAGGGTGCATGAGAAAGCTATGATCACAGTAACAGAGGTTAATTAAAAATCAACCCAAATATATAGATGCAGAAGTACCAACACACTCGCCATTCCTAGGAATGGGGTGCAAACAGCACCCACATCCCAGGGTGGGGTGCGGTGGCCTGTGACCACACACTCTAGTAAATACAAACACAGGGGGCCCAGCACTCACTACAACAAACTAACTCACCTTAACATTCAAATAATCAATAAATAAATAATGGGGTTTTAGTTCATGAATTGATCAATGCATTTAAGCTTGCAGCCCATCGCCAAGGGACCCCATTTCACTGCAAGTCCTACACTAGCAACTGGTTTTATATATATATATATATATATTACAGAAATGTGGCCAATGATATCACCACTATCTGTGTTACCAGGGCCTAGAGAGGTGACCAGTATGGCAGTTATTGGATATACCTGTACAAATATATCAGGCTTGCCTACCCTCCCGGAATGGCCGGGAGCCTCCCGAAAATCGGGTCCGCCTCCCACTTTCTGGCCATAGCCCCGCTCCCCCCCTTGCCTGCTGGTTAAATTACCACAAATCACGGGTCTGCGGAGAGGGGGTGGGGCTAAAATAACACAATAGCGGCATTTACCATCATTTAAGCCCTTCCCCCTCTCCGTGGCCCACGAATCACAGAGTTTTCTGGCATGGGGGTGGGGCTAAGTGATGTCAGCCTTGCTCCCGCCCCCCTGACGTGTGTTGCCTCTCTGGCTTCTCCCGGAGAGGTGAAATGCAAAGTAGGCAGGTATGAAATATATACATTGCTGTCTATCACAACCATAGGCGTGCACACATAGAGTGTTAGGGGTGCACAGGCACCCCCTAATGCTGTGCCCCCCCTTATAAACACCTCCCTGTCGCTAGCAACCAGCAATACCTTTTGCCAAAGAGTTTTGCTTTTTAGAACTGTATTCTATTAAAATAAGAGCCCATCATTCAATTATCTGTGTTTTTGCATTGTTAATTGTACTAGACCATTGTCATATCACTACCTGTGTCATCCATATATGTTTTTGACTTTATTTGCATGAACTGTTACAGAGAGTAAGAAGAAGATTAAAAACTGACTGAAATAGGCCGAAGATTATGTTGTGGCTGAGAGACTTTTATATTGTAGTGAGTGCCAATAGATGATGGTAGACAGCTGATTGGTGGTGTTAGACGCACCCAATGGGTGTTGTTAGACATGCACAATAGGTGGTGCACCCCCTAATAAAATGTGCTGCGCACGCCTATGATCACAACACAAGTTACAGACTTACAAGTTACAGACATCAGGTATGAATCACCCCCAATGTGAACTTTGTCGCTACTAGGGGTATGATAGTAAGGCCCTGTTATGGCACATAAAAGGAACAACTGCTGTGGTTTGAGGTAGCGTGAATGTTACAGTATTTTAACACTACGATAGAATACAGAAGAGCAATTGTGCCAACAGCGTTTATCTTTGTGAAGGTGCGTACACACGTACAGATTTAGCTGTCCAATCTATCTGGTGGGAACAAGAACCTGGAAATGTACAGTATAGGAGCAAATGACAATCAATAATGTGCTCCCAAATGCAAAAAACAGAAATAAATATTTGCTTTGATAAATCTGTTCTATCAGAATGATTTATACAATTTGTCTGGCTGATCACTGTCTGTTTTCTAGCGTTTGGGAACAATTTTTTGATTGTCATTTGCTCCCATACATGTCCAGGTATTTCTTCCCACCAGATAGATCGGACAGATAAATCTGTACGTGTGCACGCACCTGAAGGGGTAACCCAATTTTGACCAATAAAAATGGCCTGCTATTGTGATTTACTGCCTATGGTCATTATCACGGAATCCAATTAGAGGTCATTGTTATGGGCCCAAAAATGACTCGCAAATGCGTGATAACCCATGGCATCCAGGATGACTTCCCAGGAGGAGAGCGCCACATCAGGGCCAATTACATATCCTTTGGCCAGGCTATAGGCAGCGGTAAATTACTGCTGCTAATAGGACACCCCCCTATGAGTTGCTACATCTGTCTGAAATTGTAAATCGAATTTACATATATATATATATATATATATATATATATATATATATATATATATATACTTGTAAGATTCTTCATACCTGGAAATCTGGAATGTATGTGAGGATGTTTAGCGTAATGAAAAGTGCCAGTATCCATTCAGCAACTATAGCGATGATGTTGACCTTAAAAGAAAAAGAACACATCATAAGTTACTTTATAATCATTGTATTACGGAACGCTGAGTGTTATTTCCCTATGTTACCCCAGTGCTGTGGCACCGCGCTCCTGCATACTAGTTATACCCAGCAGAATTACAGGCAGAGCTATTGTCAGTACCCCTCCCCTGGGTACTCCCCAGTGCCCCTCCCCTGGCTACTCCCCAGTGCCCCTCCCCTGGCTACTCCCCAGTGCCCCTCCACTGGCTACTCCCCAGTGCTCCTCTACTGGCTACTCCCCAGTGCCCCTCCCCTGTCATTGTAGCCTTGCCTATTTCATACGGATGCGCAATGCATGCTATTATCTCCCAACTTCTTATATATTCTTGATTGTTCAACAAATATCTGGATATGCATGTACTGTACAATGCAAAATCTCCTTAATAAGGACTAATAGTGAATTATGCGTACCGTCTTGCAATGCGCTCCGTGACATCCATGTATCAGCACCAACTTAAAGGCTACCACTGAGGGTTGGACGTATTAAGGAAAATAATCATATTCTTTCAAGCTATTTAGGCAACATAAATGTAGTCATCCCAACCATAAGAGTTGTATTTACTAAAGCGTGGGTTTTAAAAAGTGGACTCAAGCCTTCTTATATCTGTACTACTCCATGTGCCATAGAGTAGTCTGTGCTGCGGCAGCAACATGTAGACCCCTCCCCCCAGCCCCTCCCCCCCCCCATAGTAGGGAGACTCCTCGACAAATCCTTAATTGTTAATTGCAACAGATGAGTACTTGGACTGCTGTGATATAAGGTATTGATGGTACTGATTAAGGATTTGTCCTTGATTAAATTCCACAATTTGGAGCTATTCAATCCTGCAACGACGGGTATAAAATTAATTTGGAGCTCCCCACTTTCAACAGCAGCAAGATGTCAACTTGGATCAAGTGGGTAAGAGCACCAAAGAATACCAATATTATTTATGGATTAATCCATTCGATTGGGGAATTGGCACAAGATTGTGTGGTTAAACCTTGGACATTTTTATTATGATTTCTTGATTTTATTACTAGCGATGGAATATTCATGGAAATGTCTTAATTGTGCTTTTTAATTAATGTCTTTAAATTTATCCTGATGCTTATTAAATAATTAACAGATCAACACGGAGCGCTCTCTCATTTGTCTAGTCTTTTCTGTTAGAACCAAGTCATTGTTCTGGGAGCAGCACAATAGTGTATTGAAGCTGTGGTCTTTGAATATTTATTGATTAATTGATTAATTTTTAAATAAATATTTCGATTTTTTGCGCCTGATATACTTATAGTATATATTGTGCAATATAGCTGCTGGCTTGTCCCACCTGTCAGACCGGAGATTGTTTTTCTATCACATGAAAAGGATACTGGTAGCAAAACTAAATAACGCCACCAATAGGAACAGCAGCTTAAGGTGACAAAGGATTTTGCTTCTGCCCGGCATTCTATAGAGGCATATGGTCTGGCCGATGGTATATATGAGCCTGCATCCAATTGCCAGTATTGCCCCTATGTAGTGCCAATTCGAACTTCGCCACTCCTGAAATAAAAACACAAACAATATATGTTATGTTACAATTCACTCCGGACAGTAAGATTCCTGACCGATCCCGGAGGAAAGGACTAGCGTTGGCCATAGGCACTAGAGAGAGGGTATTTCCCCTTAATACAAACCTGAATAAAAGCAATGATTACCGTTCCACCACATGACATTAAGCCAATTAGGAGCAGGATCTTGTGGACCACAGCATGGATGCCTTGCATGTCACAACTCCGTATTGTCATATACCTGTAGTACATGTATGTTATAACTGCCCCTGAAACAAGAACAAAACATTATATTATCAGATTTATATTTGCTCACGAATAAAAATTATTCAGCAGCAGTTGTATGTATGTATGTATGTGTGTGTGTATATATATATATATATATATATATATATATATATATATATATATATTATATATATATATATATATATATATACCATTCCAATGCTGCCGGCACTCAGTAGTATTATACAGCTTGCTCACGGTGCCAGAGAGATATAATGATGCATACTGTATGTCCAATGTTCCCACAGCGTGGAAATGAATGGCACTCAAGAGACTGGTTAAAGCAAAATAGAGGTGTATTTGAGGTTTTAAGTGGGGAACGTACGCTGTAGATTGGGGCTGAAGACGGGGTTTAAATCCCCGAAACGTTCCCCACTTAAAACCTCAAATACACCTCTATTTTGCTTTAACCAGTCTCTTGAGTGCCATTCATTTCCACGCTGTGGGAACATTGGACATATATATATATATATATATATATATATATATATATATATATTCTGTAATATGAGACACTTACCATAAATAGCAGACACAGAAAGCACCACAGTAAATATCAGCGACTCCGGCCTGTTGGCTCCAGTATCACTGTAAAAAAATAAAGAACATTTGGTACTTATGTAGTATCTGGGCGTCCGATTTAGAAATCGGATCGGATCGCATCGCATCGCATGCGACCAAATCGTATGCTATGCGATGGTCAAGATTTTTCCATAGGATTCAATGTTAAAATGGTCTGAGTCCATTTTAACATAGAATTCAATAGGAAAAAGGGGTCCTTTTCCTTTCCCCACTATCCAAGTGGGCATGGAGTTGGATACAAACCTGTGGTGAGCGTAGCGAGCCACCGAGCCCGAAGAGTGGCGAGCGTAGCCAGAATACTTTTTAAGAAATATGCGTCTGCTCGCCACGCTTCGGGCTCGGTGGCTCGCTGCGCTCGCCACGCTATATAAAATCAACTCTATGCCCACTTGGATAGTGGGGAAATTAACATTGAATCCTATGCAAAATTGCATCGAATCGCATTGCATCGCATCTGATTGTATGCCTTAAGGTAAGGCATACAATCAAAAAATCGGCAGCCCAGATACTACATAAGTACCGAACATTTAATTGTGAATTAATCTGGATTAATCTGGCATTTCTCCATTAACCAGGCCAAGCCAGCCTATCCGCCTGGTCTGGGATGCAGAGATGTATATATCTTACCTGATATATGGAATGGATGCCTTGAAATGACCTTGAGTTATAGTCAGCGTTAGTGTGACAACAATTCCCACAACTGACCATATAACCCAGATGCATGGTAAAAACGCCAAACCCTGATTCGCCATAATCAGTAAAGCACACAAAAAAACACGTCTGTTCTCTTTAAACTCCTTCTCAACCCTCACAGAAAAAATAGTTTTTCAGTGCTAAAGCTCACTTCAGTGATGTCACAAAGGCTCAGTGATGTCACAACAAGAAACCATTGTTTTTTTAGAAAATTGAGGAGGGGAGGAAAGAAACCATTGTTTTGCATATTTAAAGGCATATGCTCATTTTTTAGTGTAGCTCTTTTTCTTACAACATATTATGCAGTGTAATGTAGTTTTTTACATAGATTTTCCTTTCACTTACTTTGTATTTTGGGGCAGATAGAGCTTTGTTTTGGTAGTATATTTCCCATTTTAAAAAATTGTTCAGCTCAAATAGCAATGTTGCTGAATCAGGCCCTTTACTCTAGACAACCTTTTTCTATACCAGCCACAGCTATGCTCTATGCTCATATTAGGTTTCTTTGTTGTTATTTTGTTATGTTTGCTTTGCTGAGGACTCATAAAATTGTGAAACTTTTTTTCCCAAAAATCAAAAATAGCTGATTATCAACAGAGTGATAAAGTAACGCACTGACTAGTCTTGTTATAGGAAAGGAGACAGAGCCAGACTTGGGCATGATGTTCCCATCTGGTCATGCCTAAGGGGTGCGGCCCACACCCCACCCTAATCTAACTGTCTCTGCACATGTTACATCCGTCATACCTGCAATGTACATGGTTTTGTCCATTAAAGAAAGAGTTTACTTTTGCGAGCCAACCTGAACCACCCCTAATATTACCAGTAGGTAGTAAAACCCAATGGAATTGTGTGTGTGTGTGTGTGTGTGTGTGTGCACATGGATAGGGGTTCAGCCACCGCTAGTGACATACATCTCGAATCAGTGCAATAAATAATCAGGTTTTTATTTTTTAAATAGCACGGAATAATAATGGCTATATAGTAACTGGTTTGATCAATGTTAAAAGTTAAACACAGTGCATTTATTAGGAGAACAAAAAATGTATATCAATAAAAGCATATATAGGAACAATCAATAAAGAAAAAAATAGTGAAGATACAAAAGCAGTATAATAGGTCTACAAATACTGAGGGAGCTTATATTTTAGTTAGGAGGAGATGGAGCAGTGCCCAGTGCGTTTCGTCTGCAGAGACTTCATCAAGGGATGACATTTCTATAGACGAAACACGTTGAGTTCAATATTATGGATCCCCTTGATGTAAGGTGGACAGCAACAACAGCCCCCATAGTTATGCAGCTGGACTCTGTGCTGCCTGCTTGCACAGGACAGCGGCACATGTGCAGCTCAGGGTCACCAGGAAGTGATCGTAACGCAATCACTTTATTTATCGCTAATCAGTAATGGTACATCTGGGCAAATGCAGATTCCTTATTGCTAGAAATTTGTGGAGTTAAGGAAAATGTTCAGGGGCTGGACACAAAATGAATAAAGTGTCATCTAGAAGACAGGCACTATCAATGCACAGGCACTATACATTTTTTATGTAACAGTGACTATTACAAGTATTATATGTAATGTATGCTTATTGCCACACAGCTTCAGGGCTGCATTACCACCTAGGAATGGATTTCTCTCCCTGTAGCCTTTGTGTCGTCTCTCATGTAGGGTACACACCACGACGACCCACTCACGATGCACATTGTGAGCGGGTCGTCAGTGTTTCTTCAGACCCGCTCACGATGATGCGGGGGGGAATGACCCGCTCACGATGTGCACCGTGAGCGGGTCCGATCGGATGGAGACCCGCACCCAGCAGTATGGTCGTTATTCAGATCCTACCTGCAGCAGGTAGGATCTCAATAACGACCGACCCGCGGGACCGCGCATCGGATCGGTATCGGTCCACACCAGGACAGAAAAGGGCCCAATCACCACACAATCTACTTCCAATTGGTCGGAATTGGATCTAGATTGAGGGGATCGGGCCCTAGACGTCCTGGTGTGTACCCAGCATAACACATTGAAAATATTTAGGAATAGTCTCATATATGAAACTGGTACCACTGCTTGAAGCAAATGCTTCGAAAGCTAGTGAGGTAGCTAATGTGAGAGAGAAAGAGATGTAGTTTCACTTGCCGCCAACAGATGGCAGTGATTTGTTGACACACAGACACTAGGGGTATGGATCAAAGGATAGCCAAGCATTAGGTTGACCACTGAACGTCGACAAGACTAAAGGTGGGGGTTAGATGGTGAACATGGGGTTAGGTCAACAGGGTCATTAGGTCGACACAAGCATTAGGAACATTGGGTTACGCCGACAGGGTCATTAGGTCGACACAAGCAATAATTCAACATGGGGAAAGTCGACAGTCAAAGGGTCGACGTGGTTTTTGTGGTTTTTTTTTTTTACCCGAATGTCGACCCAGTAGACATGGACAGTGTAAAGTAGGACAGTGTAAAGTAGGACCGTGTCCCCTTGCATGGCTCCCTGTGCTCGCCATGCTCCAGGTACACTATTTTATTCTCCCACCAAGTATGAAAAATTCCATGTCCACCTATTGACTGTCAACCTTCCCCATGTTGACCTAATGCTTGTGTCAACCTAATGACCCTGTTGACCTAACCCCATGTCGACCTTCAGTGGTCAACCTAATGCTTAGTGACCGTATCCCAACACTAGACATGTATGTATATATATATATATATATATATGTGTGTGATAAATATGACTTATTTTGTACAGTTGGAATGCAGTGTTGGTTACACACATGGGTCATGGTAATTCTGGGCCTGACAGGTAGGTAAGGCTTGGAAGTGGAAGTGTACTATAACATGTAACCGTGGAGTTGTACGGAGGGAATGGCTCACGCTGTGGGTGATATGCTTATTGCTTAATGGTACCAAATGCTCAATTTTGAAAATATGAAAAGAATGTGCACTGCGACAGGTGGGGTCAAAGGGGACACTCATACTGGGCCCCAACCTTGTGACAGGCCCCAAGGCTCTGGGAGGCTCAGTGGCTGTAAGCATAGCTGCGGCAGCCCCAACTATGGTTTATAAAGGTGCTGCCTGCCCACCTGGGTTCCTGGAAGGAAACTTACACGGACCCCAATCCAGTAACACCCCCCCCCCCCCTGGTCTGGTCACCTGTCCGGCTACCAGTACTGATGTATTTAGTGACATCACACAACACAGCGAACCATACAACACGCAATGCTGCACCCTCCCATCTGCCTTGCTCTATTATATTGCATAGTGAATATTAATTATTAGTTTTTTTTTTCTAATAATAAAAACACATTCCATGTAATACAAATCTGGGTGTGTGGTTGGGGGGGGTGGGGGGGGGGGGGGGGGGGCAGAGATATCAGTATACCGGTCCCCAAGATTTCTGTTGCCGGCCCTGCTCTAACTGTTTTTCTAATACTGTAGAAATAACCTATTCAGAAATTGTGAATACTGATTGCCTTATTTTACCATTGATTAATGAAATTCTCCATCGTTAACATAATTTCATTAAAATCTGAGATTTATTATTTATATCTATTCAGAGATTGCATGTATTTTGGAGATGGCAAGTATTTTTGAATGTAACAGAAGCCCCATGAAATTTATTTCTTGATTAGATAAGTTCTCAAGTTTGATATCTGTGGGTTTTTTTTCATTGCAAAACCATGTTCAGCCGCAATTTCATTTATAATATCAGTGTTTGAAAATCTTACAACTTTGCCCCGTTATGCCGCTGTGCTTTTTGCGCCATACATGGAGGCATAACTCTGGAAGGCAATGGAGTCATCTGCCCCCGGGCTCCTGCTCCCAAGGGGGCACCCCTTCTGCCCTGCGAGTTTGAATCAGTTAATTGAAAGCCATTGATATCGCTTCTGTGGCTAACTCCCCATTTTTTGCATGTGTCACACCCTGTGTTAGAACCCATGACTTGTCTTAATGGCACCTTACTGGCTGAGCTATTTGGGGGGAGCCAATATTTATTTTGCCTCCGGGCAACTGGGACAAACTTACGCCACTGGCCATACAGTATGTATAATTGTACCAAACACATCTCCCTGATGTTGTGCTATGTATTTTCTGTATATTGTTATATACCCAGTTGCATAGATTTTCTTGTACTGTTGTATACGAAGAGTGCACATGAACATTACATACATTTTCAAAGTTTTCACCTGAGAAGTCTATGCATAGTTGAAGGCCTTTAAGCCACTTGGTGAAGCAGCCTGACCAGGTATGTCTTTTACATGCTGGGTGAATGTCTCTACTGCAGTTTCCAGTTACTCAAAATTAATCCTACGCATTTTGTGCTTAATCTGTGGAGACACAAAAAAAGGTTGCAGGGGCAGGTCTGGACTCTACACCAGATGACAAAGCTCCTGGCACAGAAAATCCACCACCTTCCTGGATTTGTGGGCAGGTGAATTGTCGTGTTGGAGAAGTGCACCATGAGTGTGAGTTCTCCAAAGAGAAGGGCACTTAGGTGTTTTTTTAGGGCGCGCTCCCCACTGGGCAAGTTTTTTTGGGGTAGTGCTCCCTCAACCCCCCCCCCCCCCCCTTCACTGTGTATTCTGGGGCATGCAAGCGTCCCTGAGCACTCCATCAGCTGCCGCCTGGCCCTGCCCCGGCATCCCAGCTGTGACATCCCAGTGTGACATTAGCAAGGTATCCTACTCCTTAGTATACACACCAGTGCTCACACTGCTTCTCAATTAAAAACCACGCTGCCAGCAATACCAGCAGATGTACTTCTTGTCAGTACGCTACACAGAAGCCATAGACTACATTCTAGTGGCTTTGCATCCTCACTTCTGGCGTTTGCCCCAGAGGCGTAGCTACCGTAAGGCAGCCACCGCGGCTGCTTGGGGGAGCAAGCGCCAGCGGGGCGCCTCCGGTGCCCGGGCACTCTGGTCAGACCCCCCCTTACCCCTCCACATGCCGCCGCCACCGCATTCAGTCCGGCACCGCAGATAGCCTCCGGGCTCCGTCTCCTGCAGTAATGAAAAATGACACGACAAAATGGCTGCCCCCTAATAGCAGACAGTTTTTAAGGATGCTAGAGGAGGCCGCCGCCGCCTCCTCTAACATCCCTAAAAAAACTGTCTGCTGTACGGGGGCAGCCATTTTGTCGTGTCATTTTTCATTACTGCAGGAGACGGAGCCCGGAGGCTATCTGCGGTGCCGGACTGAATGAGGGGCCGGCGGCGGCATGCGGAGGGATAAGGTAATTTTTTGGCGGGGGGGCGCCACAATATTAGTTACGCCTCTGGTTTGCCCTTCAGCATCACTAGAAGCATGTGTTCCACCAAAGAATATGTTCCACTGAGACGCGAGTGCAGAACTTGCAAAACAGAGCAGAGGCTGGCTTGCAATGTTCAGCCTGAGGGGCAGACACTGCCAAGTGGCCCAGCTTTTCACGGAAAATGCAGTGCAAAACTAGGCGTGACTGTAATGTTGGGGGCATGGCTTATATAATGTGGGTGTGGTTTAAACAGTAATTAGGTGCGAGTTTACAAAAATAAGTGGCGGTTTACCCACAGATGCAAGATATTTTTTTATACTTAGTTTAGTGCAAATTTTTTTAGCACCTCCAAAGCAAGTCCAAATAAATCTAAAATTCATATTTTAAGAAAAGCTGTCTGTAACCCTCTCAACACCCGCAATTACTAAATAAGTAATTGGAAGTTTCCAATTAGCTTTATTTATCCTTAATTACACACTTTCTGTAGTGCTGTCCTGCTCCTCATGTTCTCCTAAAATACGGGGGATCCCTAGTCATTTTGTCCCCCTTATTTTGGGAACCAGCCCCGGACCTGGAGCCTGGGTCTGGTTTTAAAAAATCGGGGAACCCCTATTTTGTTGGTTTCCTGATTTTTTTAATACCAGCCCCGGCTCTTTCAGCCTGGTGCTGGTTACGGCAGTGAGGGGGACCCCATGCCGGTTTTTCCATTTATTTATTTATTTTTATTTTTTTGAAACACTGAAGCCTGCAAATACAACAGGAAAATAAAGTGTATTTGGCACACCATTCGTAGGCGTTTTACGCCATTTACGGCCGCTTATTAAATCGGGAACACCATTCTTTTGAATGGTGATTTCTGTTGTATTCTATCGATGGCGTATTCATTCGTATTTGTAAATACAAATACGAATGTCCCATCAATACCAATACGAAAATTCTTATTTTTGGCATAGTAAATGCCAAAAATACGAATACGGCAAAAAAAAATTTGTAATTTCGTATGAAAATACAATTTTCTTTCACGAATTTATCTTAGTAAATTTCCCCCGTAGGATCTAATGCTTGTGGCGTGTGAAGGAGACTTTGGCTTTAGACTGCCCAGCTGGCGCTATAGCACAATGTACATAGGGCCTTATTCTGGTTCACTTGCAAAAGCAAATTCTCTCTCTAATGGACAAAGTCATGTGCACTGCGAGAGGGGCAGATGTAACATGTGCAGAGAGAGTTAGATTTGAGTGTTATTTTGATTCTGTGCAGGGTAAATACTGTCTGCTTTATTTTTCACTGCAATATAGATATCAGTTTGAAGTACAAACCCCACCCAAATCTAAAACTCTCAGCAATGTTACATCCACCCCCCCCCCCCCCCCCCCGGCAGTGCACATTTTTTTTGTCCATTATATAGAGAATTTGCTTTTGCAAGTGAACCAGAATCAGGCCCATAAAGTAACGGTTCCATCATGAGTTGTATTGGTACAGCCATCTGGCAGTCACCTTCAGAACTTCACACCCACAGTGACAGCTAACAAGCATGGGGAAAAAATAGGCCTTCATTTTATTCCCCCTGCCCCCCGCCAGTTCTACCGCCCTAGGCTGCAGCCACATCAGGCTACTGGTTAATCAGGCATTGTCAATGTTCACATTTTGCACTACACTATAAGGTAGGTACTTTGTATTCTGTGCCCATAATTATAAACTCCAGAGTACTTTCACTCTGTTTGTCCTTGACCAAATGGAAATATTTGGTATGAATTAGATCATTGCTTCACTGTGATTCTTGGCTCACCCACCAAGCGGTTAAGTGGTGCTACATACATTCTGGTTGAAGCAGTAGTTTGTTTCTTTTTAGTTTTTTTTTTTTATACAATAACCTCTGTTTCACTTTGTCTGTCGTACTTGTCCAGTCATTCTGAACAGACATCATTTAAAAGCATGTATTTCTTTAGAAAATGATATTCTGAAGCTCACCTTGTTGTTCTCAAGCCATCACTGCTAAATGAATTTCTGTGTTCCAAAGCTCTCAGCACTGGGCAATAAGTGGTGTTAGGAAAATCCATCACACCATGTTTTCCTGTCGGTGACTTTGCAACTTTTTGATGACTTTGTCCTAAATTTTCAAATTAATACTGAAATAGAAAAAAACACTGACCCATTTTCTCCTGATATCATTATATATATAGCTGCCCCTGATTTCCAAGGACACTGATAAGTTTTGAAGCTTTGTCTAGGGCCGTGATTATTGTAGGGGGGGAAAATGCTGGGCCCAAAATAAACCTAGTCAAAACGACTAAATTAAATATGATTTTTTTTAAATCTAATTATTAAAAACACAGCACCCTAAAGTATTAGAATTTTTTCATGACACCCCTAGGCATACCTCCCAACTGTCATAGTTTTCACGGGACAGTCCCGTTTTTGGGGACATTCCCACATCCCACCTGCGGCTGGCAGTGTCCCGCCATGCGTGGGATGTGGGAAAGTCCCAGAACAAAGGGACTGTCCTGCAAAAATCGGAACCCCACCTGCCCATCTCTGCTCTGCATGCACACAGTGTCTATTCATTGGGACAGGAAGCATATCCAGTAGCTTAAACAGCGCTGGCCATGCCCCCACAGAAATGGGGCGTGGCCTCACAGGAAAGCTGCAAGCTTAGGTCATGCCCCCTGACCACAAAAACACCCCTATTTTGGCTGCATTTATCGATCCTTCATTTTGTGCAATGTTGGGAGGCACAGATACCAAAAGTTTCTTAATGAGGAATTTAGAAAAGAATATAAAGTAAATTATATTTTTTGGTACTTGTGTATTATCTGGGCGCCCGATTTTTCCACTACTTAAGGCATGCGATGCAATGCGATTTTTCATTGTAAAGACCCAATTTTTAATTGTATAGTCACCCATGGGTGATTTCATACCTGCACTATCCAACTACACATGGAGTTGATTTTATATAGTGTGGCGAGCACAGCGAGCCCCGCGAGGGGACCCGGATTACTTTACATATATTCTGCGTGCGCTCGCCACACTATATGAAATCAACTCCATGCGTAGTTGGATAGTGGGGGTATGAAATCACCCATGAGTGACTATACAATAAAAAATCGGGTCTTTACAATGAAAAATCGCATCGCATGAATTGTATGCCACTATATTGCATGCGATGCAATACAATGAAAAAATCGGGCGCCCAGATGTTACACAAGTACCTATTTCTTTATCCACCTTAGGTTTAGTTATATGATGAGGGACAGGATTTGCTCATGTTTGGCCACATATCTTGTTATTGGCAGCCATCAGCACCGGTTTCACCTATCACATTGACCATACATAATTTGAATTGGCAAAGGATCACCAATCCAAGGCATCCCTGTAAGTGTCCGGAGGAACCCCAGGGTGCCATGGCACACAGTTTGTGAACCACTGAGTTAACATAATGTGATTTACATGAGTGGAACCAAAGAACAAAGGCATATTCCTGGAGTCTGCTACAATGCGTGTGGCCAAGAGAACATTCGAGCTTTGCATTGCCATAAACTGGCCTTTGGTCTTGTCAGATGCACATTTGGTAATTTGAATGTAAATCTCAATATTTAATTGATATCAATCCAATAATATTTATATTTGTAAATAATTAAAATAAAATTATTTTATATGGGTCATTTGCATTTCTGTATAATTTTTTTTTTAAAAGCGGGTGACAGACTGGTGGTGTGGGTGTGTTAGGGGGTAGAAGGTGGCAGGCTGGTGATGTGGGTGTGCAAGGGGGCCACTTATGATATTTTCAAGGGCCATATCAAATTCCCTCTAATCCCATGATGCCAGGAAAGGGCATTTTAGTTGAATTAGCATAAGGTTGAAGAAAAAGACACAAGGATAACTGAAACTGTGTCCAACTCAATATCAGGCCTGATGAGGAGGGATCCTGCCCCTTGAACAGACTCCACCCCCTCAACAAACACCACCTCAATGAGGGCTGCTTCCCTAAATTTCCTGTGCTGATTTTACAACCCAATCCGCCCCTGGAGATATGTCATAGAAATATAGAATTTGACGGCAGATAAGAACCGCTTGGCCCATCTAGTCTGCACTTTTTTTAAACATGTTACCTCAAACCATATTTGATCCTTATTTTTTTGTAAAGATAGCAATATGCCTATCCCAAGCATGTGTACAGTGCTCTACTGTATGTGCCTCTACCACCTCTGATGGGAGGCTATTCCACTTATCTACTACCCTTTCTGTGAAGTAATTCTTCCTAAAATTTCCCCTGAATCTTTCTCTCTCTAGTTTCAGTGAATGTCCTCATGTTCTGTTGCTCCTCTTCCTGTGAAGAATGTCTCCCACCTGTACCTTGTTATAACCCTTGATATATTTGAACGTTTCTATCATGTCCCCCCTTTCCCTCCTCTGCTCTAAAGTATACATATTAAGATCTTTTAGTCTTTCCTGGTACGTTTTGTGATGTAGGCCATGCACCATTTTAGTTGCCCTTCTTTGTACAGTCTCTAATGTATTTATATCCTTCTGGAGATATGGCCTCCAGAACTGAACACAATACTCTAGGTGAGGTCGTACCAATGACCTATACAATGGCATTATTACTTCTTTCTTTCTACTGCTGATTCCGCTCCCTATGCAACCAAGCATCTGACTTGCCTTCTTCATTGCTTTGTTACATTGCCTACCTGCCTTTAAGTCCCCTGAAATAGTGACACCTAGATCCCTCTCTTCCTCTGTAGTTTCCATTATAGTGCCATTTATACTATATTTAGCCTTTGGATTTTTGAGACACCCAAGTGCACTTAATTCCATTTGCAATATCACCAATAAAGATATTAAAAAGCACTGGTCCAAGTACAGATCCCTGGGGTACCCCACTTGTAACCTTTCCCTCCTTTGACTGTACTCCATTTACTACACCTTTCTGTTTTCTGTCCTGCAACCAAGATCTTATCCATTCAACTATCTTAGAATCCAATCCCAATCTTTCAAGTCTACGATGTTGGACAGTGTCAAAAGCCTTACTAAAGTCCAGATAAGCTACATCTACAGCCCCACCTTGATTACTTTAGTCACCAGTCAAAAAAGTCAGTAAGATTTGTCCACCAACAATGTTACCTGTTCATGAATGAGATTGTTACAGGGCAATTTTGGCCCAAATTTGGCCCATGGGAGCTATTATAGAGCCAATTGGATTGAGAAGAGCCCTTCAACTCCTTAATCCAATGAATAAGAGGGCAAGTCAAGTGTGTTACTTATTGGCCTTGTTACCTAGTGTTATGTAATTGGTGTGAAATTGTTATCTAGTAAGGCTCTGGAAAACCCTTGCTGTCAATAATGTTCCAAATCAAGAAAAACCTTTTCTTCACTAAAACCGCTTACCCCTTATAACAGATATGGGATGTGTCCCGCGCACACACACATTGGATTGACTCAGTCCTTCAGTGGTGCAAGTTTGGTTATGTTCTGCGAAACCATAAATCAAAATGATTTTAATATTAACTTAACTTTTAATATTAGCCAAACCGAAATTAACTTTTTAGATCTTTCCATTTATATCAAAGATAATACGATATGTACCAGAACATATAAAAAACCTACCGATTCAAACTCGTACATAGATGTGCAAAGTGAACATCATAAAAGGTGGCTGGACAACATTCCTTTGGGCCAATTTAAAAGGCTCAAGAGAAATTGTGCAGATCCAGGCGTCCTTAAAAAAGAATTGGGGGACATGAAAGGATGTTTCCAACAGAAGGGATACAATGAACATGATCTTGATCAAGCCATTGTAGAACTAGACAAGGTAGAAAGAGAAAAAACTGGAAATAACAGCAAAAAACATGAATGGTCTTTTATAAGCCAGTACGGGAGTCACCACAAAAAATTAGAACATGTGATATATAAAAATTGGAACATTTTAAGAGATGATCCCGTAATAGGCAACATCATACCGCCCAAACCCTCTTTTATTTATAGGAGAGCGAACTCTCTGAAGAATAAATTGGTGAAAAGTGCCCTGCAAGAAAAAACCCCAAGCACAAGGAATTTGGGCTTCCACAGATGTGGAGAATGCCTAATGTGTAAAACCACTACAAAACCAAATATTGATAGAAAGAGTACAGAATTCAATATAAAAGGGAAAAACTATAAAATCAAAGATTTTATTACGTGCCATTCACGGAACGTAATTTATTTCCTTGAATGCGAATGTGGTTACATATATGTTGGCAAAACATCCAGAAGTTTAAAAGTAAGACTATCAGAGCACATTTACAATATTAGAAAAGGTCTGGCAAGCCATTCAGTCTCTGAGCACTTTAAAACCAAACATTCTTGCAAAGAAAAGTATATAAAAAGATTTCTGGGGATCCAGATCATAAAAAATAGTTGGAAAGACAGAGACACTGAAAAACGTCTGGCCCAAAGCGAGATGCGCTGGATCTTTGCACTTGACACTTTAGTCCCTAATGGGTTAAATATAGAGTTTGAACTCAAATGGTTTTTAGAATGACTTTTAATGTGGTTTGTGCTTACTTTTTATCTGTTATTAATATTTTCTTTATTGTCCTTTATATCGTTTTAAAATCAGCCAACCCATCTGGAAAAAAGAGGATGCCACATATAGGGATGGACATAACCTGAATATAAAGTAGGGTTTAGCTTTTAGATGTGGCATCCTGTCTCTTTAGGTCCTTCACCACAAGTATTGGAAATTGCTGTATATAAACAAAAGAATGCCCATTTCCAAAATGGCGGAATCGGCTTCCTATGTCCGGAAGGGAGAAACAAAGAAATAAAAGATCAAACTTCATGGCAGTGTATAGAGAGCTCAACGCACATGTACCATGAAGATTTCCCCACAGAAAAGTTCTATCTGAAAGAAATTAAGCAGCAACACAAGACTGCCACGTTAAACGGAGCAGTGGAACACAGAGAGAATAGCTTGACACGCAAAAACGTCACATCCGGCATCTAAAACCCGGAAATCGTGCGTTCAGTATGGATGATGCTGCAAAGGGGAATCTATTCCCAAACGGACTCATTGGAAAACGTCACTTCCGCTATAACGCGATATGCGGAAGTAGACCACAGGTGTAGGACATCTGTAACAATCAAATGGGTTTAAATACCGGAGCCTTCAACGTATTAGCATCCACGTCTGAAGAAGGAGTTACCTCCGAAACATGTTACGCGGGATGCTAATACAGTGACGGGAGACTATCCATCTGATACCGGTATTGACCAAGCCTGTGCGGTGGTGCACCCAGCTGCTTCCCCGGGATTACCAACTGCCAAGCACCAAGCCCACCGCACCACCTTCTTTTGGTGAGATCAATACCCTATCTGTCCCCGTGTTTTCTGTGATATACATTTGTATATTTATTGCATTTGCACTTTTGTAAAAAATTGGCACTTGCACTTTTTACTGTTTTTAAATTGTGTTTTAACTGTATGTACAATAAAATTTTCTGGTTAATATATTCCCTAAATGGGTCCAGATTCTTTTTAAACATATCAACTCAAACACCCCTGCGCCAATACTCTGCAGACCTAAAAATCCTTTTTGCTGCTTCAGTGGTGTATGCCTCCAGTGGTGTGTTCAGGTAACTGCAACACTGGCTACCTACCTCATAAGGTACAACTACATTTGTTGACCATTGTGGCATATGTGGGCTGCAAGCAATCATTATACATAGTCCAAATAGGATCCTAGTGCAGAAGATTTTACCAGCTAGCACAGGAAAAGCACACGAAATTGAAAATTGATTTCTGTAGAGAATCCCCATTTTATGAGGTCAGAGTAACATAGTAATATTTGTTTCGCTAAAGAAAGATTTATTAAGTAGGCTTTACTGCCGGCAGTTCTGTTTGCTCATTACGGATACATTTCTCGACCATTGATTCTCCTACAGTGACCTCGGTGGCATATTTAGGTATCTGCTTGAATAAATTCCCCTTTCTAATGAGAGGAGATGCTTAAAATATAACGTATTAGAATACAGCGGACCACCAAGAATGTAGATTTTAATTGAGATACCTCCTGGAAGCAGTGACACAAATGGAAATAAGATACATTTAAAAGCAAACAAATCCTGTATTTTATTTTTCCTGTTAATCCAGCTAATAAGAATATTGGTACAAATGCAAATGAGCTGCCAAGGAGAGCAGGAAGAAGGGTTGGGCCTGGGGCATTGACAGGGCTTGCACTGGCCCTGTCAGTGAGTCATCCAGCACCCACATTGCTTGCAGCAGGGCCCTCCAACATCTATGTCTGTCTGTTTTACCCAGTTTGTTCTTTCAGTGTTGTCATCAGTTGTAAAGCGCTATATAAGAAACTAAATAAATAAAAATAAATAAATATGGGTATGGTAACTGCTCTTTTACACTGTGCGTGTGATGCAATCAAAACACAGTACAAAAAGTATGTGCAGCACATGGTGACTGGGTTGACATTCGGGTAAAAAAAACAGTGAACAGCCGTATTGCTTGTGTCGACCTAATGTACTGTCGACCTAGACCCATGTCAACCTTACTGCCTGTCGTCCTAGTAGCGTCGCCCTAACAACCCACACCCTTCCCAACTGCTGAGGTAAATCTCTGGTCGGAGTTGTGGTAGTGATGTAGTTACCTTTGAACACCTAAGGCCCGGTGTAATTGTGTCCGAATTCATCAGCTGTGTAGTATGCCCGACGGACTTGGAGTTTTAAAGGAACGGGGAAATTATTTACAAGGGCCAAAACATAACTTGTACATGACTGTCCCTTTCCAAAATCTTCCTACTTCAGCCTGCATCCCACATGGCCGCTGAACTCTGACGCTATAACATCCGGGCCCCTGGTCTGTTAAGCCGCCTTGTGGGCACAATTTGGTTAACCCTATACTTTTGCACTTTATTTAAATTTGTATATTTACATTGTTTATATGCAGCATTTCCTCAAAGTATGCTTTATAGAGTTTACAGTTTTATAATGTTTGTATAGAGCGAATAAACTCAGCAAAGAGTTTACACAATAATATTACATGTCTTGTGTGAAGACACTTTTAAATAAGGTTTTCATTTTAACTTTGGGACTAAAATAAAATCCAAAACTTTTTCAAATAAATATTTGGGTGTATGTTCTTTTGATCTGTTGATGTTTTCTTTAATGGTGGCCCTTTTCTGTAATGTGGCGCTCTTTTGTGACCGCCCCCTTTTTATAGCCCTTTGAAAAGACCATTTCTAATGTAATCCATCGGAATAAGCAGGGCTGACCCGGGTTTACAGCATTACAGCATTTACTAAAATGTGTAATGGGCATTACAATGTGTGGTATAATGTGTAATACCATGCCCCTTTTTTGTGATGCCAAGCCTCCTTTCCATGAGTCCACGCCCCCTTTCTGAATGTGTACCGATTTCTGCCCTTCAGATGTTGGAGGGTATGCTATGAGCAGCCACAAACAAGATGGCTAGAACAGGGAAAGTACTAGGGCCCTTATTCTGGTTGGTGCGGCCAGAGCCGCACACGGTGCTCTGGCCGCACAAACCAATCCCCGCCCACGAGACGGATCGCCACGGCCGTCCGTACACGGACGGCTGGCGATCCGCATAAAAATGGTGGAGGCGTACGCCTCCACCATGGTGGGAGCTGCCCCCTGCATTCGATGGTCGTCGACCATCGAAGGCAGGTCCGCACGCCCCAGCAGCTCCCGCAAGCTGAGACCACACGGACAATCGTCCGTGTGCTAGCTTGTATGGGGGCTGAGAGCTGACATCCGGCGACGTCAGCTTTCCGCCCCCATCACTGGCGTCATACCCTCATTAGCATGCGTACGCCCCGCGTTTGCATGGGAACGCCCATGAAACGCGGGGCGTATACATAGGGAAATGAGGGCATGAAGCCCCTCACTCCCCTATACGCCCCCTTTGCGGCGTAGTAACGTTATGTGCGGCGAATTCGCCTGCACATGCGCAGATTGACCTCTGCGCATGTGCAGACGGAAAACATCGGCGGTACGGCCGCACGCGGGCCGTACCGCTCGAATCAGAATAAGGGCCTAGGACTTGATACCTACTTTGCATCATCACTGATGCAAACACCTCCATTACTATTTTGCAGCTATTGGTGCTCTCATGCCCAATAACTTGACCAGAGTACTGAAGATACAGTTTTCCCTAGAACCCACATATATCAGGTAGTCCTTGCCTACAAAATGCACATGCATGTAAGAAGTCAGCAGCATTTACCATATCAATATTTGATAGTGGTGTACAAGGACCTGGCGCAGTGCAATGCTGTGCGTCAGGCCCTTGTGTATAATACACTTCCCTGCATGATGCCCCGAGCCCCGCCTCCAAGTCCTCCCACTTCTTCAGTAGAGTCATCTAGTTGCTGCACCATCTCGGCAGCACACAGTCTGTACTGACGGTGCGGCGCCAAGTTTCTTTGCCTGGTTGAAACAGAATCAGGTGAATGTAAAAGCTGAGATTAGAAACAAGGTCAGAAGTCGTGCCCAGGCATTTTTGGGATGGGTCTTTGACGTCACCAATGTTCACTTCCAGCCCTTTCTCAGTCACAGGTCGGTGGAAGCCTCAACCCTACTCACATGTGCTCAGACAACAAAGTCTCCTCGATGCTCTGGGATTTGCATATGAATCTGCGAGTGGATAGCGTCCTGCAATCAGTTTGCACATTTGTGCGGGGTGTTTTCTCTGTCCGGGCGGTGGCTTTCTAATAGCAATCATCTGCAATTTCTCAGATTAGTGATTTATGCTGAATTAGGCCCATGATTGCACGTTCCATTGTCCAAATGTTTATTTTAGTTTGTATAAAGGATGAGAGAGGCTCCATTTACATCGCTGGCACAGACATCAGAAGGCCTTGGCATTGCTGTGGTATTGGGCACTGGATATATAACCGTTGCTGTTAGCTGTGTGTGATCTGGAAGAAAGATGCCATCTGTTTTCCCCGGCACCATCATTAGAATGTGTTAGCTTGCCATGACATTTAGATTTTAATAATATATTTGAACCTCATTACATTCATATTTAACCTGATTTTATCTAGAACATTAGCATATGTGACAGTATAAAGCACCTATCCCCCCACTGCACAAATAAATAAGTTGCACCACATGCCTGGTGCGGGCCAATGTAACTCACTGCCAATTCCTCCTCGAAAGAAGTTCCCTCACTGGCCAAAGGTGGATTTAAAACTCATGGTGCTAGATACGAGTTTGGAACCATCCACCAACAATCCATAGCACTATATTTGTACTGCTGATTGCTGGTGGCATAGATAGAGTGCCTTTAGTCTACCGATAAATGCTCAGCTACATGAACATCGGCATTGAGTATAAATCTGAATCAGGCTCTAGGTCTTTTGGAAGTAGGCTTAATACGTGTGACGCATGTAAATTAAACTGACTTCCCACATAGAGTGGATGAAACCAATTTGTATGTGCAAACATTTTTTATCCTATCTAAGCGACTTTTGGAGTGTGAGCAGGTCTGTGTGATATCATAGCAAAAACACGGTAATTGTGGAATGCTCCTCTCGGAACGTTTTGGACGGCCAATGTATCTTTATGGGGCCCTTCGGGACCTGCTTGGGCCCTAGACAGGTGCCTAGGTGACAGGTGGAAAATCTGCCACTGGCCATTGTCATTTAGGGCGGGATGTATTAATATACATCGCTGCCCTTCACCTGACAGCCGCCGCGATGCTGCCGCATATGTACTAACATATGCGGCTAGCATCGGGTTGCGGTGACGGAGACCCCCGCGATACCTTTGATGTGGTCTGCGGTTGTCTCTGACACATCCCGGTGGCTGCCAGCGCCCCCCTGCGTCTCCTCCTCCCCCCTGCAGCCGGATGTCCTGCCGGCTGTGACACCAGGGGGAGGAGGAGATCTGCCAGGCGAAAACGGGGCGGACGGGTAATGGTAAATAGGAAAATGCAGTAAAACCCCCGTTTGACTGCATTTTCCCTTTAGTACATCCCGCCCTCAGTGTCAGGCTTTCCAGGCAATTATTTATATGGTGACCCAGTTCCGTAGGATGGATAGATAGCTGATCATTCCTGTCCGCAAGGCTGTTGAAGTCGTCCCGAACATTAAAAAAAAAAAAAAAAAAAATTTCCTTTATTTTCCAGAACGTAAACAACCGAATTACTAAATGCACTGATCATTTAGATATTTTTATTCTAAATAACAGGATCTATAATATGGCTGTGTTGTTAAATTAAGATAAAATGTTAATATAAAACAATTCATTTTCTATAATTGCAGCTCTTCCGACACCTCTTTGCTAATTAGTGAGTATCAAGCAGTGAAAGTAAATGAACCCAGAACTTCTGAAATAAATAAATATTGACTTGCAAAAATTGTTGTCGGAACTCTCTGACCAATGTTTCCTGATAGATTTCTGCTGCTGACGGTGACTGTATGACATCCCTTCAGAGAGCAGGCCGACAGCAAACCTATCTGCCTGTGCATTAATCATCTGACCCAGGTGTCCTGCTTCCTATGGAACAAAATAATGACATTTGGAAACCCCAGAAGAGGCAAAGTGCAATGGAAACACAACACTCCGAGGCACAGTTTAGCAAACCGAAAGGAAACTCAAGGGATTCACACTGACACAGTTAGTTTTTTTTTACATAACCAAAGAATATGACAAAAATAGTGTCAGAAAAATGAAAACAGAAATTGGATATATTTTGTGTTCTGGTCTACACAAAGGGGCTGATTCAATCGTAGTGTTTTGAATTTGGCCCTGCCTTGATAATAGGGGTTTGCACATTGGCATGCACATACCTCCCAACCTTTCCTGACCAGAGAGGAGGGACAGCTGCACGCGGCCAAAAATAGGGGTGTGGCTTCCCGGTAAGGGGGTGTGGCCTAAAATTGTGTAAATTTTTGCAAGGGCACCCCCCATTTTCGCCACTTTTGATGCTTAAAATTGTGTAATTTTTGCAAGGGCACCCCCCATTTTCGACACCTTTGGGGCCTGACCACCGGCTCTGTAAGCTGCTGGCCAGCCCCCAGCCTCTCTGCTGCGGGAATAGATGTAATGCGCACAGTGTCTATTCACCGGATTGTAGGGGGGACTCCCAACTCCCCCCCCCCCCCCCCACCGCGGGACACTGCCTTTCCCAGGAGGGACACGGGAATGTCCCCAAAAACCAGGATGTTCCCATGGTATGCAGGACAGTTGGGAGGTATGCATGTGCATGCGCACTTCTGCGCATGTGCAAACCCCAACTATGAATGGCCATAGTGAGTAACGCAGATGCCAGGCCGTTCACAGCAGGGAGGGAGGGACGGGTGGCGGTGCATGGCCATGGGAACTACCAGCGTTTTATGGCATCCCCATGAAAACACTGGGCGTTCCCATAGGTACGCAGGCAGTCCACTGTCTGCCAGGGGAAGGCGGCTGACAAGCATATGACATAAGCCGCCTGCCCTGTCTTCAAGCCGGCGCCCACAAATAGAAGTCGGTTTAGACTGACTTTGATTTGCGAAGGCAGGAGAAATCAATCGATGGTCATTCCAGTGATTTCTCCTGCAGCGCCAGCATGCAAGGGGATGTGTCTACTTTACACATCCCCTCGCATTGGTCGTGGAGGGCATCTATTCGGCGGGGCGGTGACGCAGGTGCTCGGTGCCGAGCTAATCAAAATCACCCTCAAAGTCTGTTTATTAATGACAACCTACATTAGTATATCTGGTGCAAGGCATCTCCAAAGAAGTCAAAGTGTTATAACCTTAAAACATTCAGCAGCAGGTTACAAGAATAAAAAGGGAATCGTTGCCTAATCAAGAAAAAAATTACAAATCTGTGCAGTTAATTTTAAGTAAAAAATGTAATTCCTCAAATGTACCGGACGCAACAAACGTATTTATTAAACATCATGAAGATGCTCTCCCTATAAAAAATATAGAATAATTAAAAACAGCATAACAAAAAGCACAAATTCAGTTAAACCTATTTCAGTGTCCGTGCAAAAGATACAATTTAAAAACATTACATCAAAAGAAAAAAAAAATATTCCTTTTTCATTATTTTGTATTTGGGCATATGCACCTAAATAAACAAATTGGAATTTTAATTCAAATGACCTTTTAAGAATCACATAACTTCCTTATAATTTCAGTTTAAACAAGGCGCCAGACACTGACATAGGGCCTCCTGACTCTTTGCCGTGGTGCCTATGTGTTTTCAGAAAGATGATTTATGAGTTATAGTAAACCACATTTACAGTACTGTAGTATCATTTTACAGGGACTTCAGCCTTTTATGTAGAAATAAAGATAAAGCAATCTACTGCAGGGTTCCGTTAACATTCGTTAGAACCTACTCTACATCCATTGCATTTGTCAAAACACAATTACTGTACTTCAATCGAAAGTGATAAGAAGGTGCAAAGACCTGATGCATCTTTAATTGGGTATCATTCACCTTTTATCCCACTTAATAGAGAGCTTAGATTGTCTGGTCATTAGAAAAGGACAAATACACATCCAAACGGGCAGACAAAAAGCACAGTCAGCAAGGTGGCTAATAATGTCTAGAAGCACAATCAGGCCTTTACTAATTTGAATGCAATTAATTACTTTTCATAGAGTCTTCAGTTCATTAACTTCTTCACTGCTAGGGGTGAATGGAAATAATACAAATACAAATGCTCATTAACAGCATCCATGCAATGATAGATCTAATATTTTGTGTAGCGGCTGATGTCATCACGTGCACAGACAATGACATCACTGTGCTTGCCCAATCATCACAATTGATCCGTTAAGAGCCCAGGGACGGTGGAAAATTAATAAGAAAACCCAAGCTTCCATGGTGACTCCTACAGGTAGGTTCCAACACTTCTTTCATTATTTAATCTGTTATGTAGATACAAAACACTTTACTGCAGTAAATAAAAAGAGCGAAAACATGCAAATCTACATAAAAAAGAAAGAAAAAAAAGGAAATAAAATGGTACTTGTTTCCTAGCACGGCCATAAATCTTGGCCATCGGGGGTAATTTTAGCGCACTGCGACGCGACCGACGCGATGCCCCCGATTTTTACATTGAAATGCATTGAAAACAGTGAAAAATCGGGTCGGTCGCGTCGTGTGCACCTAAAAATGGTAAAATGGTCCAGACGTGATGCCCCCGATTTCCCCATAGGGAACAATGTTAAATGCCTCAATTTACCTGCGATGACCCGATTTCCCATAGGAAACAATGTTAAATGGATCAATTTACCCAAATCAGCATAGGGAATAATGGTAAATGGGCCAGAAACCCCCAAAAAACCCACAGAGCAGTGGAATGTCCCCCCAAAAGTAGTTGACGCCACCCCGCAATCAACGTGAACCCGAAGCGTGGCGAGCGCAGCGAGCCCGCGAGGGGCGGCGGTACGCGTCCTCCGACCTTTTCATGCCCTACTATCCACTAGGGCAGGGGTGGCCAACCAGTCAGAGGTAAAGAGCCGAAAAATATCGGTAGTCAAGCTAAAGAGCCGACATCATGCGCGTGCCAAAGGCGCATGCGCCAAAAAAAGGGGCGTAATCTATTTTGACCCCTTGGGTGGGTGTGATACAAATATGCCTCCAATAGTGCAGTGCCATATATACATATGCCCCCAATAGTGCCAGATACACATATGCCCCCCACGGTGCCAGGTATGCACCACACGGTGCCGGGTATGCCCCCACAGTGGCAAAAAGCTGGTATGACCCCACAGTGCCACAAACTGCTATGCCCCCACAGTGCCACAAACTGCTATGCCTCCACAGTGCCACAAACTGCTATGCCCCCACAGTGCAAATTTCCCAGCAGCAGCACTCACCGTTGTTGTTGCTGCTGCTGCCGGGCGGGGAGAGGACCTGGCGTCCCCCTGCAGTCCTGTGATGTCACCGAGGGGAGGAGAGCACAGCACACCGCGCGTCTCCTTCCCCCTCACTTCCCTGTGACTGGGCCGCCCACCAATCAAAGCTCGCTGGCCGGCTCCTGATTGGCTGCTGGCCCACGAGCTCTGATTGGCGGACGGCCCAGTCACAAGGATGCACAGTAAGGGGTAGGAGAGATGCGCAATGCGTGCTCTCCTCCCCTCAGAATGAGAAGGGATTCAGGGAACCGGCAGCAGGGGGGACTGGGACAGACGGTGGGCGGCGAGCAGCAGTGGGAGCAGGAGCCACACTTTACAAGGGGGAGAGCCGCATGAGGCTCAAGAGCCACAGGTTGGCCACCACTGCACTAGGGCGTGGAGTGAGAATAGAATAGTGTGGCGAGCGCAGCGAGCCACCGAGCCCGAAGCGTGGCGAGCGGACGCGGATACCTTCACAGGTAAACGCGTCCCTTCGCGGCCTTCACAGGTATCCGCGTCCCCTCGCGGGGCTCGCTGCGCTCGCCACGCTTCGGGCTCGGTGGCTCGCTGCGCTTGCCACACTATTCTATTCTCACTCCACGCCCTAGTGGATAGTAGGGCATGAAAAGGTCGGAGGACGCGTACCGCCGCCCCTCGCGGGCTCGCTGCGCTCGCCACGCTTCGGGTTCACGTTGATCGCGGGGTGGCGTATAGTACTTTTGGGAGGACATTTTTATGTTCAGGGGTGTTTTGGGGGGTTTATGGACCATTTCACATTGTTCCCTGTTGAATTGGGTAAATTGAGGCATTTAACATTGTTCCCTATGGGAAATCGGGGGCATCGCGTCGGGAGCATTGCATACGATTTTTTAGCACGCATGCGATGCGACCGACCCGATTTTTTATCCTGCGATGCACAAGATTAGAATCGGTGTGGCCGTGCTAGGAAACAAGTACCAATAAAATCTTCTCAAGACTGCCAGTTATTTATCAAAGGTTTGTCAATTAGTGTAATGCATGCATGTCCAAACTATGGCCCTCCAGCTGTTGTGAAACTACAAGTCCCATCATGCCTTGCCACAGTTGTGCTATTAGCGAATGCTAAAAGTATGGCAAGGCATGCTGGGATGTGTAGCTTCATAACAGCTGGAGGGCCGCAGTTTGGACAAACATTTTTACATCTTTTTTTAGCAGATGTAGCAAAACATAGATTGTAAGCTTGCAGCAGGGCCCTCCTACCTCTATGTCAGTCTGTTATTACCCAGTTTGTTTTATCACTGTCTGCAATTGTAAAGCGGAACAGAATATGCTGCTCTATATAACAAACTATAAATAAATAAAAAAAAAAACATTTATTCGACTTCTATGGTATTTATTAGAGGGGACATATTTAGCACAATCTGTGGATATGATGAATATTTTTGCCTAAATTTGCAATGTGAAAATACATATTGTTATGCAAATCACTATAAAACTGTTGCTGGGCTCCAATAAGAGCTGGAACCAGGATGAAAGTTTCTGCTTCCTGGGTCAGTGTTTATTGGGCATGACCGACAGATGCATCACTTGGAGGCGGCGACAGAGAAGGATCCACTTCAGTGGCAGAACTATAACCACCTCACTGTCACTCCTGTGGTCTAGCTCTAGCTAGATGTTACCACAGGCATATGAGGCTGACTTGAGGGAAACTTGGGAGCCTTGATGAGGCCAGTGGCGTAACTATAGCTCCGCAGCCCGGTCCCGGCCGGCTCCTGCTGCAATGAAAACTGACAATTAGAAAATGGCTGCCCCCATACTGCAGACAGTTTTCTGTCTGCAGTATGGGGGCAGCCATTTTCTAAGAGTCCATTTTCATTGTAGCAGCAGGAGCCGGCCGGGACCATGACGTCAGGAAGGTCCCGACAGAGAGCCGGGCGAGACCCAGACCGCGGGTAAGAAGGGGGGGCAGGTTAGGTGGGGGGGGGGGGCGCCGAATAAACGTGCGGTGGGGGGGCGCTAAATAGTTAGTTACGCCCCTGGATGAGACTGTTTTGTGCATACCAGCAGGAACCCCGTACAGTAGCTTGAGATTTGACCACAGGAGTAAAATGTAAAAGTCTTTATTGACCACAGAAGTCAATATTAATAATTGAAGACTTTGAAGAAAGGTATTGGTAATAGTAACTAATAATAGCCAATGAAGTATATACATTACTGGTAAATAGCAAGATGATAAATAGCTGCAGTGAGAACATTGATGAAGTTTAACAGTATTATATAGCATAGGTGTTGAAGAGAAGTTGGTGCAGGGTAATGATACTGATGAAGTCCAGAGCATATATGAATACTGGGCAATGACTGGTGCAGTGTAGGAGGACTGATAAAGTCCAGAATAAATGCAGTAATGCAGATGATAATGTCAGTAATGGAATACTGGCCGCTGTGGACCTGTAAGATACCACGGAAGCAGGGTCATGATATGGGAGCACATATGGTGAGGAACATCGACAATGGGCTCACCGATGATGAGGAATAAAGCTGATGCTGTACAGATGGTGAATAGTATCAATGAAGGAAGCACCCTTAATGATGAATAGCGGTAAAGAAGCACCGATGGTGATGGGTATCGATGAAGGAGACACAGATGGTGATGAGGGTCAATGATGGACACACCGATGGAACTGAAGTATTGATAGTGGAACACATGACAGGCAGGGATTGCAGCAGTGTCAGGTTATGTCTGGAGACACACTGTAGAGGTAAGAATATACGTCTTATTACCTAGATCGTGACACTCACACAGTATGGCCACAACTATTACCACTGTAGACAATGTGGCGACTATGGGATTCAGAATTAGGGACATTGGGGACGTACTGTGTAGGTGCCACCACTGCACATGCTCAGAAGAAAAAAAAGAGTCATGTCCTTTTTTTATCTTTTTAGTTATGTAATGTAAGAAAAGCTGCCTTGGTCCCCCACACTGGGAAGAGGACATAGCACTTTAACCTGAGTTTCTTTAAAGTGCTGTGGGTGTAAAATGTTCTTGTTATAATTGTGTTTAATTGTTGTAACTGGTCTCAAAAAGATGTAGTCACTAATGTACTGACTCACAAAAGAAGTTCTTCTGGCATAACCTTGTTCTCGGAGTGACAAGTACAGAGTCCTGGAGCTATATTGTATGGGGAGAGGTCAACCCCCCTGGAAGTGGTGGAGAGGTGAAATAAATACTCGAAGAGGTTAATTGCTGCGGGGAATAGACGCGGTGTGCATGCGCACACATCTATTCACCATTGACAAGCAGGTGGCAGCGGGGACTCCCAACTGCCCCCTCCGCCAAAGGACACTGCTGGCCCCGGGTGGGATGCGGGAACGTCCCCTAAAACTGGGACATTCCCGCGGTAAATGGGACAGTTGGGAGGTATGTATCTAGTTGTACTTATGGTTTACTGACGGTCTATGAGGAATTTGTGTTGCTATACAAATACTTAATGATGACGATCCACAATTCTTATTCTATCTTTTTTTTTGTCATTGAAGAAGTTAACTACAATTTGCATCATTAGACATGGCGTGCACGTCTCAAGAAAGCTTGGTTTAAAAAAGAAACAAAGTCTGCAAACTATTATGTGCTCCACTGAAGTCTCCACTGCTGGTTAATCTCTGTTCAGTTCTACTGATTCCACCAGCTCCAAATCATTCTGTTCTCTCCGCTGATACTCTCTGGACAGAACTGCAAATTTAATTTATTTTTGTTCCAAACCTTCAGTTTGCTTAACATGATGTGGACTAGAAAATCTTCAGAGTAATGGAAATGATTTCTGGACATGCGGAAAGAGATATGCAGAAATATTGACTTTGGGCAACTATTTTTGACTTCGTTAAAAGTAATTTTTACCAATATTATTGCTTTAATGTATAATGGCTGAGGACCTATGAAACTTATAATAAATGGCCCATGCTCTGCAGTACCAATGAAATAAAAAAGTGCAGTATCATTATCATCAGGTTTATAATATGTTATGTCATATTTCACTTTTAAATTATAAAGAATATACATTTATTTATTTATCTTTATTGCTTGATGAATGCATCATCTTATTCCTGTTACATCCAAATGACATTGGTTACTTTCAGTGAAGATAATTTGTCAAAATAAGTCATTATTTCCCTGTTCCCTATTCAATAGATAGTAATCATCGGTGAGATATTATTTAATCTCATCTATGTTAGCTGGGCTTTAGCTAGGGTGGTGCTGTCTGTGCTTTCACCAAGGGTCTGATGCCCTAGGGGTGCCCCATGGTGGCTACCCCAGTCCTGGATGGACCTGTCAACACACTCGTATATGGTTGACGGATCGACGGCATCAAGATCGTCAGTCACACAGTCGATCACTTTTAGTCAGCGGCATCTAGTTGACTAGTCTAAAGATAGTTGACAGCATCTAGATCGACAGTGACGAAAGTTAGACGCAAGTGTTAGGTTGATGGGGAAGGGATCGACAGTCAGGCCTAGCAACAGGGGGAGTCAAAGGGGATAGCTAACCTGGGCCCTGACGATCAGAGGGGCCCCAAATTCAGCTACTCATCCCTGCACTCAGCCGCCCGGCAATCGATTGCTGTGGGCAACTGGCACTTAATCCCCCCTAACAAGAATTTTTGCAGGTGCGGTGCCGCTGGGACGCGGGAGGGGAGAAGAGAGGAGGCCTCCAACTGCAGTGGCAGAACATGCAGCTCCTGGCCGCAGCTTACACACACTGACATGAGCCGGTGCTGCTGCAGAAGGCCTCCTCCAATACGCCCACCATCCCTCATTGCTCCACACAACTACTAGTGCTTAATGGGGTGGGAGGCAACCAGAAATATCAGTGTATGGGCCCCCAAGATTTCTGTTGCTGGCCCGTGTATCATAAAATACAGAAGAACAGAAGAAGAAGAAAAGACTAGGAAGAAGGCAGAAGCAAGTAAGGAAAATGCTAAGGGTTGTCCCATCAGAATTTACCTTTGCACAAGCCCCTTATATGCCACTCAGACCCTCCCACTTCCTCTTTTATGCCATCGGTCCCCTCCAGATGCTCGCTATGTGCCATCAGGCCTCCACTATGGGGTAAATTTACTAACATGGGAGTTCTACTGAAGATGGGATGTTGTTCATAGCAACCATATTCTGCTTCTTACATTTTTAGCACCTTCTAGAAGATAATAGATAGCATCTGACTGGTTGCCCATAGCGACCTCCCATCTTCAATAGACCTCCTATCTTAGTAAACTTAAGCTGGCCATACATCAGAAAGATCGATCTTAAGATCGATTGCGCTCATGATTGTGTACAATTTTCCTTGAAATCCCTGGCAGTCCTTGGTGGTTTTTGGACACACAATCTACACACAATCCATCATACAATCAGTCATACAATCCATCTGCTGCATGATTGTGTATACAAGATGTGCACACAATCTGCATACAATCCATCATACAATCAGTCATACAATCCATCTTATGATTGATTGTATGATTTGTGTACACAAGATGTGCACACAATCTGCATACAATCCATCTTACAATCAATTGAGATTGTATGATTGGGTACAATATCTTTCAGATGTATGGCCAGCTTTACTCCTACAGTATAGTATGTCTTTTATGTGCCCCCAAAAGCCTCTTTAGGCATGGTATAAGCAACATAAAACTCTTACACGTTTCCCTTGTGTGTTAGAAATATGGGGATTATTCTGGTTTATTCGCAAGGGTGCGAATTCACAGTCCACCAAATCCCCTCCCCCCCTCGCAGCATGTGTCCCCACGCACAGGCTGTGAATGGATGATTAACATAAACATCCATTCGCATGCTGCGGGGAAGACCCACATCTTTCACCGACCATTGAAAGATGTGGAAGGTGCGGGCATAATAAAGTGACTTTCACTTGCATGCTGGGACGGAAATGAGCTGGAAGCTGACATCCGGTGAGTGTCAGCTGCCCGCACCCGCATCACCGCAGAAATGTGCATGCACACTAAAGAAACATCGGCCCCTGTGCGAACGCAGACTAGCTGCGTACGGACCAGAATAAGGGCCTATGTGTGAACAGACTTGAGGATGTACACACCAGATGATTCCTTACATCTGCATGCAGTCCAGTTACTAAACCAGTGGATTCTTTTAATTGATGAGAAAGCGGGTACAGCCGTACACACTATTATACATACTGGTTGAAGGAGTTGAGCTTCTGTGGGGCAGGGTCATACAGCTCAATAGCCTGTAAGTGTATGTAGGTACCGGATAGCAGAGCAGGATGCTGGAACAGTGTCTACAACAGCAGGTAAACTCATATCTCACTTGAACGAAGTGGAAGACTACTGTCTTACCCTGTAGCACTGTTACACAGTCCCAGGATGTAGTAGCCTCTGTGGCCATCTTGGTAGAAGGAACAAAGCTTCCTTCGAGTAGCAGCTTTATAGTGTGCAGAGTAGCGCACTCGTCTGTCAACTACATGTGCCATTAGAACCCTGCACATGCCGCGCTCAGGAGTTTCTGGCTTTGTTTGGAAACCCGAGTGTGGCCGAACACGGAAGCTGGCGTCAGATTCTCGTGAAACGCCGAGTCTATAAAAGCTTGGTTTCCCAAGAATTCCGCTCCATTTCGCAGTCACGCTTCCTGCTGCTCACAGCTCTGCTGTTCACGGCGGTGGCGGACTTCTGGGGTGTTGTGCACTAGGGTGTTTTAAACTTTAACTGAGGGGTGTTGTGCAGACTGCAGAGGGGTGCTGTGTGTAGTGCATGCAGAGTCAGACTTCAGAGGGGTTTGGCACTGGGGTGTTTAACTTGAAATTGTCATCATCAATCACTCAGAGTCATTAGTGTGCAGAGGGGTGCTGTGCAGTGCAGACAGAGGGGTGTTGTGCAGTGCAGAGTAGACAGAGCGGTGTTGTGTGCAGTGCATGCAGACTGCAGAGGGGTTTGGCACTGGGGGGTTTAACTTGAACTTGTACATTTTGTCATCAATCACTCAGTCATCATTACATTAGTGTGCAGAGGGGTGCTGTGCAATGCAGACAGAGGGGTGGTGTGAACTTGTGCAGTGCAGACTATACACCATATATACTGTCAGAAACAGAACAAGTTCAGTGTGTGATTGTTCTGCATCCACGGTCCACACATTGTTATTCAAGGGCCCTCCATAAAAAAGAAATACAATATAAAAATAAATTTTGCTATAATATAACAATTATATAAAAAAAAAATCCTAATAAATTTTTCTTGTCTTTAATTATTCATTCTTTGTGTGTAGTGCACCCATAGAATACACTGTCAGAAGGTGGCTGTGTGATTGTTCTGCGTCCAAGCAGCGTTATACAAGCTGCGCATTAAAAACATTTTAAAAATCCTCTGCCATTTTTCTCATCTTTATTCTTTGTGTGTACTGCACCCATAGTATTTTTTGCCCATTTTTTTTTACAAGCTAAGGGTGCGTGGGCTATGTGCTTTTTGAGGCCTACTTTTTCAACCTGCCATCCTGTTTGCTGCTGCAGTGACACTCCTAGATGAGCCACGTGTTTGTGCCGCACACTTGTGTGGCTAAGCATAGTTATCCAGCTATCTCTGTGCAACCTTTTGCCCTAAAAACAATATTGTGAGGTGTGAAGTGGTCAAAATTGTCTGAAAAGGAAATTAATGTTATTGAGGTTAATATTACTCTAGGGACAAAAAAAATAAATTACGTGATTTGGGCGTTTTTTGACCATTTTTCATCCAAATCCAAAGCTTTTCACCATTGTTCGACAAAGCCAAATCCAAATCTTCGGCCCCAGCGCTCATCCCTACTAGGTACATCTCGTCCTGTGTAAGGAGGAGAGCTTACAGTAAAAAGTTAATCGGAAAGGGGACATGCTTAACATGTATAAATATATCAGTGTACAATATAACGAACTGTCAGGCACCCTCTTTGCTTTGAGGAAGGACTCTTGGACACGTGGGCATGAGTTTAGACTAGAGGAGAGAAGATTTCGTACCCTTAAAAGAAAAAAACGTATTAACGGTCAGGGCAGTAAAATTGTGGAACACTATTCCTGGAGAGGTGGTGTCGGAAGAGACAATATATTCTTTTAAAATAAGACTGGACAGTCATCTATTGGGAAAAAAACATCCAGGGATACAAATAACTATTAAAATCTGTATATAATTAAATCAGATTTCAGTTATGTAAGGGGTGAAGCAAATATATCATGCACTTTAATAACGATGGTTGAACTTGATGTATTCAGCCTTAACTACTATGTAACTATGTAGAGTGGGAAAAGTTTTGGAATGAAAGACGTTGAGGAGTTTAAGAGCTTTGTAGGTGAGGGAAAGTAATGTTACAAAGCATGGAATCTGTAGAGAACAGGAATCCAATGCAGGTATTGGCAGAAAAGAGAGGCAGAGAAAATGCATCATAATGGAAAGTCTAGCATAAGACAAGTTTAGGAGAGGAGGGTATTGGGGGGGAAGAGAAGGTTGCAATATTTAAGATGAGAAATAATAAGGGAATGGTCAATTGTTTTGGTAGTATCAAGGGAGACGGCTCCTGTGAGACTAATAAACCATCCCCATTCAATGCTTGGAGTGGAAGAGTTGTAGGCAAGGTGAAGCACCTTTAAATATTCAGGGCCGGCGCCACCACTAGGCAAGTCTAGGCATTTGCCTAGGGCGCCGGCCACTGGAGGGCGGCATTTCGCCCCCCATGCCACGGGGTACCTGTTGTGCCGCCTGGGGAGGAAGGGGTGTCTATTCCGGGATCTGACAGGAGCCTGCGCGGGTACCTGTCCTGCGACGCTTTGTGTATAAACCTGGCGGGGGTCCCTGCAGTGAATAATAAATAACTAGCACTATGCGGCAGCGCGGGAAGCGCTTCTATTTTGAAAACACTGGCCGCACGCTGATTCAGCCAATCAGCGTGCGGCCAGTGTTTTCAAAACAGATGCGCTTCCCGCCCGACCGCCGGATAGAGCTAGTTATTTATTATTCACTGCAGGGACCCCCGCCGCCGCTGCCAGGTTTATACACAAAGCGTCGCAGGACAGGTACCTGCGCAGGCTCCTATCAGATCCAGGAATAGACACCCCTTCCTCCCCAGAAGGCGCAACAGGTACCCCCCCACACACACACACACACCATGGCACTGTGGCGCCCCCACCCCAACTCGCCTGGGGCGCTCTGGTGCCTTGCACCAGCCCTGTAAATATTGCAAACAAATAAGAGTAGAATTGTTAATACAGGATGAGTATGGCTTATTCAAAATACTCAGAACCGGAAGCATTTTGGATAATGGATTATTCCATAGTACTAAATATTTTTATATTTCAATGAGGTATCTTGCATTTATGTTGTAAAAACACACACACAAATATATTTTATTTGTGCATAAAACAAGGTTTTAAAACATGAGTTTTGTACTATCAGACACTGAATTTAAATGCCAAGCAATCATTTTCTTGCACATATTTAATGCCAGTTACATATCATGTCCTTAGTAGTGCCAGTTACATATCATGTCCTCAGGAGTGCCAGCTACATATCATGTCCTCAGGAGTGCCAGCTACATATCATGTCCTCAGGAGTGCCAGCTACATATCATGTCCTCAGGAGTGCCAGCTACATATCATGTCCTCAGGAGTGCCAGCTACATATCATGTCCTCAGGAGTGCCAGCTACATATCATGTCCCCAATAGTGCCAGTTACATATCATGTCCTCAAGAGTGCCAGTTACAGATGTCCCCAGTATTGCCAGTTGCATATCATGTCCCCAGTAGTGTCAGTTACCTATCATGTCCCCAATAGTGTCAGTTACATATCATGTCCCCAGTAGTGCCAGTTACATATCCTGTCCCCAGTATTGCCAGTTACAGATGTCCCCAGTAGTGCCAATTACAGATGTCCCCAGTAGTGCCAATTACAGATGTCCCCAGTAGTGCCAGTTGCATATCATGTCCCAAGTAGTGCCAGTTACAATTTCCCCAGTAGTGTCAGTTGCATATCATGTCCCCAGTAATGTCAGTTACATATCATGTCTTCAGTAGTGCCAGTTCCAGATGTCCCCAGTAGTGCTTTTAAAAAATAAATTCTGGAAACTACAGTACGGTTTTTGGAATAATTTAGATAACTGATATCTGGATAAGGGATACTCAACCTGTAATTTGTTCCAGGATTACCTCTCAAAGCAAGATTATTTGCAGGTTTTGTACAGTATACTACATGAACATGTAGATTTCGGGACTGGCTGTAGGTGATGCTCATCTTCCTTTACCATTGCAATAGATCAATGGTCCTAATACAGACCTGATAAGGGTAAATACTGGCTGCTTTATTTTTACATTTTAGTTTCAACACACCCCACCCAAATCTAACTCTCTCTGCACATGTTACATCTGCCCCACCTGACGTGCACATGCAGCCTAATTCAAACATGATCGCTGGGCAAATTTGTTCTCAAAATGGACAAAACCATGTGCCCTACAGGCGGGGCAAATGTAACATATGCAGAGAGAGAGAGAGAGAGAGAGTTAGATTTGGCTGAGGTGTACTGAAACTGAAATGTAAATTGCAGTGTAAATACAACAGCCAGCATTTACCCTGCACAGAAACAAAATAAGTCACCCAAATCTAAAGCGCACACTTATCTTTAATGTTGACACTGGGGACTGCGCATCACTGTCACTAGAGGGTGTACACATGGAGCGACCCATACTTCCATTTATAGTCAGATCACAAATACAGTAGGGCTTAAATTGCCCCGTGTGTATGCCCCTTAACTCTCTATGCACATGTTATATTTGCCTCACCTGCAGTGCACATGGTTTTGTTTATTTTTAAGAACAAATATTCCCTGCAATCAAGTCTGAATTACAGTAGGACAAATATGAGCACTGTCTTAATGCTCTCAATGCTGCTAGTGCGCAATTTCTGCCTGTTGATTCCCAATAACAAAGAAACATTTTTGTTATTCTGTAAGTTAGATCATTCGAAAATCTTTATTGCTTGTTATACATTTTTGCTAGTCTGTAACATAAGGACTGCAAATAAAACAAACTTTATTAGATGTCATGCTTTTTTTGCTGCTGTTTGCTCTGGAACATAAGAAATGCAGCTGTAAAAACTTTATTCATTGTTCTGATGTTTTGATGCTGTTTACTATGGATGAAAAGGAATGCAAATGTAATATCTTTATAAGATGCTGTGCTTTAAAAAAAAAAAAATTAAGCAAAATGATCAATGCAACCAAGGCATCATATACAGTACACAAAAACATATGACAAGCTCCCCATTTTGCACTCGAATTTTTGGAGGTAAAGTAGTTACAGACATAGAGACCGCTGATTCCTTCTGTAGTGCCAGTCACATGTGTATGTTGGCAGTAATGAACAACAGTAAAGACTAAAAAGCTAAATATATGACGGAACTGCGATAAAGGGCTGGAAGAAGCAGTGTAACTTTTTTTTTTGCAAAGCACAGGAAGGTACAAATAATAAATTAACCAAGTATTATAGAAACACCTGGAAGCAGTATTTTCTCACCCTTATGTGGTATCAGGGCCGTGTAACTATATATTTTGGTGCCCTGTGCCAGAAAGGGAATTGTTGCCACCCCACCATGTCATAATAGGAACAGTGTGCACCCCAAAAAATTAGAAGCATGGGTTCCAGGGGAAGGGGCGTAGCCATATAATAGTACCAATAACACCTTAATGCCCATTATACATTATGCTGCGCACGATAATGCCCATTACACAATATGCCACACACCATAATGCCCATTACACATTATACCACACACAGTAATGCCAATAACACAATATGCCACTCCGTAATGACCATTACACATTATGGCACAAACACACATAATTCCCCAGTAGTGCCCCTCATCCCTCATACAATGCCCCTAATAGTGCCCCTTACACAATGCACCAGGTAAATTATATATACAGTATACATATATATATATATATATATATATATATATATATATATATATATATATATATATATATATATAGACGTGCGGATGGGCGTCATGAGTGACGCCCATCCACACGTCAGTATCTTGGTCACCAAACCGGGGAAGGCACCTTGCAAGTTGATATCACGTTTATCTCAGGAGTGCCAACCATCACCACATTGCTATATATATATATATATATATATATATATATATATGTATGTATAGGTGACCTGTTTCCGCAGGCTCTGTTGCTGCTCCCCCTACCCCCACAGCCAAGCACCCATCCACTCCCTGCCGACAAGCACCCGTCCACTCCTTGAGTCCCCGTCCACTGCCCTTTACCGCTGCTCCTCTCGAACAAACATTTCAAATAGCATCGGTTCATGAGCCAATCAGAAATTGTGGTCTGGCAGATAATCTCTAACCGATGCTGCCGGTCCACAAGGTCTGATAGGCTGGCATTTGAAATGTTTGTTGGCAGGGAGAAGCGGCAGAGGATGGGGAGAAGATGGGCGCTTGGTGGAGGATAGTGGACAGGGAGCGGATGTTCGAGTGGTGTAGTCAGCTGGCGCTGTGGGCAAGGCAGATGCACTGTGGGCAAGGCACCACTGGCACACACATAGTTATGGTCCTACGTGGTATGTACAAATGCAAAGTACAAAGATGGTAGTAATTTAACACTAAAGGCTCATACACACTGGGTGACTTTGACCTGAAAGGCGCTCAAAACTACTAGTTTGAGTGGCTTTCCTGGCGATGATGCGTGAGTGCCCATCACCGCTCATCGCTGGTATTAACAGCACATAAGTGGCTTTGATGACGGCTTTGCATAGCGCTGCCATATGTTTGCCATAGAGAAGAGACTATTCCTGGAAAATACAATGTTTGCAGATCGTTTGTTATTTTTTTACCAGGTATATTGATGACCCGCTCATCATTTGGGTAGGTAATAAGAATTATTAATATGTGATGAAGAGATGGTTAACTACTTGGACGTCTCGATTCATAAAGAGGGCCACCTACTCCATACTAGCATTTATTACAAGAGCACAGACAAAAATAATGTACTACACTCCAGTAGTCAACATCCGCTAGCTCTTAAAAAACCATTACCTTATTTGCAGTTTTTGCATGTCAGACGGGTAGCTAGTGACACTGAATCTGCTCAGAGACAAATGGAAGAAATGGTGAAATAATTCCTTCAAAGGGGATGTAATAAAAAAAGGACTTGGAAGCTGCTAAATTAAAGGCCCTCTCTAAAACATGAGAGAAATGTCTAATGATTAGTCCTGTGCAGAAAAAACAAGTACTACCTCATGTAAGTAAATTCACCCCTGCCAGTAACATTATTACATCCACCTCAATCAGCCGTTGATTACAACAGATAAACAGCTACCTGGTTTACAGAACACATGTCTTCTCAATTGCCACGAACATGGGAGAAACTTGCGTGATTACCTGGTAAAGGGTGATGTTACTCTGGGTACCCCAGAACGGTCCCATTACCTCTCACAGGACCTTATTCTGGTTGCGGCGGCCAAACGTACGTACATCCCGTATCAGCGTACGTTTCCGGTATGCGGCCGTGAAGCGAAAGTCTACCCACAAAACATCCGCATACGGACAGCCACAAACACCGAAAAAGGGGAGTGGCGTACAGTTGAGCGTACGCCGCCGTACACGGACGGATCACCGATTAGACTCCGACAACTGGCGTACAACAGAGCGTACGCCACCGTTTACGTCTCTCGTCCGTCTTCCCACCGACATCTTGCGGCTATCTGAGCATACGCCACCGTGCACGGACGGGTCTCTATTGTTTTCAATGGAAAACTCAGCGTATGTCACCGATCGTGAGAGTGAGCGTACGTCCGTGCACGCTGGCATACCCTTCACATATATGGACCTGCTAATCTAGCCTTTCAACTACGATTAAGACAATTAAATGAAATTCTAATTGTTATTCCATTATTGTTTTATATTACCTCAATTGTCTACCTTAATGAACACCCTAATATAAATACATTTTAACCCTCCTTACATGTATATTTATTATGTTCTAATGTTGCATTTTAATCACTATCTATGTGTCCCCACATTGCTTTTACTTTTAAATAAAATCATGGTGTTGTTTGTGTGTATGTACTGAATTATGTCCATAATTAGTTTGTTCCGATTTTTTTACATGTACACCTACACTGATGTTATGTGTGATGATTTCATCTAACAACATTAAACATTCATGCATTTTTACTATGTTATTTTACTCAAAAACACACACATTCACACATCAATCGTTACTCCTCACCTCAAAATACAAATATAACTGACATTACACATCTGTATGTACCTGCCCTTACAAACCCTCAAACATATTTTTGATTAACAACACAGGCAACTTCTAACTGTACCGAATTTTTTTTTTTTTTTTTAACAAACATTAAAACTTTTTTTTTTAAATTAAATGCGGGCCTCCAGTTGGGCAAAAAGTATATGTAAATAGAGGAGGGTCAGGAAGATCTCCCTAATAATCCGTGCCACCTCCTCCTGGTGCTGTTCAGTGTCTGTAGTGAAGGGAAAAAAAATAAAAAAATAATATATAATATACACAAATGTTTGTTGTATTTTAACATAATAACAAGTTGTGAGTTAAGTGTGAAGGCCACATACGTTTTTCAACTACATTGAAGATGGGTCTGCTGTAAACACAGTACTAAAAATTAATATGTTTACACACACATACTGTACATATTACATAACATTAAATAAATTCCTCCTTCTTGGATGAATGTATGCTGTATCCCAATTGGTAGGTTTGTGTTGGGGGACTCACCTCTAACCTCACAATTAGGCTGTGCTATTTAAGGGTTATGACATTGTTGCGGCTTAAGCACTCCTTACTATTTAAAATGTAGGACACTGCTATACAAATTATAGGCCTACAGCTATGTTTGTAAAGCATGCATCCGCATGGTCTCACACACTATTACCAAACCAATCTATAAATTAACGTTGCACATCATGCTTGGAAGTGTAGTTACACAACACCTGGACCCACATAACTTCCACACCACTAATGTAGGATATGTCATTGGATGTACTGTTATGTCAATTATTCAAGGGGTGAGGCATGGCCACACTCAAAAAATCCACCAAGGGGACCCTTGTTCCTGGAGAAGGACAGGCCACACCTCAGGGTCGACCTGCAGTGATATGTTGCAACTAATGATGATGTTGTTGTGATTGTTTATGTGTAGAAATGTGTAGGTAAACATTAGGCACATTATTTACTTACGGCTAGTTGAGGCATCCTGCTCGCCGCTGGTTGGGTGTCCTGTGTTGGTGGTTGGGGGAGTCAGGAGCAAGGGGGATGGGATTGGAGTTGGGATAGAGGTAGTGGGTTGGAGTGGGGATTGGAAAGGTTTTGGGGTGGGTGGTGGGGAGTTGTAGGGGGTTGGAAATTGGGTGGGGGTAGGGGTGTGGGTGGGGGTAGGGGTGTCGCTGGTGAAAGGGGAGGTTAATATGGGGTGGGCACCAGCAGGCCCCAATGTCTCCTCCTCCTCATCCTCTTCCTCCTCCCGGGCTGCCTCCTCCTCCTCTTCCTCCTCCCAGGCTGCCTCCTCCTCCTCTTCCTCCTCCCGGGCTGCCGCCTCCTCCTCCTCTTCCTCCTCATCCTCTTCCTCCTCCCGGACTGCCGACTCCTCTTCCTCCTCATCCTCTTCCTCCTCCCGGGCTGCTGCTTCCTCCTCCTCTTCCTCCTCCCGGGCTGCCTCCTCCCGGGCTTCCATGCGTGCCCTGGCGTGTGCTGAAATGTTCATGTTGATGGTATAGAAATAGAAGGTTGGGTTTCATGAAAATGGGGGACATAAAAATTCACATTAGTCATGCTCATAACATTACAAACGATCATTTCAGATATATTTAATACATTTTTCATGCTAACAAATTGATATGCTACACACAAAATCAGAGGGTATACATATAACCCCCATATACCCCCCATATACACCCCATATACCCCCCATATACACCCCATATACACCCACATACTCATGCAGGTCAGACCAGCGCCGCTGAACCTGCCCCAGGCTTCTGCGGACGCCGGTCCGGCTGTAGATTAAGCGGCGGGCAGCATTATACGCCCGCCGCTTATTTTGATTTGAAAGATATGGGCCCCTGGGCCCCATGCGCTGGTCCATTACTTGGACCAACGCCAGCAGCTCCACATTTGTGAAGGGGTTAGCCCTTGAGGAAAACATATTGGCAATGGCGCAGTTATTCATTGCAGGTACATATATAACTTTTGGTGGTTGCTGATTGGTCTAAAACCGAGTTTTATATTAATTAACTTTATTAATCCATCTTACATTAACAATATGTATGCAAATAAAATTTCCACGGACCGTTCAGATATGCACACCATAACATACATTATGCTTTCAATGTAGAGAGAGACGTACTGTATATACAGTGTGCGAGAAATTATACACGCAACCATCTACTAATACATACGCTGATAACAAGGCACATACAACATGTTGGTGTATGACAAATTTATCCTCATAACAACTGTAAGGAAAGCATTGTAATGTTGGTATGTTTATACATTTGTTTAAAAAAACATACATGTACTCCCAACAGAGACCACCTGAAAACACTCATCATTGGAATAACATGTGCACACATTTCACCATGTAGCACACAATGGTCAACAACCTGTGTATGTGCATGTACAGGTGAATGCTCAGGTGCATTGAGACCTGCGTAATTTAAGCAGTAATTATCAGCCAAGATCATTGGCGGAAATTATGGGCGGGAAATTTCGCCAAAAATTAGCTAATACATTGTGCGTGGAAAATATACGCCCCTTTTTCAAGGCGGGAGTTTTGATTATAAATATCCAGTCAGATGCAGGCCATCATTGCTGCAAACATGTCTAGCTCAGATGATTCCGCAGCTGAGGACGCCCTACAAAGAGCAAGAGCAGAATCGATTATTGAAAGTTTGAGGCAGAGGGAGCAGGAGCGGAGAAGGAGGGCCCAAGAGCAAGGGGGCCCCTCACTAACAACGCCACCAGCTCCACAAGGGCCAAGCAACCAGCCAGAACAAGAGGTTGCATCTTTCCAAACATGTGAGACCCAGCAGCTGCATGGTGAGAGAACTGGGGCCACCAGAAAACGACCTGCACCATCTAGGCCGAGTACTGAGCAGGATACCACCACCAAAAAAAGAAACCCTGCATTTCTAGATGCAGAATTGCGAATTTTAGTTCCCAGGGCACAAGAATGGATAGAATTACCTACCAGGAAGCCGGGTGCCAGTGCAAAGAGAAACCTTTGGGAGAAGATCACAGAGGAAGTGAACCAGGTGTCAACAGTGGTCAGAGATTTGACATCAGTGAAGAAAAGGCAAGTGTGTTTCTCCCCCTGATAATGTCATATGTGTGTACATATGTTACATGTATGTTTGGAGAATAATAGAAAGGTGTGTTTGTAGATAGTGCTACACTTCAATGACACATGTGAACACAACCATGTCTAATAACCCACATTTATATCTGAAACATGCACCATTGGTGTGATGTGAGGTTATGTGCACAGTTCTACTCATGTGAAGTATGTGATGGGACAACAGAAAGTGTGTCATTGAAAAAGAGTTGTAGTAAGTTCCAGATGATGCTACTGAAACAAGGATGTCAAAACTGTGCACATGTAGCTGGTGTGAAACGACACATCCCAGCATGTCTTCCCATAGTTAAATAACTCCATATTATCAACACTGTCAAGCTATGGTGGGATGTGTAGTTTCACAGCAGGTGGAGGTGCATAATTTGGCCATGGATGATGTCATTTCTGCATAGTGATATATGTATGTGCATTTAGTGGCCTAATGAATCAGATGAGACACTGAAATGCCTCATAATGGAGACATTCATGTGTGTGTGGGAAACATATGCTTAAAAAACATAAGATCACCCACACTAGGAAATGTAACGTAGTCATGATGTTCACTAGCACAGTGGTGCACATATCTCATGTTGATATTTGTATTTTTGAATTTGTAGGTGGTCAGACTTCAAAACTGTACTGAAGAGGAAGATGACTGACCGGTACAACCACAGCATGTCCACTGGGGGGGGGGGGGGGCTATGCCAGAGAGCTTGGAATATACCCCCCTGGAGCAGGAGGCCTTGGATGTCATTTATGTGGCCGAGGTCAGGGGGATATCCAATATGGATAGTGAGCTCCCAGTGGAGGTATTTGCTGGTGCTTTTGATGGTAAGTCACAGTAATGCATTGTATTTGGTAAGAGAGTTTTTTTGTGTATGTGAAGGTGACATTGTTTTCAATTATTATCCTAGAAGAAGCAGAAACACATGATGAACCGGCATCTTCCTCTTCAGAGCCACAGGTGGAGCAAGTGGTCCAGCCTCCACCAATACGCCACCCCCATTCACTGGCCTCATATGATGTGAGGTTGTTGGACATGCTGGAGAAAATCGAGCAGCATGGGATGGAGGCTGGAGAACGTCAGCATCAGTTGGTTGAGTTCATTGGGGTTTGGAAGGAGAGCAACACCCAGCAGTTTAAGGCCTTGCAACGCCAGAATGACATTCTGGCGGCTGGCATGCAAAGCATTGCCCAACAACTCAGCCGCCAGAATGACATTCTGGCGGAGCTGCTCACCACCGCCAGGTCCCTAAGGGACAATCCCCCATCTGCTGGCCCACCCCAAGCTGCTCCCCAACCTTCCACCTCTGCTGACCCTCCTCTGTCCACTGGGGCAAGACGGCGCAAGCCTTCAGTGCCAAAGGCCCCTGTCCCTAAGGCCCCATCCAAAAAGGGGAAAAAAGGGCCAAAATAATGACACCTGGGTCACTTCCTCTGTGTTTGGAACCCAAATTTTTAAATTGCACTGGACATCCACTTCCTGAGTTGGCCATCTATCCATTTTCATGCAAAGTGCAGTAAAGTGCTTATTTTGACCTCTAGAAATGCAGGTTTTATTTTTGGTGGTGTGTATCATGCTTAGTATTCTCCCTGGTTGTTGCAGGTCATATTCTGGTGTCCACATTTCTTTCACCATTGCATTTGCAGGGTAACACATGTTTGGAGATATGCAACCTCTTGTTCTGGCTGATTGTTATTTTTGACAATATTTTAAATTTTACTTTTATTTATGATATTAAATTGTGAACTAAGCTGTGATGCTGAACAGCAAATAAATTTTATTTCACAATTAACACACAATTGTTGTATGTGTAATTTCTTGTGTCAAACAAATAATACATTTATGTGTACTTACTGACCAGGGAATGTTTGTGCATTTATTGACATGTTGTAGAAGTTTCCCATGTGTAACCCTCTCCATGGCCATTCACATGTTCATATCCAACTTTTCCCAGCTAATTAGTTTGTGTCAGCACATGTGCAGAGCCAGGGGCGGATTGGGGACCAAAAGTGGCCCTGGAAAATCTCAGGAAGCGGCCTCATGTGGGCGGCACCAAAACAAAATGGGCGGGGCCAGCATAGCAGTAGGCGGGGTTACTACATCAGTATAGCTGCCAAACTTGAAGCTGAAAGATGCATGCTTTTCCACCTAGGCTTCATGGGGAAGGGGCGTGGCAACATAACAGTACCAATAACACCGTAATGCCCATTACACATTATGACACACACGGTAATGCCACACAGTACTGCCTATTTCACATTATGACACACATTGTGATGCGCTTACACATTATGCCACACACCGTAATTCCCCTTACACAATATGTTGCACACTTTAATGCCCATATGACATTATGCTATGCGTAATGCCCCAAGTACTCCTTCTTATACACACAATGCCCAGAGAAGTGCCTTTTGCAGTATGCCTTCAGTATTGCTCACTGTGTAATCCAGTCCTGTCCAGTCCTGAGCCCAGCAGAGGCACTGAATTGATTTTCAAATAGGGCACCAGCTTTTGAGCCATTCAGAGCTCTCGGTCTGACAGCCAATCAATAACTGCAGCTGCTGGAGCACATGATGTACCCACAGTGTAAATAAGCAAGGCACTACTGGCACACACCTAGTCTATTCTGAACACCTCACAATATTGTTTTTAGGCCAAAAGGTTGCACCGAAGTAGCTGGATGACTATGATAAGCAACACAAGTGGGCGGCACAAACACTGGACTGATACGGCACACTTACCTTCACCCCTGGACTGATACGGCACACTTAGCATCACCCCTGGACTGATACGGCACACTTAGCATCACCCCTGGACTGATACGGCACACAGCATCACCCCTGGACTGTTACGGCACACAGCATCACCCCTGGACTGTTACGGCACACAGCATCACCCCTGGACTGATACGGCACACTTAGCATCACCCCTGGACTGATACGGCACACAGCATCACCCCTGGACTAATACGGCACAAGGCAGACTTAGCAGCACCCCATTAATTATACAGCACACTTGGCTTACCCCTGGACTGATATGGCACACTTGGCAGCACCCCATGAATTATACGTCAGACTTGGCTCACCCCTGGAATTATACAACACACATGCAGGCACCCCTGGACTGATACGACACACTTAGCAGCACCCCATGAATTATACAACCGACTTGGCAGCAACCCATGAATTATATGACACACTTTGCTCACCCCAGGAATTATGTGTCACACATGCAAGCACCCCTGATCTGATAGAGCACACTTGGAATTATACAGCACAGATAGACTGGACTAATACAGCACACTTAGCATCACCCCTGGACTGATACGACACACAGCATCACCCCTGGACTGATACAGCACACTTGGCAGCAGTAGCACCCCAGGAATTATTTGGCAGACTTGGCTTACCCTAGGAATTATACAGCACAGATGGTGGCACCCCTGACCTGATACAGCACACATGGAATTATACGGCACAGATGGCGGAAACCCTGGACTGATACGGCACACATGGAATTATACGGCACACATGGTGACACTCCTGCAGTAAAAAGAAAAAAAAAAAACAAGTTTTTTTATTATTTTAATAAAAAAATGGCAGCACCTCTGGATTGATATGGCAGATTTAGCAGCACCCCATGAATTATACAGCAGACTTGGTTCACCCCTGGAATTATAAGGCACACATGCAGGCACACCTGAACTGATACGACACACATAGCATCATCCCTGGACTGATACGGCACACTTAGCACCACCCCTGGACTGATATCGCACACTTAGCATCACCCCTGGACTAATACAGCACACTTGGCAGCACCGTATGAATTATACGGCAGACTTGCCTTATCCCAGGAATAATACGGCACAGATGGTGGCACCCCTGGACTAATACAGCACACTTGGCAGCACGCATGGTATTACACGGCACAGATGGCGGTACCCGTGAACTGATACAGCACACATGGAATTATACGGCACACATGGTGACACTCCTGCAGTAAAAAGAAAAAAATGGTTTTATTATTTTAATGAAAAATGGCAGCACCCCTAGATTGAAACGGCAGACTTAGCAGCACCCCATGAATTATACAGCACACTTGGCTTACCCCTGGACTGATATGGCACACTTGGCAGCACCCCATGAATTATACGTCAGACTTGGCTCACCCCTGGAATTATACGACACACATGCAGGCACCCCTGGACTGATACGACACACTTAGCAGCACCCCATGAATTATACAACCAACTTGGCAGCAACCCATGAATTATATGACACACTTTGCTCACCCCAGGAATTACCCGTCACACATGCGAGCACCCCTGATCTGATAGAGCACACTTGGAATTATACGGCACAGATGACGGCACCCCTGGACTGATAAGGCACACATAGCGGCAGACATGGAATTATACGGCACACATGCGGGCACCCCTGGACTGATACGGGACACATGGGGGCACCCATGGAATTATACGTCACACATGTGGGCACCCCTGGACTGATACAGGACACTGGGCAGCACAGCTGGACTGATATGGGACACTTAACACCCCTTGCAGGTAAAAAAAAAACACCTTTTTTATTTAAATTTAAAAAAATGGGGACACTGGGCGGCACCCCTGGACTGATACGGGACACTGGGTAGCACAGCTGGACTGATATGGTAAACTGGGCAGCACAGCTGGACTGATACCGGGCAGCCCTGCAGTAAAAATATATATATTTTTTAGTTTGTTCCCCATTACAGTTACTTTGTCCCCCATAGTTTTATCCTCCTTGCAGACAGCCACAGACACATCCGTGTTGTCTGACTTTCATATGCCGAATGAAGAATGGCGCTGGTGCCGGGACTTATATAGAGATCCGGATCTAGCGAGAATCCTGACTCCGGGTGATGACGTTTTGCCCATGTGCCCGGATCCGAGGCAGGCGGTAAACTCCGAACGCCACTTGGATCCCCGGCATTCGTGCGGGCTCGGATCTGGGCAATCCGAGCCCGCACATACGTAACGCCCACACCAGTTGCCAAAAGTCTTAGCACTGATTATACATGCACCACACCAGTTGCTGACAGTAGGAGTGCTGCTTATACCTAATGCCCACACCAGTTGCTGACAGTAGTAGTGCTACCTATACGTAATGCCGACAGTAGTAGCACTGCCTATATGTTATGCCCACACCAGTTGCTGACAGTAGTAGCGCTGCCTATATGTTATGCCCACACCAGTTGCCGATAGAAGTAGTGATGCGTAACACCCACACCAGATGCAGACAGTAGTAGCGCTTCTTATACCTAACTCCCACACCAGTTGCCGACAGTAGTAGTGCTGCCTATACAGATGGAGCGGGTCTCTTCTTTGCAGGGGATGGCAATGGCGACGCCAGCTGCCATCCCTCGCCACCCGCCATTGTCGGCGGTCACCCGGGGTCCCCACCGCCTCCCCGCACTAACCCTGTCCGTCTCCCTGAAGCGGAGGCGGACACGGTTCCCGTCGCCCAGCCGCCCGGAAACTGAGACGCGTGCACGTGAGATGCACGCGCGTCTCAGTCAGATGGACGCCAGGCTGCTGGCGGATCGCCAGCGGTGACGTTCTGGCGATTCGCCAGCAAGAGGTAGCCCGGCTTCATCTGTATGTAGTGCCCACATCAGTTGCCGACAGTAGTAGTGCTGCCTATATGTTATGCCCACAACAGTTGATGACAGTAGTAGTGCTGCCTATACGTAAGGCCCACACCAGTTGGCGACAGTACTACGCTACTTTTACAGATGGAGCCAGCCTCATTGTTGCTGCTGGCGCGCCAGATGCTCCAAGAATGCAGGTGGCCCACCAGCATACATGGACACGCCAGCGTCTCGGACACTCGCATGTCCATTGCCGGGAATGGGGGCGGGCATTGGAGACGCACACATATCAGAATCCTCAGCGCACCGCGGCGATTGGCACGCTTGGGACAGGTACAATGAGAATGGCTTCTTCTGGACACAATGCCCACACCATTATGACAGTACACTCACTCACAAACTTTTTTTTTACCTTGCAATCTGTGTGGCAGCCAGGCAGCTCACCCTCTCCTTTCATCAGCCCTGCTGGTGTCCTCCCGTGTAGCTCCGCCCCCTCGCCCGTGTAGCCCCGCCCATTCGCGCCCCGTGTAGCTCCGCCCCCTGTCCAGTCTTTGCTGACTTTGACACTGATGTAGGTGAGGGGGGTTGGAACTTGGGAGCTGGGAATTAGCTCTCAGCCTCTGCTGTCTGCTCTGCTTGATGCTGCTGGCGCTGCTGCCTGTACTGTGACAGACAGCGGCAGCCACAGAGTGCAGCAGCAGCAGGGGGAAAGGCAAGGGGGTCCTGTGTGTCACGGGGGGGGGGCTCCTTTGATACTTGCCCAATCCCCCTGTGGCATCCCCGCTGTCTTCCCAGCAGCAGCTCCACTACCTGATGAGCTGCTGCTGGTGTTCGTTTTGGCTGGCCTCCTGCTCACGCTGTGCATATGCGTGAAGCAGGAAGAGGGGCATGACGTCACCTGCAGTACAGCTTTCGGCCTCAGGGGCGGCCGGCCTCCCGGGAAACCTCCCGGTGACTTTAATGGCCAATCCGCCCCTGTGCAGAGCAACTTAATAGGTGAGAAAGCAGTTTCTGTGCAGGTGAGGGAACTCCTACATTAGCAGGTAAAAGCAGGTCCAGAACAATGAGTTCATCATGTAGTGGGTGAGGTAGGCAAACAAGGGTCAAAAGGGGCATTTGTGTAGGAATGCATATGTGTCCTCCCTAAAAAAAGATGTGTGAATCGGCCAAACATGATAAAATTGCTTGTGAACAAACATGTTTAACTTTTTAAATATATATGAGTTTACAGTGTCATAAGCAGATGTAGGAATCCTTTGTTAGAGAGATGTGATTGCAATAATGTGATTGGTGGCATCTTACATCCAGAGTGTAGTAACATCCAATTCATAGCAGAGCAGAAAGTGGTACAGTTCTGTATTTTGGGTGCTATTCAAAGATTGTGTTCAAAATAGTGGCCATGGGCTTAAAACATTGCTGAAACATCCTTTGTAGCTGTTAGATGTGGTTTATGTATTTGTATCATAAATACAAAAAATATGTTTGTATTCGAGTGAAAACTTTGACACATGTCGACTTGTGTAGATTGAGTGTGCTGCTGTGTAAAGTATATGAAAACACTTAGTGAATGTGTATAAATGTTTAACAAATACCTACCTTAGCATATATAAGCAGGTCTTAAAATGATTCTTACCTTAAATAAAACAAACCTTTACATGTAGAGAAGTGTAGAAAGATATGCTTCCAATGTGTTTGAGTGCTGTGTGTGGCTTGCAGGTAGTGAAATAAAGGTTTTGACTTAATAGCCTGCAGCATTGCTTATTACATTCAGGTGTATGTGTTTGAGTAGTAATCAGCATTAATTAGCAGACACAGGCGTCCGCTCTCATGCAGTATCTGTAGGGGTGGTCTGGAGGTGGCGGTGGCGGCCGCCTGTTTTGTGTCCGAAATTAACGGTGCTTTCGCCGATCGAGCGGTAGTAGCACCGTACATTTTTTGTGCACACCCCCGTGTACGCCCATGTTTACGCCCAGTTTTCCTCATTATTTTGGCCGTTCCCCTCAACACACCCCTATGCCGCCCACAATGACCGTACTCTTGCGGACAGGTTTTTTCGCACGTAAAGACCCGTCCGTGAGTGTTGTGCAGTCGTCATGCCTGCGCATTACGGAAGGTACGCATGCGCAGATAAAAAAAAAACCCGGAACGTATGCTTACGGCCCAGCCGCACAAACCAGAATAAACCCCACATTTCCCTGGATCATATAAGTGTGACGTGTAACTATTTTGAGACTGGTAGTTACATATTACATCCCCACTCTGGAAAGAAGATGGACATACGCCACGTACTCACCTGCAGTAGCTGCTACATTGTGTATATGATTCGACCATGTGTCTCTTCCCCACTCTCCATTGACCCCGCTTCTTGACAATCCAGATTTACCTTTACGGATGACTCCTTCCTCTTATCACCTGTGGACATGGACGGTAGGGTTATGCATCGGCCAATTGGTTTCCCCCACTGGGGTGCTTTTTTCCCACTAATTAGCGAGACATGGGACTTGCCCTCTTCAGAAATCTGGAGATATCTTCCTATCAAACATTTATTTTCCAAACAACCACATCGTGAGGCTGCCAGTAGACCCCTCACATCTTATGAAACATTATGGCCCTTATTTTGATCTGAGCGGTACGGCCCGCGTGCGGCCGTACCGCCGATGTTTACACTCTGCACATGCGCAGAGGTCACTCTGCGCATGTGCAGGGGAATTCGCCGAGTAAAAAATTTAGACGCCGCAAAGGGGGCGTATAGGGGTGTGAGGGGCTTAATAGCCTCATTACCCTATGTATACGCCCAGCGTTTCATGGGCGTTCCCATGCAAACGCGGGGCGTATGCATGGTAATGAGGCTATGACGCCAGTGATGGGGGCGGAAAGCTGACATCGCCGGATGTCAGCTGCCCGCCCCAATACAAGCTTTCACACGGACGATTGTCCGTGTGCTCTAAGCTTGCGTGAGCGGGGGGAGCGTGCGGCCCTGCCTTCGATGGTCATCGACCATCGAATGCAGGGGGCAGCTCCAACATGGTGGAGGCGTACGCCCCGCCATTTTCATGCGGATCGGCAGCCGTCCGTGTACGGACGGCCGTGCCGATCCGTCTTGTAGGCGGGGATTCGTCTGGTGCGGTCGGAGCCGCATATGCGGCTCGACCGCACCAACCAGAATAAGGGCCTAAGTCAGGCTAAGTCCTGTCCTCAACACTTTCTTTTAACAGGCTATAAACTCATTATAGAAGATGCTATTTCCACACTGCCACGTTTCACATCAGATTGTGAGAGAGAGACATGGGTGTCCAGTTAGGTCCTAAGGACTGGGAAAAGATTTTTCAGGTTACTATGTCCTGTTCTGTCAGCTATTCGGGAGTGGAGACCCAGTTTAAGGTACAGTACTAGCTGGTTGGTACAGGTGTCCTTCTGTACTGGCCAATATGTATCCAGGTGTACCTGCGTAATGTTGGAGATGCAATTCAGCTGTAGGATCCCCATTTCACATTTGGTGGGAATGTGCTGTCCTTCGCCCCTTCTGGAAGTCAGTGTTTTCTTTGTCCAAAGAAAATATGGGCCAAGACGTCACCACTGATCCCACGTTTTGGCTTCTCAATAAGACAGATTGCTCTATATCCTCCTAAAAGAAATCTCTACTGAAGCACTTGAATAGTGCAGTCTAATCTGTCATCCCACCCCCCATCCATAGTGGAATGGTTCACAAGACAAGACCATGGATGACTTGTCATTCTTTGGATCTCCTAACTATAAAATTGTTTAGTGCTATCTGGACACCTTGGCTCCTCTTTAAAGACTCCCCTTCCTACTTAAGTTACATTGGGGCAGATGTATAAAGCCTTAACAAGAGATTAATTCAAGTGTGATAAGGAGAGATAAACGTCCAGCCAATCAGCTCCTTACTGACTTTTTTCAAACACAGCCTGTAACATGGCAGTTAGCAGGTGATTGGCTGGACGTTTATCTCTCCTTATCACCCTTGCATTTATCTCTTGTTAAGGCTTACTACATCTGCCCCAGTAGTACATGAGCCTACTTCGGTAAACCGAATCTAGTTTGTACTTACGTATCTTTGCTTGTATGCCTGTGTGTCTTTCCATGCTCCATCCCTTCCTCTCTCCTCCTTCTATTGTCATATTCTTTTTTTGTTGTGATGCTTTAATGGTTGTTTGTTTGTTTGAATGTACTGTATATGGAAGTCTTTTTATATCATTGTAATATGTTGGCATACTATATCTTTATTCTGGCCTTTCCATTGCTTGATATGCCGATCTATATTTCCTGCTATTGTACTGATATTATAAGCACCTTCATATTTGTTGGTGCTTTGTATTTTTTGTTATTCTGTACGCTGACTTCAATAAAAAGTTCAATGGAAAAAAAAACATATTTTATCCTGGATAATTGTTGGGGCACCCCAGGGCGAGGTTTGGTGTGAAAGGTCAGAGAAAAAATACCCATGTAATACCCATGTTGCTGTGGCTGTATTAATTATAAATGCTCAGGTGTTCTTTTCACTGAAACTGAAATTATATTGCATGCAATTCAAGTCTGCTAAGGAACAATCCCATAAAATGCATGACCAATACATATAAAAATACATATAAAACCAGTGTCACGTATTCATTGACCTTATTATGTGACAGTGTATTTCAGCATCTGAGCCCCAGGCACACACATTTCCCATATAATGAACGCGGAGAACCACGATAAGCTTGTACACAACTGATCCTAACAATTGTTTTCCCCATTGCAGTTTACAATGTTTTGAAAAGCAAAAGTTATCCAAAACTCAGCAGCCAATGGAAACAATGGCGATCATATTAAAGTGATGTTCTGCTGTGCAGGCCCAGGACACATGGCTTCAAAGGTTCATCAAGACAAAAAGGGAACTACAACAAATGTTTATGACCCAATGAATGTCAATGCATGAACACATCAAAAGGGAAAACTGGGAGAAGCCCAATGGCTTTTATGGAGCATATGTTTGGTAGAGCCCAAGGGAACCCAACTCCCTAACATCGCTCCTCGATCCATCTATCTATGTTCCAGCATAACTCTGTAATTCCTGGAGCAATTTACACCAAACTGGGTACACATATGACTTACAATCTGGAAAAAAATATTGTGGGGGAAGACCCCCCTAGCAACCCTGTTTGGCCCATTGGCCCGAAAAGGGGTCTAGCCACTACACAAAGTGGGTCAGGGAAACAAGATATGGCATTGTTGCATAAAGGGGACATCGCCTTTAAGATCTGAGTGTCCGCCACAGACGAATTTAGGGCTCAGGCCGACCCTAGGCAAAAAATTTTGTCTGCTTCCCCCTATTTTAACATGACCTTAAAACATGACCATAAAATACTTCCCCACTGGCTAATGCACTTACCCCAGGCAGTGAAGAGTCAGGGCTGGTGTATGCTGTACTGCTGCCTCTAACGCCGGACTACACTGCTTTCCCCATCCCAGGGATTGCCAATCTGACATGGGACACTGCTGAGGCAGTTGCTTTAAGGTGTGCTTTGCCCTCCAGGTGCAGCTGCCTATTTGACAAGGACAGCATTGGTGGCACTAGGCGGCAGTAGTGTCTCACCCTGCATGACATATGCTGCCGAGCAGCCATGCGCACCTAGGAGGAGGTAGGACGGCGGATGGGGGAGGAGGAGGGAGTAAGGAGCAGCTCCACTAGCCCCAGCGATGTGTTTTCTGAGGCCGGCTGCAACAGGCAGAGCAGCATCCTGCTGCCTGGTCACTCAGTCTGATCACATCCTGCTACCCGTAATAGGTGTCACCCCTAGGCCAGTGCCTCACGGGCCTAGTGAAAAATCCGGCCCTGGACAGATGTATGCAATGGGCATAGCAAGTGATTAAGCTTAATACAAAGAAGGATAAAGTCATATTTTTCAAGTAATGCTAATTGCACAACCAAACCCGAGCAATGCCAAGTACCTCAGCTAGTTATGTCCTAAAACAGAAGGTGTTTCTTTCTAAACCTACACTACATATTTTATAATCGGCCTGATTCAGTATGGAGTGTAGTTTTGCAAGGATTTGCTAAACTACAACCTGCAACAGTATGTTAGCAATGCTGCACCACATGCTGTGTCCCCCCTTGCCCCCCCCGTCCCAGGGGCAAACGCAGGATTTTCAGAAGGGGGTTTCCAGAGAGGGGCAAAGCAAAGCACGGAGATGGACACTTAGGTGACCCAGTATATGCCGGTATATGGCCAAGTATAGCGCCAGTCCACGCTGAACCTGCTGTCTGTATGCACGGGGGTGGGAAAGCCTATTTAGGTAAGTGTGTTCACTTTCACTTGTTGTACTCTGATGAAGGAATAAATTTTCCGCAACTAGTCAGCACATGCAAGCTGTCTGTGGTGTAAGCTTTTTTTCGTTTGCAAGTCCCTGTCTGAGTGCCGCCAGCGCCACGCACCAATCTATATATATATATATATATATATATATACATAACAGCAGTTTAGACCCCTGGGCATAGCAATGTATTGGGGCCCCTACCTATCCTCCAGAGGTAGGGGTGGGGGGTGCTATGAGCGGAAGCGTTGATGTCCCACGGGTGGTAGGGGGTATGATATCAACCGCTCAGCATGTAGGGCATGGATCAGTAATTTCCACTAATTACCCCTTTACTGCACAGATGGTGGGAGAAGGGGGCATTGGGCTGAATCAAGGGGTCCTGATACATAACTTCCAGGGTGGTAGAGGATGTCTAATACGCAGAGGAGGGGTGTATAGTGGAGTGGGCTTATTATTCATAATTTTCTGGTGGGAGGACAGCTTGCTTGACTGCAGATATCTCCAGTTCCCAGAACTAGATTTCTTATATTTTAATGGAATTAAAACCTAGAGAATCCCACCTACCAAATGGTATTGGGGACTAGGGGATCAGAGTTCAGGAGGCAGAGCAATCTGCCAACGAGTATATAAAACTACATACCAGGTGTGTGGAGCTGGAGCAGTAACCAGCCGCTGGAAGGATGATATCTCTGGTTCTGGGAATAGTAGAGACAAGCTACTAGTGTCCATTAAAGGGGAAGAGTCCCAGCTTTTGGAATATACCCTCAGAAAAACTAAGTCAGAAAGAACCTGAAATATCTGACTGGGAAGAGCAATTAACAGGCTTGGATGGGGACCACTGTTTTGAAGTCAGATATCTCCGGTTCCCCAGGGCCGATTTTTAAAATTCTTGTAACCATTGAAAGAGGGGACCCTCAGCTTTCAGTCTAGGGCCCTTAGATTCCTGCGTGCACCACTGCCCCCCCCCCAATTTGCGTTGCTAGAGTCCGATTGCTTCGCTAAACATGGAAACCCTGTGTATAGGGCACATGGCAGCCATTTTCCCAGAGTTTTGCACATATGCAGTAGGAAAATCACAGGGAATATGTCTCCACATGCGCAGTTGATTCCTGCACCACTCTAGAATCAACTAGCACCTGGAACTGAACAGTGGCTGAGCTCAGCTGCCCAGCTGCTGGAAAGAGAGAGAGGTGGGAGCCTAAGTCATACCTGACTGTCCCCATGTCCCTCTTGCGTGTGGCAGTGTCTTGCGGGGGTGATGGTTGTGGGGGGGAGGGGGGGGCGGTTATAGCTGGAGATCACTGCTCTGCAGATGGTGATAGCTGAAGAGATGTCATGTGTCTGCTGGGTGAGTGCTGGGCATGCCCCCAAAATGATGAAAACGGAGGTCGCGGGGCCACACTCATTTACAGTGTAATGTGTACAGAGTTCTTCTTGAAAGCACCCCAGCATCTGTGTACTTGATAGTACTGTAGGCACTTTTATGTAACTTATTGGCATGTGTATAGATAATGTGTGCAAACAAAAGTCTAACATAAAAACTATGTTCAAACAATAAAATTAAAATAAAAAAAAGAACTTGACTTGTTCAAGTCAATCATTGAGGGAAGGTCGGCTGTGACGGTGGCATGCATGAGTTTAGCACTGATGTTACCTGCACTAAGTAGTGGTACATTTACTAAAATAAATAAAGGTGATGTTGCCTATAGCAACCAATCAGTCTATCATTTTCTAGGATGCAATAAAGAAACGATAGACAGAATCTGATTGGTTGCTATTGGCAACATAACCTCTTTTAATTTTCCTGCACATTATTATTATTATTATAATTTTATTTATAAGGCGCCACAAGTGTTTCGCAGCGCCGTACAAAGGAACAATACAGGGAGACAAAAACTTGGCATAACATTGAATAAATAACAAAATACAGTACAAATAAAGAGCACCACAGTTCAATACACATTACAGCTTAAATGTAAGTAGTGAGGACCCAATCAACATACAAGTAGAGGCTTGAGGCCAATGATGGAGATGAGTATGAAGATGGTCACTGAGGCCCTTATTCTGATCTATGCGGCCGGAGCCGCATACGTTGCTCCGGCCGCACAAACCAATCCCCGCCTACAAGACGGATCGCCACGGCCGTCCGTACGCGGACGGCTGGCGATCCGCATGAAAATGGTGGGGCGTACGCCTCCACCATGGTGGGAGCTGCCCCCTGCATTCGATGGTCGACGACCATCGAAGGCAGGGCCGCACGCTCCCCCCGCTCACGCAAGCTTAGACCACACGGACAATCGTCCGTGTGAAAGCTTGTATGGAGGTGGAGAGCTGACATCCGGCGATGTCAGCTTTCCGCCCCCATCACTGGCGTCATAGCCTCATTACCATGCATACGCCCCGCGTTTGCATGGGAACGCCCATGAAACGCGGGGCGTATGCATAGGGAAATGAGGCTATTAAGCCCCTCACGCCCCTATACGCCCCCTTTGCGGCGTATAAAATTTATGTGCGGCGATTTCGCCTGCACATGCGCAGAGTGACCTCTGCGCATGTGCAGAGTGAAAACATCGGTGGTACGGCCGCACACGGGCCGTACCGCCTAGTTCAGAATAAGGGCCTGAGTGTTGGAGTAAAGGTGAAGAGAAGTGGGCTTTGACATCAGGCATTATTTTAGTGTCAGCATTATTTCTTTTCAGCAGAAAACACCAATGTCCCTTCAAGGGCCCAAAGCCATTTTCAGCAGTTATCAGGGAGAATCTAAGGGCCCGATTCAGACCCATTCATTCTGGTCCGAATTCTGCTCCGTTTTTGATGATGGCGGCCTGTGCATGCACAAATATGCGCACGTGCATACCCCCTGTGCGAACACTCACCGAGGCATTCACTCAGTAAGGGGAGGGAAGGGTGCGATAGCAGGGGAAGGCTCAGCATCCTATGAACGCCCAAAAAAAACAGCTGTAGATGTTGGGTGTAGCCAAACCATGGTCCCCAAGCCTTATTTAATAACATATTATATAACCTATACATAATGCTGTTTATGGGGGTATTCTGGTTCATTCGCTCGGATACGAGTGAACTAGATTCCGTCTTGCGAATGGTGGTACGTCGGTCCACCAATCGTAAGATGCGTACGTTCGCACTGGCTGCGAATGGATGTTTTACACAAAGTGTGGAAAGATGTGGAAGATTCATGCATATGTGCTCTGAGCTACCTTCCATATGCGTGTAAGCTCGGGGGGAAGTGGGTGGGCAGCTGCCTGCCCCCCGCATGTCCATCATGGCGCCATTAGCATGAGAACACCCAGCGCATCCTTATGCTAATGAGCCGCACAGCCGCCCTCCGTTCACAAGCATGGGCAGGGCCGGACTGGCCATCTGGCACTTCTGGCAAATGCCAGAAGGGCCGATGGCCTTGTGGTCCGATTTTGTGCAGAAAGTTCTCAGAACTTTCTGCAGTAGCACTGAGCCCGCTGCCTCCTGGGCTTCTTTGTGCGCAGCGTGTCATTTGCATATTGACGCCATGACGCCGCAGTGTCAAGACACGGCCGCACCTGACCCGCCGACGCCACATCCAGTACGAGCAGCGCGTGTGGGGGAGCTGATGGGCCAGCCAGGTGAATCATCATATACTGTACATCATTAATTTCCCGCGGGTGGGAGAAGCTGCATTGCGCCACAGCAGGGTGCTACAGTATTTAAGCAGAGGGCCGGGCAGTCGGATCCATTCTCCTGCTGTGCTAGTGCCTCAAGACTAGTAAGTGCCCTGCTCTTGTTTTGTCTATGACTAGTTCTGATTCCTACCCCTACCCATAAGCACCTCTGACTTATCTGTGCTGCCTGTGGCTGTTGCAACCCGCACTGCAGTCTGCAGTGCAGACAGTGAGATGTAACTGCACAGACAACTTCTCTGAGACAAGGTAAATTTGCACCCAGCCTCCAGCCAGCAGGAATAATTGCCATGGCCCATAATAATGTGTAATGGGCATAAAGATTGTGTCATATTCTGTAATGGGCATTACGGTGTGTTCCATAATGTGTTATGGGCATTACGGTGTGTTCCATAATGTGTAATGCCTCCTTTTTCTGATGCCACGCCTCCTCTCCATGAGGCCATGCCCCCTTTTCTCAGTGCGGCTACTGCATGTGGGCCTCTGTGCTCAAATTGCCAGACCCAATTTCTGGTCGCAGTCCGGCCCTGAGCATGGGTGCATGCACTCAGCGAGCAGTTTGGGCGCAGAAATGTGCATGCGCAATGCAAAAACATCGGCCCCGTGCGAACGCACATGGGCCTGTGAACGGACCAGAATAAGGTCCAATATGTGTTTCTTAGTCTCACTTATGGAACTGAACTCCCGAATGTACGCTACTGTATATTGCTTATTTGAAAGCCAGCTCACATACTGTATGCACTTGTTCTTAACACTGCAGCCCAGTACCACAACTCTCCTTGGACTGCAGAAAATGTTATTTTTATCCCGAAAAAAGGGTCAATGACAGACATCAAGACAATAATTTGATTCTTAAAATAAGCTGCTCAATTGCATTTTGCTAATGAGGTTCACAATTGAAAAAAATATTTAGGAAACGCATGAATTATCAATGTAACTTTTTAGTTTATGAGGAAGTGCAAATAATTTATTACCTACAGTATGATATAAACATCGGGAAAGGATGTTCTCACGCTGTTTATCTTCCATTGTTAGCACAAATGGTATAAATCACATTGATTAAAGATATTGTACATCACAATTACAGGTCTTTTGGCTTTGTGCATTGGGCCTGATTCAGACGTCCTTGCTGGGATGCGAGAATTCGGAGCCGAAGGAGCAGGTAAATGCCTCCAAACGCAGCCCCACTCAAATGCCCATGTGCACGGCTGCGAATGCAAAATCCATTCAGAATCACCCCCCCATGGAATGGATTTCCCCCAGTTCGCAAGCGCAGAGTAAGTGTAGACAAGTGTAGACATCCACTAGGGCGCGGTGGGACAATAAAATAGTGTGCTGAGCGCAGCGAGCCCTGCAAAGGCACACGGTACACTTAGACAGTGTCCATGTCGACCTATGTCAACATAGACAACCTATAAAAAAAGCATGTCGACCTTTTTTCATGTCGACCTTTTACCTGTCGACCTTTAGACCCTGTCGACCTCTTGACCCTGTCTACCTTGTGACTGTCTACCATTAGTGGTCAACCATATGACTGTCTATCATGAGTCTATGTTTTATAGCATAACCGTCGATGATGTCAGGGACCCTCCCTTCCAAAGGCCGGGGATCGCCTACATTTTCTAGGGCACTCCCAGAAAACGCTGGTTACCACCCCCAAATGGTCGCAGGTTGTCCACCACCCTGCATAAGGAGAGCAGAGGCTAGCCTTTGCTATATCCCTTCATACAGGCGGCTCACACATGAGCACACTGTACCATGCGCATGCCCGGTCATCTGATTATTTGTAGGGATCATAATTTGCAGCCCTGCATACAGGTCAGAATTGGGCCCATTGAATGGAGAATTGTGACACTAATATGTACCATTGGTAGCGAAGAGCAAACTGACAACCCACAGGACCTGGGCCCTAGACAGGTAATGTAGGAGACGTGATCTAATCACGGAGGTGTGGCCAAACCATCTTAAAAAAAAAACATGAACAAAGTGCAACTTGGCGCCATATCCAGTATACAGATCCAAAAGGAGGTGGGGCATAATCAGTGCACTTAGCCCCTCCCCCTCTCCAGTAGGCAGAGGAGACTACCGCACTGACAGATAAGAGGCGAGAGACCCAGGCTCCCGCTGACCCAGGTAATTAGTACCGGCTCCACCTCTTGGCCCCATTGTAAGTGGCATCCAAATATGTGATTTTATTTTGGCTTTATGAATTATTTTGTAAAACATATACTGTTCGGATCCTACTCCCTGCTTGTGACCCTGTCTTTGTCCTGTTCATGGATATATTTATTATTTTATGAAGTCTTGTAAGCTAATAGGATTGGGCTTCCCTGTCTCAGTTCAATAGGTCCGAGGAGAGGAGGAGTCAGGTGGGCGGAATGAGAGCAAAGCATCATGGTGGCCCCACCCCATGTGATATTTCCTAGGAATTATTGGTTTTGTGGTGCTAGGGGAGGTACCACAATCCACTGATTCCTATCAGATTGTGTCATCAAGACCCAAGTCTTTCCCATTGCACAGGCAGGTTTTGGGTACTAGCAGCTATTTTCCTTGGAACTGAGCAGCAAACCATGGCAGTGGAAGAACTTATAGATAAAGGTCTGTCCCTGCTCCCAGTAGAGATTGTATCCCCCCTCTGACATCATTGATGATCCCTCCCCCTAAATCTATCAGGTTTGGAATAACTTACTGATGGGATTCCGACAGTCGTTTCTCCAACATCGGAATGATAACTGTCAGGAGCCCAACAGGGGGGTGAGTGCATTCAAGCCCCTTGCAGGCTCACTGCAGGGTTGCCACGCTGCTGTCTCAGTGGCAAGCTGTGCTCACGACCAATTCTATAAGGCGTCTATACATTTATTTGGCTTGAACCTTAACATTCACTTTAAGCTAGCTTAACTAAAGAATAAACTCACGCTGACACAATAAAGACACGGACACCAAAGCAACTAGATTTAAAGGTCATAGGATATTTATTAAGTGGTATGACCCTTCTTCGTAAAGGGCTGGCAATAAGGCGTCACGGCTGCCCAGCTCTAGTCACATAAAAAATGGCGGCGACTTAAACGCCCCAACTGACTGATATTAACATGGGGACGACTGAGACGGCCCCATCCGACTAAGGCACAACCTAACGCTGGGAAGTCTCACCACCCCTTCTCTGGCTGGTGTGGACACTCCGCTGACGAAGTGCCCACAGCGCCCCCCCGCAAAGGCAGGACACCCCGCCGTCTTTCCCGGGGGTAGTGCCTCCCAGCGCCCTCTCATGCCACAAGTGACCGCTGGACCGTGACGCCCTACCGCCCCAGTTCTGCTAATGGTAAATGTACCAATGAATTGACTATAAAATTGAAATGCCAAAGGCAAGGGAGGGTGGGTGGGGCTGAAGAAACTTTTGCAAGAGGAAGCATTTCCTGTAAGGACCTGCCTATATACCCCTCTCCTAAGCTCACGCCCCTAAGCTCTCCCATAGTCTGACCACAAAACTGAAACTAACTTTAGCCCACTAGCAGTCATTAACTCTTTCCTGCCAACCCAAAAAATGTAAGCCTCTTAAGTACGCTCTGGCTTAGGCAGCCCTCGCTTTATCTAAGGCGTCTATACATTTATTTGGCTTGAACCTTAACATTCACTTTAAGCTAGCTTAACTAAAGAATAAACTCACGCTGACACAATAAAGACACGGACACCAAAGCAACTAGATTTAAAGGTCATAGGATATTTATTAAGTGGTATGACCCTTCTTCGTAAAGGGCTGGCAATAAGGCGTCACGGCTGCCCAGCTCTAGTCACATAAAAAATGGCGGCGACTTAAACGCCCCAACTGACTGATATTAACATGGGGACGACTGAGACGGCCCCATCCGACTAAGGCACAACCTAACGCTGGGAAGTCTCACCACCCCTTCTCTGGCTGGTGTGGACACTCCGCTGACGAAGTGCCCACAGCGCCCCCCCGCAAAGGCAGGACACCCCGCCGTCTTTCCCGGGGGTAGTGCCTCCCAGCGCCCTCTCATGCCACAAGTGACCGATGGACCGTGACGCCCTACCGCCACCGCCAGGCTCTTAAGAGATTAACTAGATGAGCTCTAAGAGCCGCCGCATGCCACCCACGAAGACCTACCTAAGTGTCCGCTATCCTAAACTAAATCTGAACTATACCTCAACAAAACCCCCTAACCTAATTGAAGGGGAGGCTGAAAGAAAAAGTTCCTGAAAGAAAATGTTCCTAACCGTTAGAAATTATACATTGCATTGATTAGTACGGCAAGGTAAGTTAGTACAATGGACCCAAGTGAAGTCGAAAACTTGATAAAAACCTCTCGTGTGTCCCGGAAGGGGGAGGTGGGCCGAATTGAAATTAATAAGGACCCACGGAGGTAAAAAATGCAAGAAAGTCCTTCACACCCCTGATTCCGGAACACTAGCTGTTCCAAAACCAGCGAGTAAACAGCGTTTTTGGGTCAGCGCCACAGGCGCACTACATCCAAATCTTATCTACCTTATATAAATCCTAATTGCAGCGGACTTCCATCGTCCCCATTGCCTGAACGGAAAAGTCAGGAAGCCTGCTGGCCGCTGCGCAGGTAGCTGCCCGCACAGGCAATTTCAGCACTAAATATTGCAGCCGCCGCAAGGCCTGCGGCGGCGACGCCAAAAGTGGATCAGCACCAAAAAACCCAGGATATTATCCAGGGCCTTTTCGAAAAGCTGGTACTGTCTGAATACCTAGGGGAGGAATTCCGCTTCCCGCCGGCCGATGCGTGAGGGAAGCCTGTACGGAAACCAGTTTATCTCTTGACATCACGTGGTGGGGGGGGCGTCAGGACTGCATCCAACCCGGCTGACGGCAGGGATCCAGAAGACTCCACTGGATCCAGGGGAACACCTCAGAGAAAACAAAAGAAAAATGTTAACCCTGACCATCCGCTAAAGTAACGAACAAGGCCCGCACAAACCGGGGTTGCGCGCGGTTAATGGGGGGGGGGTGTTGCCACGGTAATGTATGCGTGGCGCAGCTGGCCAACAACACCATACACTTACAACAAGGGGAGGAACCCACTGGCCCTGAGGCCCAAGCAAGAACCATATCAAAAATGCAAGCAACGGCCCCGCTACCTGGCCTGCTAAGCTAATGCGCTCTCCATCTGAGCTACTTCCAGGACAGCGGTATAGGCCGGCCGAAAGGGCTGTCCCCAATATATTGGATGTTGCCAAGGCCTGGTGGGGCCTAAACATGGATGGTCATTGAAGTTTGGAAAACATACAGTAGATGGTTTATGGCCGATGTCAACTAGTGTTGACACCGATGTGTAAGAGCCGGATGGCTTCCCCCCCATCGATGTCAAGCATAAAATAATAGTTTTTGTACCTCCCTTTGCCTTGGCTGCTGAGCGAAGCTCCGTCCCAGCACCCGAGAAGCCCCGCTCTGTATTCTGTCCACGTAGGCAATGGACGACCATCGATATGTAACCCATCGACTGTCATCCCTTGCATGGTTATGCACCATCGGTGGTCGGTTGCCAGTCGCCCATGGTGGCAAGGGCAACGGTGGCCAACCCTGCCCTTTTTATAGCGTGGTACACAGGTGGGAATTGAATGACCAGGTGGGATGGGGACAATCGTAGTGGGGAGTGGGTAAGCGCGGGAAATGGGACAGGCGAAAGAGGTGTCCCGGCCACAGTATGCTGCTGGTAGGGGTAAGGCTGCTAGGTGGACACGCTGGGGTGGGACCAGTACCCTTGCCCGTATCCCTGGGCCAGGGAAGGCCCGAGGATGTGTCAAATTTGGCGGGCACTGAGACTGGGTGGACGCCGGCCGGAACAATCCAGGGGCCGGAGCCGTAGTGGCCCCGGCCCTAGTATCCCGCCCGAGACCACTGGGAACTGGTGTGGAGCGGGGGCAGGCACCACGGTTGCCCAGCAGGGGGCCAGGGTGCGGGGTCACAAAGTCCGGCCCCCCTGAACTCCGGGCGGTGGTGGCAACAGTCACTTGCGCCCATAACCCTGCCGTGCAGGGGGAGGGCAGGTGACGTAAGTGGTCCCCTTGTGGGAAGAACGGGTAGGGGTACCCGACCCCAGGCCAGGGAGGGGCCTGTACAGCAGGAAGTCCCACATGGGGGGGAGGGGGTGCTGGGTGGCTGGCCTGGAAACCAGTTCCAGTCCCAGTGGAGGGTGGAATAAGGACCCTTATTTGATGGGTGGGGTGATAGGGGTGAGGGCGGGGCCTGTTGCGGGGGACCCGCGGGTGACCATGCACCCAGCGCTGGGGGGCGCCATCTTGCATGGCGGCCCTGGACCCGGCGCCCTCCTGCCCTGGAACAGGGTGGGAGAAGGGCAGACTGCGGGGGGTATGGGGTTACGGGGGGGGGGAGGGCTCGTCCCGGATACGCCGGATCGGGCTTAGAGTGTGGGCGGAAGTGCTGCCCGCTGTACAGGAGCGCCGGACCCACGCGGCAGCCGCATGCCAGCCGGGGAACCTGTGGGGGAACCTGTAAGGACAGCGACGGGCGGTAAGGTAGAGAGCCCGGGGGAGAAAAGGGAGGGGGAGCCGGCGCCGACGCAGAGGTGGGCGGGCAGGATAATGGCGCGTACCCTGGTGGTACCGTGCAGGGAGAGAAACCTGCAATGGGGGAGTGGGACAGGGTACTGTGGGTCCCGGGGCGGGTGGAGGTGGGGATTTGGGGGGGGGGGAGGGGGGGGGGGGGCGGATAATGCTGTGAGGGGTGGGGGGGCCCTGGAAGGAGGTGCACTGTCTAACTAGAGGGGAAGGTTGTCATAAAGCCAACAGTGGGGAGGGGGAGACAGGACATGTTGGCTAACTGTACCAACTGGCCAAGGGGATAGCATATAAAATGCACAGGCAGGCACTTAGCTTTGCGGAGAAGCTGCTGGGCTGTGTCTGCATGCTGCTGGGCTGAGACTGCAGGCTGCTGGGCTGTGTCTGCATGCTGCTGGGCTGAGACTGCAGGCTGCTGGGCTGTGTCTGCAGGCTGCTGGGCTGAGACTGCAGGCTGCTGGGCTGTGTCTGCATGCTGCTGGGCTGTGACTGCATGCTGCTGGGCTGTGACTGCATGCTGCTGGCTGAAGAAACTTTTGCAAGAGGAAGCATTTCCTGTAAGGACCTGCCTATATACCCCTCTCCTAAGCTCACGCCCCTAAGCTCTCCCATAGTCTGACCACAAAACTGAAACTAACTTTAGCCCACTAGCAGTCATTAACTCTTTCCTGCCAACCCAAAAAATGTAAGCCTCTTAAGTACGCTCTGGCTTAGGCAGCCCTCGCTTTATCTTCTCCCTTTTTGGGGGACCTGGACCTGGGTTAATCTGGATTTCAACTGTCGGGCTACTGACAGTCAGGATTCTGATGTCTGAGAAACTAACATAGTTGCCAGATGCATGAACTGCTGCTCCCATCCCCCGAACCGGTTGGGACGTGGGACCATCCCAATTAAAACGGGACGTCACACCAAAATGGGAAAGTTGCGAGGTATGCATTATGTTACACCAGGCCTGGCCAACCTGTGGCTCTCCAGGTGTTGTCAAACCACAAACCCCATCATGCCTTGCCACAGTTTTGCTATCAGGGAGTGTTAAAACTGTGGCAAGGCATGCTGGGATTTGTAGTTTCACAACATCTGGAGAGCCACAGGTTGGTCTATCCTGTGTTACACAGACAACCAGATCCTGTTATTTCACACAGATACCTCAGTTCCTGTTATGTCACACAGACACCCAGTTCTCATTATGTCACACAGATACCCCACATTCATATTATACCACAATGTTCCCACACTGGTGATGTAGATTTATTTACACCCCTTTCCCAATGTGTCAGCCCTACCCCAGGCTGAACTGTGGGAAACTGTGACCCGTATTATTGGTAATAATTTAGGCATATAAAACATTTGTATATTAGAAAAGCACCCTAGCTGGCTAGGAGCGGTCGGTTCAATTCCCTAAATTACCATTGGAAACAATTTAAAACTCAGGCTGCCGGTACATTGCCAATATCTGTGACTGTGCGGAGTAATATAACGACTTTCTTATTTTCTTATCTAGAGAAAAGATTTAGTGATGTTGTCTGGTAGAGCAGCCAAGGACATTATTATACAAATTGTCAGCAACTCATGAATACACCATAGAACACTATCCTAACAGCAGTATGCACCTGGCAGCTCTGCAGGAAAAAGAAATATGTTGTATTCTGAATAAAGCATAATTGACAAGTGCTGTGTGGCAAATATCAAGGGCCTGGTTCAGACTCATACAGGATAGGATGGTGTTATGATTTGGCTGCAATTGGCCGATGGCTTTTCAGCTGCAGATAAGGGCATGATTCAACCCTGATTGCTGATTTGCAAAGTTGCGGTTCACTGCGAGTAGATAGCCGCTGCCCAGACAGAAAGAAAACCCACCCCATGTAAATCAGCGAGTCAATTGCGAATGGTTCTCTATTAGTGATCCACTCACAAAGCCATACGCACTTCACAAACCATCTAATGATTTTCCCAGTCTGTGCAAATGTCAGTAACTCTGACCCTTCCACAACTCTGTGACAGATATAGACCGACCAAGGCCGATGTCATACACCCTCCCTTAAAACGCCTGGGCACGCCAGCATTTTTTACGACACTCCCAGAAAATGGGCGGTGCCACCCCCCAAAAGCCAGCTTATTGCTCAATCTGAAATAAGGAGATCGCAGTAAGCAATCGAAACGCGTTGGTGTTACCGGGCCGTGGAGGGACTGTGGAGGAAGGATGTGGAAATTGCCAGAAAAGGGGATACAGTAGTTCATGGACTGATTCCGGACAGAACCAGAACTATCAACCCAGACTCTTGCTTATATGAAAATCTCCCTAAATAGAATTCTCATATACATCTGGTAATTACAAACCGTCATCTCTTTTCAACTTCCCTGTCACTACCCATTGTACTTGTTATTTATATGTCTATATGTGTTTTATATTATTAAAAAAGGATTAGCCCTGTCAGCACCCCAGGCAATCCCCCCCCCCCCCCCCCCCCGCTGCCCCCTCCCCACTCCCTCCGCTCCCCCTCTCCCCTCTGGGGGGATTCCAGGTCGGAGATTGAAAAGGATTGCTGTGTCTTGGTGTCCAGCGCACTGGGAAAGGGGGGGGGGGGCGGCAGTGGATTGGGGATGACTACCTGGCGGGGGCTGGGGTGGCCACCGCCCGCACGCCGCGAAAGATTGCTGCTGGCTGCTGAAGACCGGCAGCCAGGGATGGGGACTGTCAGGCTGAGGCAGCAAGTTTAACACGGATGGGCTGCGGCAGGGGGAGGGGAGGGGGAATCACTCACCGAATAGCTGCCTGTGATTCTGTCTGTAAGTGCTGTGCTTGTTGTTGGCAGATTGCTGCAGCTTCAAGTTCCTTCCTCTGGCTCTCCTCTGCGGTAGCTTTCCTACTGCTGCTGCTGGCCGGCTGCAGCTTAGTATCGCCATCCAAATGCCTAAACCTGCCTAGTGGTGGCGCCGGCCCTGCCCTTATAAGGGATGCACAATTCTTCCCCTTTTCTCCTGGCGCCGAAAGGGGGCACCTCACAATCTTTCTTTTTAGCATTATTCCATACAGGTGGGAGGACTTAAGGGAGTCACCCTATTGGCAGCCTAGTGTGCAGGAGGGACTTACACAATTTTACAACAATGTTTTTGAAGGCATCTGCTTCAATTTAGTAAAGGTAGAGACATTAATGATATAGGTGACCCCTTCATGTTCATGTTATGCAATTTGTGGCAAGTTCAAACCATTAACACCCTTATCAACAACCTCCTCCATAATTACCAGAGGTAGTCCTACCAAGAAATTGTTTTGTGAGGGCCCAAACAAATCAAGCACTTCAGCCACAATACCTGTCATTGAAGTTCTTGGTTTGTTAAACTGCGCACGTCCTTTTTTTTTCTCTCTCTCTTTTTATTGTTTTACGAAGATTATGACAATCAGCATTACTCAGAAAACATTACAAATTAAATAAAATATAATAAAAATAAAAGCAAAACATTAGGATATATACGATGAACAAAGAAAACATATAGTTGCGCATGTAGTTTTTTATATACAACATAAGTGTGGGTGCGAGGTCCATAGGACAATTCCATCTGCTTTTCTTATAATTATTATCTGCCTTAAGCCCATCATTAAACACTATTAGCTGCCTATTAGTAGTTTGTTGTGTGGGGGCCCAAACAAACCAAGCACATCTGCCACAAAAGTAACAGTCCCTGTTGCTAAAGTGCTTAGTTTGTTAAACTTTTTAATTTTCTAAAAAATTTATTGTGTGATGCCTCATTCGATAAGTGAAGCCATTTACAGCAACCGAGAAAATAAAAGACAATAGAAGTAGAATGTTCAATTCCTATCTGCCACTGCGCTGCCACTCTGTTTCCCAGACGTGCCATATTTGAAGATGAACACCCATGTGTGGGTGATACACACTGCTGTTGCAACCTTCTGGGATAAACTGGATGAAATTAATATTGTGAGTTGGATAAAATTGAGTGGAAATAATTAGAAATGAATGCTACTGGGGTTAATAATATTATAGTATCAAATACAATTGTGAGTTAAGTTGTTTTTGTCATTTATAAAACAAATACAGATCTAAAACCACAATCATCCTCCATGTCATTTCCTCTGGCCCTCTCTGGCAGAAATAAAGCTTCTGTCACTTTACAAGATATGCTGGAAAAATGTCAGGAACTGATTTGATGATACTTTATTTGCCTCTATTTTATCTCTCTCCAAACTCTGATAATCACCCCGCAAACAAACAGATATCTCAAACCTTATCTTAAAATTCTGTCCCCATGCCGTTTTGGATCTGCTTTTGGACCATTTTTGCCTTCTGTCTTGGAAGATCCAGGGGAGTGTGATTAATTCATATTGGATTGTCCCCACGGGCTTTGTGAAGTGTATGTCCACCACCCACACACACATTGTGTGTGGTTTGTGTGTGTCTCTGAATCATGCCCCTTGTATATTCAATTAGTGTCTGATCCATTCCGACAATCATTTGTCGGAATTGATTCGACAGTAATTATTCAATCAGCGGGCAAACCCGACTGTCGGATTTGGCCGCTGCTGCTCCTGCTCACCCGGTCGCAGAAGCGGGCGCCAGGACCGGGTGAGCAAAGGGAGGTGGCCAGAGGTCGGACAGCGCTGGGTGAGCTGCTCTTACCGAGCCGGTGGAACAGGTGAGCGATGGAGGAGGCGGCAGGAGGCGGGCAGGCTCACCCAGCTCTGTCCTCCATGCCTCAATCCAACTTTTTTTAAAGATGGATTGAGATTGTTTGAAACGGGGACAAAACCTGTTGGGTTTGCTGCGTTCCCGACAAAAGCAGGTGGATCGGCGGCTATCCTGCAAATCCACCTGCTTTCCGACAGGTCCTCCTTACCCTCCTTACCACTTGTTTCCACATCTCCATGAACTTGGTGCACCTTTTATGGCCCTGTTTCATATACTCTGCTCTTCCCATTATCCAGATCCCCCATTCTGTTCCTTTATTTGAATGGTGGGGAGTTGTTGTTTTTTTCAATTCTAAAAAATAGAGAGAATGCTGCTATGGACCAATGTCTAGTATATGATGACATTATTGCTCCATCTAGTGGCAATATTGCTACATAGCAATATAGTGATTAATCAGTGTAGGGCCTAATTCAACGGGGATTGCTAATTAGAGAAAAAGCAGTTGAATGCAATCAAAAAGTCGCCACCCACACAGAAAGGAAAAATGTCTCTTGCCAAATTGCAAACGCATCGTAAATTGCGATGCACTCTCAGATCCATTCACTAATGCCAAACCATCAAAAATGTTTCCATCTGAGTAAGTCTATGGCTATTCTGCTAAAGAACTAGATAGGAACTGCTCATCGCTGATCTCAGAGGCCCAGCCAAAAAACGCCTAGGGACGCTTGCGTTTTATTACAAACACACCTAGAAAACTGCTATGCGTACGTACGATATTTATTCCATAGTTGCCTACCCTCCTGCATTCTGCAGGAGACTCCCTGAAATAGCAGCAATCTCCCTCATTAGTCTAGCAATCTCCCTCATTTCACCTAGCCCACATTACACTGTTACATTTTTTTGGATGAAAGACAGATACATTTACACTGAATCATCAGCACCATTTCATAGCACTATACCAAGTATAGCATCTCTTAATAACTGCTTTGGGGCTCATCTACATTTAGATTTACAGTAAGTCAATTTAAATTTAACACCCACGCTTCTAGGTGCCACGTTCACAATCTCTTTTCACAATCTCTCCATATATGGAACTAGACACACCCTTGGGTGGAGCATGACACGCCCCCTCAAAGGGGAGCTTTGTAAAATTCTACTACCAATTATAATCTCCCTGAAACTATTTTTCAAAAGTAGGCAAGTATGATTTATTCACATAAATTTAAATTCTATTCTATTCTATTCTATTCTATTCGCACGCACAATGTGAATGTTTTATAATTAAATGGTGTGTGAATTCTCTAATTAGCGATGCATGCTTAATTAGGCCCTTAATGCGGATATTCACCCACATGATAAGTTGTACACATGCAGATGTGAATGCACTGTCATGATGGTTTCCCAGCAGAGCTGCATTTAGACCTCATGGGGCCTAGGCAAGATACAGGTTTTGGGCCCCCTTCCCACAAACAATCTATATCACTGTATTTTCGTTCCGTCCACACAATTCATACTTGTCGACTTTTTTTTTTCTCCTCTCCGGAGAAGCCCGGAGAGGAGACCCGACAGCAGCATGTCAAGGGGGTGGGACAGGCCGCCATCATCAAGCCCCGCCCCCATGACAGTCAAACAATTTAATTTGCGGGTCCGCGAATTGGGGGAGAGGCTAAAATGACACAAAATTACGTGATTCGCGTCATTTTAGCCTCTCGCTGCGGACCTGCGAAAACCAGTAATTTTGTGCTGCAGGGAAGGGGGTGCGGGGGCTGCCTGGCCAATGCGGGAGGATTGCCCACCTTCCCGGGGGGGCCGGGAGGGGGACCCGATTTTCGGGAGCCTCACGGCAATTCCAGGAGGTTAGGCAAGCCTGACACAATTAGGACCCAGAACAGCCACCAAGACAGAGAAAAGCAGCACCGCACCGAGTACCTGCATGCTGCAGATGTAATCCAGACACACTGGGTTAGGTTGGAGGTGGTACCACTGCTTCTTCCTTCATAACTCTGTATGGAAATGCAGCAGGAGGCATCCTATTACAAGCAAAGGCCTGATACTGCAGTAGTGATCCGGACCACTGACAACATCAGGTGGCTTGAGGCCAGGGCCGGCGCCACCACTAGGCAGCTCTAGGCCTTTGCCTAGGGTGCCGGCCACTGGAGGGCGGGGGTTGGAGCTGGTGTCCCCCCGGATGGCATGGAGGTGAGCCTAAAATTACCCCTTCCCCCCCTCCAGCCGTCGCATAGCCAGGTGGGGCAGATGTAACATGTACAGAGAGAGTTAGATTTTTGTGAGTTTCTGTGCAGGGTAAATACTGGCTGCGTTATTTTTACACTGCAATTTAGATTTTAGTTTCAACACACCCCACCCATAATTAACTCTTTCTGCACATGTTACATCTGCCCCACCTGCATTGCACATGGTTTTGCCCATTTTGAGAACAAATTTGTACTGCGATCAGATCTGAATAAAAGCCATTGTGTAGCACTTCTGCATCAATATCACTGACATTACACTAACATTACACACTTTACCAATATCACTGATGTTACACTAACATTACACATTGCATCACTATCACTGACATTATGCTAACATTACACACTGGACCAATATCACTGATGTTACGCTAACATTACACACTGCATAACTATCACTGACGGTACACTAACATTACACACTGTATCACTATCACTAACATTATACTAACATTACACACTGGACCAATATCACTGACGTTACACTAACATTACACACTGGAGCAATATCACTGACGTTACACTAACATTACACACTGGACCAATATCACTGATGTTACACTAACATTACACACTGCATCATTATCACTAACATCACACTAACATTACACACTGGACCAATATCACTGATGTTACGCTAACATTACACACTGCATAACTATCACTGATGGTACACTAACATTACACACTGTATCACTATAACTAACATTTTACTAACATTACACACTGGAATAATATCACTGACGTTACACTAACATTACACACTGGACCAATATCACTGACGTTACACTAACATTACACACTGGACCAATATCACTGACGTTACACTAACATTACACACTGGACCAATATCACTGACGTTACACTAACATTACACACTGGACCAATATCACTGATGTTACACTAACATTACACACTGCATCACTATCACTAACATCACACTAACATTACACACTGGACCAATATCACTGATGTTACGCTAACATTACACACTGTATCACTATAACTAACATTTTACTAACATTACACACTGGACCAATATCACTGACGTTACACTAACATTACACACTGGACCAATATCACTGATGTTACACTAACATTACACACTGGACCTGCCTTTAATGTTACGGGCTTTCCAGGAGTCATTACGTTACACAAATACCCCATTCACACCAATGGTCGTAGTGTTAGTGTGAATGGGTCCCGCTCCAAAATCCTGGGAGCCATGTCTCGGCATTTCAACACTGCTAGCCACCATGATTTCTCCCAAGATCTTCCTGGGGTACAGTGTTGTAAACGGGTAACCCTGGTTGAGCGACCCAGGTCCCATTCAAAGTATGGAGGAGGCAACGCTGTCAGCTCCATGTGCTGCCTCCTCCCCCACCCTAGACAATGTGCCGCTGCTCCGCCCTGCCCCGTGAGACATCACCGACCTGGGAATAAGCCAGGTCACACAGGGAGCTTACAGACCCCAAATGCCAGGGCCGCTCCTGGAATGGACCCGTGTCCTAATCCTGGTATGAATGGGTTATAAGGAAGCCGACGATCTTCTCAGCGACCCCTGCTGGCACCCGTAGGCAACTGCTTTGTGAGAAACCGGGGAAGATGCCTGCGAGTTCTTCCTTATCAGGACATGGTTGTATCCATAGCTGCAATTCAAGGCCGGATTTTGGGGGCCCCTTGAGACCAGCCGGACCCTAGGCGTTTGCCTAGGTTGGCTAGTGGTAAATACGACCCTGTTTCATAGCTATGATCATTACCGGAGCACACTGGCACCAGATCTACCCTTGGTACAAGTGATGCATGTAAATCAGTGGGTGTGACCAGCAGGTGAATGAAAAAAATCATGCTGAAATCGGGAGAGCATTGTTGGTCACCTCTTAATCAGCCAGTCAGTAAACACTTACAGACAGACAGTCTTTCAGGTCACAGATAGTCGGTCTCTTGGACCATGGGAAGCCAGCCTATCGGGTCAGAGACAGACAGTTTTCCAGGTCACGGACAATGGGCCTCTCGAGTCACAAGAGTTCATTTACTAAGATGGGAGATCTGTTTCAGATGGGATGTTGCTGGGTTGATGGGAAATTGGTCAAATTCTATTATCTTCTAAAAGGTGCAAAATAAATAAGTAGATTCTGATTGGTTTCCCATAGCAACATCAAAACTGAAATAGAACCTGGTCTCTCGGGACATGGATAACCAGTCTCTCGGGTCACGAACAGCTGGTCTCTCAGGTCACAGACAGCTGGTCTCTCGGGACATGGACAACCAGTCCCTTGGAACACAGATAGTTGCTAAGTCAGTCAAATGGATAAATCTATGAGTTTTCTCACGCTACCTTACCGTACCCCATGATCTGTAGTTATACTGATCGTTGGTTCCATGGAGTTTGCCAGACAGGGCCGGTGCAAGGCACTGGAGCGCCCCAGGCGAGTCGGGGTGGGGGTGCCCCGGTGCCTGGGAGGGGGGCGGTGGTGGTGGGGTACCTGTGTAAAAAACTTGCGGCGCCGGCGTCCCTGCAGTGCTGGAGCGGGCAGGGGTGTCCGTGCCGCGGGGGTACCTGCGGCGCTGTCATTGTGTACAAAGCTGGCGGCGGCCAACGGGGTCCCTGCAGTGAATAGAAAATAACTAGCGCTTCCCGCGCCGCCGCCAGCTTTGTACACAATGACAGCGCCGCAGGTACCCCCGCGGCACGGACACCCCTGCCCGCTCCAGCACTGCAGGGACGCCGGCGCCGCAAGTTTTTTACACAGTTCGCTAACCCTCCATGCTGGGGGTGAGGGGTGCCCTCCAGGTGCCGGCACCCTAGGCAAATGCCTAGAGCTGCCTAGTGGTGGCGCCGGCCCTGTTGCCAGAGCCGCCAAATTGATATTCGGAAGGGACTTCCACCACTTGGTAAGCTAGAGAAGACAGTGTACTCCATGTTCTGCACCTGAACCATATGGTTATAAGGTGGCATAATATTCTCTAACATATGGTAACCTCTGCCACCAGGTTTGGGAACACCTTTATACAAGGTAGAAAGATTCCTTCAACTCCAATAATATTATACATTCAATTCATACTTTAAATATTAACAGTTTCACATTTCAAAAATTCTGTTTCACAAATGCACAAACCGTATCTGAGGGAAAGCCGCTCTGTACCCAGGGAGCTGTCACTCAGTCATAGGGCCATTGACAGCTCTTCCTCTATCGGCTGTAATTGTAAGGCCGTATGATGCAGACTGCAGGTAAGACTATTCATGTAACTGAAGCCCTGAGAAGGAAACTGTGTATGATGTGACAGGGCAGTGACTACTCGCTGACATCCAGTCCCTCAGAGAGATTTATTGCCCGTGGAAATGTAAAATGATGGAGAAAATTGCAGCTGTGACAAGTTTTGAGAGTCGGCTAAAAAGCCACAAATCTGATAGTGACACTGACAGCTTCGCACATGGCTGACAATGGGAGTTTTCTGGCCTGTATTTATCATGTAGGCCTATACATATTTTATGGTATTATTTCTATGTAGGGGCAAATTCAATTAGCTGATGTAAATAATCGTTGCTTATTGATCCCCAGGGGGCACGGCCACAAACAGGGGGGGCTGCCAGGACTGCAGCCCTGGGCCCAGACAAAAAGAAGGCCCAGGACTGGAGTGTATCAAGTATAATTAGTCATAAAACTAGTTTGCATTTCCCTTAAGGCAATGTAGTGCGGCCAGTGCTGCAGGTACCGGCGATCTTACCAGCATGCTGTCACACGTAGCCGCGACGGAGCGCGGCGGGTACAGTACTCACCCGTCCGCGCCCGCCGCCGGCTAGCGTGTGCAGGCTCCGGTCTGCGGTGTGCGGGTAGCGGCAGCTCTGGGTAGGGATGGCAGCAGTAGTGGTGCCGGGAGGCCGGCGTCGCCATCTTGGTTGAGGGCAGGAGACAGATTGGCCCAGAGTGGAGGTTCCCTCCTCATCCTGTGCTGACAGCCAATGGCAGCCATCCCCTGGGGATATAGGGGATCTGCCTAGGCTGTTCAGTGTCAGTGCAATGAGTCTTTGGAGTCATTCACAACTCCTAGCTGATTCCCGGATCCTGGCTCTTTCTCTCCTGACTCTGGTGCCTTGCTCCCTGCATCTTGCTACAAGGAAGTTTTCTCCTGACACCAATGCTGCAAGTCCTACCTAGTGCTTGTTCCTGCTTGTGTCCCAGAATTACCCTGCACAGCTTTCCGCTGTCCTCCTTCATACAGCTCATTCATTCCATCATCTTTCAGTCATCCGGATCCATTTCTTCTGTCATCAAATCAACCTCCTTCCGGATCCTCATCTATGTACTCTGGCTCACCAAGTATACGTTTCCAGATTTCCCTGCCCGTTATTAGTATTGTGCTGGACTCTATTTAATTTATTCCAACTGTCACTTAAAGAAGTATTTGAGTGAAGTTTATCATTTATGAAATCAGTTATTAAACCTGCACGTTTCAATCCTACTCCTCCTGGTCCGTCTCCGGTTCCTGTGCACCGCACGACTCCATCCAGCCCTTTAGCCGTGACAGTTTGCACTGACCCGATGGAATCGGGTGAAGCACAGGCCTCCATGACGGATGTTCTTCAAGGCATCATGGCTCGATTGGAACAAGTAGAGACTACCCAGCGTCAAGTGGCTCAATTTCTCCAGACCTTGTCATCACCTCAGGTGGCTCCCTCAGTTTCAGCAGCACCAACCTCCGGAGCTTCGGCCTCTGCTGCTCCCCCTGGGCCAGCTGCTCCTCACCATCTACACCTGTCAACCCCCAGTAAATATGACGGGTCCCCGAGGGGGTGTCGAGGATTCCTGAATCAATGTGACGTCCATTTTACCCTCCAGCCTTCCAATTTCCCCTCTCCCAAGACTCGGGTGGCTTACATCGTGTCCCTACTGGCGGGTCCAGCCCTGGAGTGGGTGTCCCCCCTTTGGGAGCGTGCGGATCCCATCCTCAATAACTATGAAGAATTTGTGGCCTCCTTCCGTCGCATCTTCGACGAGCCTGGCAGAGTGTCCTCCGCAGCCACAGAGATCCTAAGGATTCGTCAGGGCAGTCGCCCAGTGGGACAATATGTCGTACAATTTCAAACCCTGGCTTCCGAACTCAGATGGAACGAAGAGGCTCTCGTTTCTGCCTTCTGGAACGGCCTAGCCGGGCGCATCAAGGACGAGTTAGCAACTCGCGATTCTCCTTCCACCCTGGCTGAACTCATTTCATTATGTAACAAAGTCGATCTGCGACTCCAAGAACGCCAACTTGAGAGGAATCGCTCTGATCGCCTTCGCCCTCGATTTCCTTCCAATGTCGCACCAGCCTCCAAACCAACCCCGCCTCCTGCGGTGTCAACAGATGAGCCCATGCAAATCAACCGCTCCCGTCTCTCTCTCGAAGAGAAGTCCCGAAGACGGCGAGAGAATCTATGCATGTACTGTGGTTCCTCAGCTCACTTATTGGCTTCCTGCCCGCTGCGGCCGGGAAACGACCGCTCCTAATCTCCCCGAGGGAGGTCCGATTAGGAGTCTTGCTTCCATCTCCCTCTTCTTCTGATTCCACCATTCCGGTTACTCTTGTGTGTCCACAAGGGAGAAAAAGAGTTCAGGCCCTATTGGACTCTGGAGCAGCGGGAAACTTCCTTTCTTCTTCTTTTGTCACCCAACATGCCCTGCCTGTGCAACCCCTGGATCACTCGCTGGTCCTCACTGCAGTGGATGGGAGTCGAATTCGTAGTGGACAAATCACCCATCAGACCACCCCGGTGACACTGCTCATAGGAGCTCTACATCAAGAGACCCTCGAATTTTTCATTCTTCCACAGTCCTCACACCAAATGGTCCTGGGCCTTCCCTGGCTCTCCAAACATAACCCACACATCGATTGGACCAATATGGAGGTCAAGGCCTGGGGAACAGATTGCCAGTCTACTTGCATTCCTCAGATCCTTCCGGTCTACCAGACCCATCCACAACGTGAGGGTAACTATCCTTCATCCTCTTCAGCTCCACCCTTGTCGATACCCGCACCATATCGTTCATTTACAGATGTATTCAGTAAAGGTGGTGCCGACACCCTGCCTCCTCACCGTCCTTGGGACTGCCCGATAGAGCTGGTGGCCGGGAAATTCCCTCCTCGTGGCCGCATCTATCCCCTGTCGCTACCTGAGACTGAGGCCATGTCCTCGTACATTCAAGAGAACTTAAACAAAGGTTTCATTCGACCATCTACTTCTCCGGCCGGGGCCGGGTTTTTCTTTGTGAAAAAGAAGGATGGCGGTCTTCGGCCATGTATCGACTATAGGGGCCTGAACGACATCACCATTAAAAACCGCTATCCCTTACCCCTTATCGCAGAACTATTCGACAAGATCAGAGGGGCAGCAATCTTTACTAAATTGGACCTGCGAGGGGCCTACAATTTGATCCGGATCCGTCCAGGTGACGAGTGGAAGACGGCTTTTAACACGCGCGACGGCCACTATGAATACCTGGTGATGCCCTTCGGCCTTTGTAACGCCCCCGCCGTCTTCCAACAGTTTGTAAATGATATCTTTCGGGACTTGCTGTACCACTCCATCGTAGTCTATCTAGACGATATACTCATCTTCTCTCCAAATCTTCAACTTCACAGACAGACAGCGTCCGAAGTCCTACGACGTCTTCGCCAAAATCAACTGTTCTGCAAGTTGGAGAAGTGCGTTTTTGAGGTCACGTCCATTCCATTCTTGGGTCACATTCTCTCCGCCACTGGGATAGAAATGGACCCAGAGAAGGTGAGAGCCATCCAAGACTGGGCAGCCCCCACAACACTCAAAGGAATTCAGAGATTCCTAGGGTTCTCAAACTATTACCGGCGATTTATCCGGAACTTCTCTACTATCGCTGCTCCCCTCACTGCTCTCACTTGCAAGGGAGCTGATCCAAGCCGATGGTCGCCAGAAGCATCCTCTGCCTTCCAGCAGTTAAAGAGAGCATTCATAACGGCACCAATCCTCCTCCAACCAGACCTCGACAGGCCCTTCATTCTCGAGGTGGACGCATCCTCGGAAGGGATCGGGGCCATCTTGTCACAAAAAGGTGAGGATCAAGAATTACACCCTTGTGCCTTCCTCTCCAAAAAATTCCTCCCGGCAGAGAAGAATTACCCCATCGGGGAACAGGAGTTGCTTGCAGTCAAAACTGCGTTAGAGGAGTGGCGATACCTTCTGGAGGGGGCACGGCATAAGATCACCGTGTATTCAGACCACAAAAATCTGTCCTTTCTTAAACAGGCTCAGTGCCTTACTGCCCGCCAAGCCCGTTGGGCCATGTTTTTTGAACGCTTTGACTTCCAAATTAAATTCCGACCTGGAACCACGAATACTAAGGCAGACGCTCTATCCCGCTCCTTTGAGACGACCTCTGACCTAGAGACACCTCCTCGTCCAATCCTCGATCCGCTGGTCTTCGCCCAAGTAACCGTACAGCCATCTCCTCCTCCAGGTAAAACATTCGTTCCCCCCGAACTCCGCAAGAAAATATTGTCATGGGCACACTCTTCCCGCTTCGCAGGGCACGCAGGAGCACAAAAGACCTTGATGTTCCTGTCACGTTCTTATTGGTGGCCAACCATCCGCCACGACGTAACCAACTTCGTCGCTTCTTGTGTAAGATGTGCTCAGCATAAGGTGCCCAGAACAACTCCCGCTGGTCCTCTCCGCCCTCTAACCATTCCCACAGAACCATGGACCCATCTGTCAATGGACTTCATTTGCGAACTACCTCCCTCAAAAGGTCATACCGCAATCTGGGTAGTGGTCGACCGATTCTCGAAAATGGTCCATTTTTTCCCACTAAAAGGTCTCCCCTCTGCTCCAGTACTGGCTCAGCTATTTATCTCAACCATTTTTAAACTTCACGGACTGCCCAAAGAGATTGTATCCGACCGCGGAGTACAGTTCGTTGCAAAGTTCTGGAGAGCTCTCTGTGCCGCGGTACAGGTCAAACTCAAGTTTTCCACTGCCTTTCATCCCCAGACCAATGGCCAGACAGAACGGGTGAATCAAGACTTGGAGGCCTTTATCCGACTGTTTGTCTCGTCGTCCCAAGATGACTGGGTGGATCTTCTCCCGTGGGCAGAATATATGCATAACAACTCCTATCACTCTTCCTCCGGAACCACCCCCTTCTTTACAGTATTCGGCAAACATCCACGATCTCCGGATTTCTCAGAATTATCCTCTTCCGAAGTTCCTGCAGCAACCACTTCATTACAACGCTTTGCTAAAATCTGGTCGGATGTCCACACCGCTCTTCTTAAATCTTCCGCCCGATACAAGAGGATGGCAGACAGGAAAAGAAGGGCAGCACCCAGATTGAAAGTCGGAGACCGGGTATGGCTGTCTACCCGCCATATACGCCTCCGTCTGCCCTCTATGAAGCTGGCTCCCCGGTTCATTGGGCCATACCCTATCATCCAAGTCATTAATCCTGTCGCTTATAGACTTCAACTTCCTCCTTCCCTAAGGATTTCGAATTCCTTCCATGTGTCCCTCCTCAAGCCTTTAAGGTTGAACTCTTATCAAAAGAAGATTCCCAAACCGCCCAAGATTAACTCCGAAAGTGGGTCTGAATTCGAGGTAAGACGCATTATAGACTCTCGTTGCCGCAATTCTCGTACCCAGTATCTGGTGGAATGGGTTGGGTTTGGTCCCGAAGAGAACTCTTGGGTGGATTCCATTGATTTGCACGCTCCAAAACTGGTAAAGCAATTTCTCCAGAGAAATCCGCACAAGGCCCATAGGCGCCCTGGGGTCACCCTGAAAAGGGGGGGTACTGTCACACGTAGCCGCGACGGAGCGCGGCGGGTACAGTACTCACCCGTCCGCGCCCGCCGCCGGCTAGCGTGTGCAGGCTCCGGTCTGCGGTGTGCGGGTAGCGGCAGCTCTGGGTAGGGATGGCAGCAGTAGTGGTGCCGGGAGGCCGGCGTCGCCATCTTGGTTGAGGGCAGGAGACAGATTGGCCCAGAGTGGAGGTTCCCTCCTCATCCTGTGCTGACAGCCAATGGCAGCCATCCCCTGGGGATATAGGGGATCTGCCTAGGCTGTTCAGTGTCAGTGCAATGAGTCTTTGGAGTCATTCACAACTCCTAGCTGATTCCCGGATCCTGGCTCTTTCTCTCCTGACTCTGGTGCCTTGCTCCCTGCATCTTGCTACAAGGAAGTTTTCTCCTGACACCAATGCTGCAAGTCCTACCTAGTGCTTGTTCCTGCTTGTGTCCCAGAATTACCCTGCACAGCTTTCCGCTGTCCTCCTTCATACAGCTCATTCATTCCATCATCTTTCAGTCATCCGGATCCATTTCTTCTGTCATCAAATCAACCTCCTTCCGGATCCTCATCTATGTACTCTGGCTCACCAAGTATACGTTTCCAGATTTCCCTGCCCGTTATTAGTATTGTGCTGGACTCTATTTAATTTATTCCAACTGTCACTTAAAGAAGTATTTGAGTGAAGTTTATCATTTATGAAATCAGTTATTAAACCTGCACGTTTCAATCCTACTCCTCCTGGTCCGTCTCCGGTTCCTGTGCACCGCACGACTCCATCCAGCCCTTTAGCCGTGACACATGCTAGGGTTTTGAGATGGGGGAAACAGGGGATGGGGACTTGGACAACCTGCCTATTGTGTCAGTCCCCAGTCCCATTACTTCTGATGGCAGTCCTGCTGGAGGGTAATGCAATTGTTCCCAATAGCAGCATTAACAGGGATTTTGTTTCACCTGCCTGGAGACGGGAGAAATAAAATCCCTGATAAAGGCAGTTTTCGTTAGACAGTGAGTGTGAAAAGACCTGGACTAGGGGACTAATCTCGGATCCATGTGTTTTTGCACAAACACAGGTCAATTTTCATTCGAAAAAAAGAGGGTCTGGAATTGCATTGGGGGATAACACCTTCATGCAAAAAGATCGTAAAAAATTTGTCTTTTTTCAGACTAAAAAGTAACAGAAACAACTGAAATTCATGCTCAATCTTTTTATTGTTATTAGGATTTATGTATAAGTAGAGATGTGCAGGTTTAGTTTTACATGGATATACTTGGTTCTCAAATCCGGTTCGTATTGGCTGTCATGTGTTTTTGAAAACGAATACGATGCCGATTTGAGAACTGTGTAAATCTGAGTAAAATTGAACCCGCACATCTCTATTTATAAGGCATCACAAAGTGTCCACAGACCCAGGATATAAGACAGGGGGAAGGTATATTGTATAAACCCATACTAAAGTATGGGTTTATACAAGTGGAGATATTTCCCATAGCAACAAAACTGATTCTAGCTATTGTCTTTCAGAGGGTGCTAGATAAATAAGTAGAATCTGGTTGGCTGCTATGGACCTCTGCACTTCTATAGTAAATATACCCCTTATACCTTTTAGACATAAGATTAAAACCCAGGTTGTTGAACGCAAGTGCTCATCAGTCTGGGTCCAGATGTCTCAAAGGCTTTACCTGGATTCACAGTCCCGGGTCCATGACCATGCTCACTATCAGGATTTTTCTTGGGACTGAGATGAGTTGAGTCAACGACTTGACTTAGGTCTGAAAGATGTGACCCAGGTCATGCCGAAGAGAAATTGATTGGCTTGGGACAGTAGCACTTGGAAATGACATCATCCACAAACAACCCCTCTATGCAGGAAGACTTGAATCACTGGAAGATCTAGATCTGGTGTAAAGTGTAAACCACCCTGGGTCGTCACCCATGTGTGCAAAGGAGGGCCCCTGGCTTCAACCGAGCTCCATGTCCAGAGGTCGATTTAGACCTCATGGGGCCCTAGACAAGTTACTGGTTTGGGGCCTTCCTCACTCAAACAATCTATAGCACTATATTTTTGTGGCTGATTTCAGGTGGAATTGATAGAGTACCTTGGCATTTACACAGTCGGTTCTTGTTTAGTTTCACGGCGGCAGCATGGCCGCCCGCTACTTCCGGGTTCGGCGCTCGGAAAACTATCTAAAATAAAGTCCATGCCAGCGGGAATTGGTTCATACCCCCACTATCCACGTTGGCATGGAGTTGATTTTAGATAGCGTGGCGAGCATAGCGAGCCACCGAGCCCGTAGCGTGGGCGAGCGAAGCGAGCCCCGCAAGGGGACACAGACGCTGCTGCGACTGAGACACTGCCACCGTGAAACTAAACAAGTACCACACAGTCTACCGATAAACGCTCAGCTGTGTGAACATTGGCATTGCGTACAAATTTGAATCAGATTCTTCTGGAAGTAGGCTTAATACCTGTGTCTCATTTAAAATAAACTGACTGGCCACATGCAGTGGATGAAACCATTGTGTGTGTCCAAACATTTGTTATCCTATCAAAGGGACTTTGGGATTGCAGGCAGGTCCATGTAATGTCATGACGTCATGTGGTAGTCACGCAGTGCTTGTCTGGGAAGGTTTTGGATGGCCAGGATGTCTTTATGGGGCCTCTTGAGACCTGGTGGGCCCTAAGTAGGTGCCTAGGTTGCCTCTGTCTGTCTCCCGAGTTGAAGCCTGGCATAGAGCACTTGTTACCTATCCAATTCTGCGAGTTATAATGAGTTGAGGCAGAGAGGTGAATAAAACTTTAAAAGCACTGACATCTACAGTTACTGAGGTACCAATGGCTCGACAAGGGGCAGCATAATGAAGACCCTTCGCGCAGTCATCTAATGCCTCCAGGCTTCAGTTTATTTCTCTCTAGAATTAATAGCGTAATTAGGGTTTGCTAAAACGCTTTGGAGAAGAGATTGAGCCATTCTTCCACGTCAAAGACTACATAAATTAAAAGAGCTGCGTGGTTAAATGAAGGCTAAATAAATCTCCTGAAATGTGTTGGGACATTTAAGGATTTGATGGAGAATTTCATGTGAAATGTAAATGTAATTTGGTGTAATCTATTACAATTAGACATCGGTTCTAAATATAACCATTATTGGTCGTCAGCGCAATTGAGAATGATGTTTCATTAGCGATGAAAATCATTTGTGTAAAGAAAAAAAATATATTGAAAGTTCAAGGTGATTTGTTTTTTCATTCAGAAATGAACATGAACCTAATTTCACATTGCAGTGGTTGTGAGGGGAACATTCTAAAGGTCCATACACACTGGGCGACAATGTCCAGCTCGTATTACCAGCAGATGAACGGCTTTCCCGGCGATGATGCGGGAGCGCACAGTAGCGCTCACCGCCGGGGCATACACACTGGGTGGTTTTGAGCTGAAAGCCACTCAAACATGCTGTTTTGAGCGTCTTTCAGTTTAAAGTCGCCCAGTGTGTATGGGCCTTTAGACCTAAAGGACATGTAATTCCCCTAAAATGGCACCGCAACATAAAACTGATTGTATTTTTTATTTTACTGTTTGCAGACTCCAGAACTTTCAGCAGGGGTCCTCACCACTGACCTAGCGGGGTACTCAGTGCTTGGATCTTCTGATGGTCTTACGTGTAAGTTTACTAAAGCTTCTAAATGTGAAAATGTAGGCTTTGCCCATAGCAACCAATCAGATTTCAGCTTTCATTTCTCTATTGCTTCCTATAAATTGATAGAATCTGATAGGTTGATTTGGGCAACATCCCCATTTTTCACTTTTAGAAGCCTGTTCATCGCAACTGGGATTCTGCCCCACAGATACATTCCCATCTGAGCTTCCTCTGGCTGCTTCTTTCCTGCTGGATCTGCTGGGTGACAGAAACCTCTCCTCTATGATCCTGGCTGGGGGGATTGTCTTAGGGCCCTTTTCATCCGATTTCGACGCATCTCGCAGAGAAATAAGATGAAAAGTGTCACGCCAGAGTCTTCGCTAACTCTAAGCTGTATGGCAGAGGACAAGTGGGGTGGATGGCTTTTCCCTAGAGAGGTTCAAATCTATTGTAAACATTCTCTTTATCTCCTCCTATAGACCCAGGTATTATTTGTGAACACATGTATTCTGCAGTGATTTACATGTGACATTTTTCTCATCTGCATGACCCTCAGGGGGAAATTTACTAAGAATACGAATACGAAAATTTGTATTCGTATTCTAAATATGAATGAATACGACTGTTATAGTCGTATTTACATTTGTATTCTGGAGGTTAATTTACTAAGCTTCCGTATTTGTCCCAGTCTGGGGGCGGAGCTCCAGATGTAAACGAACCCACACGCAGATACCGGACAGCATTGCGGAGGGCAACTACCCTGCTGGCTGGTTGGGCCTGGGGCTGGTTTTCAAAATACGGGTGACCCCTACTCATTTTGTCCCCCGTATTTTGGGAACTAGCCCTGGCCCTGGGGCTGGTTTTAAAAAATCAGGGAACCCCTATTTGAAGGTTTTTCTGACTTTTTTAGAACCAGGCCCGGCTCTTTATTAGCCTGGTGCTGGTTACGCGTTTTTTGAAAAAAATATTCCTTTAGGTACTCCATCGTAAGGGAAAAAAAATCGCATCGGTCGCATCGCATGCGACCAAAAAGTCACATGCGATGCGACCGACGCGATGACCGCGATTTTCCATAGGGAACAATGTTAAATGGCCCACAGAGGCCAAATAGGCACCCTGAAGTGTGAAATGGCCCCCCCAATTGTTAACGCCACCGCACGATCAACGTCAACCCGAAGCGTGGCGAGCGCAGCGAGGGGCGGCGGTACGCGTCCTACGACCTTTTCATACCCCCACTATCCACGTCGGCGTGGAGTTGAGAATAGAAAGTATGGCGAGCGCAGCGAGCCACCGAGCCCGAAGCGTGGCGAGGGGACGCGGACACCTGTGAAGCCCGCGAGGGGACGCGTATACCTGTGAAGGTGTCCGCGTCCCCTGCGGGGCTCGCTGCGCTCGCCACGCTTCGGGCTCGGTGGCTCGCTGCGCTCGCTACACTTTCTATTCTCGACTCCACGCCGACGTGGATAGTGGGGGTATGAAAAGGTCGGAGGAACGCGTACCGCCGCCCCTCGTGGGCTCGCTGCGCTCACCACGCTTCGGGTTTACGTTGATCGTGGGGGGCCATTTCACACTTCAGGTAAAGAGTACCTTTCTTTATTTTTCACTTATTTTGACACTGAAGCCAGCATGGATCTGACTGACCGGCCAGGTGGAAGCCAATATGCCTGGAAAATGAAGTGTATTTTCCAGGTGTATTTTATTGGCAATTAGTGGGCGTATCCCGCTAATTGCTGCTAATTAGCGGCCGTATTGAAAATAAATTAGAAATCAACATTATTTTGAATGGTGATTACTATTCTTATTCTTCCGATGGCATATACATTCGTATTTGTAAATACAAATATGATTGTGCCATGAACATGAATACAAATGGATGTATTTTCGGGATAGTAAATCCCGAAAACACGAATTTGTAAAAAAATAGGTGTATTTCTGGATACGAATACACCTATTTTTTTTACGAATTTGTCTTACTAAATTTCCCCCCTTAATGTCGATACACTTTTGCCTCCTCTGTATTAATAGTGAAAATCTCTAACTTTATTTATATAAATCTGTGACCCTAGACGAGATGGAAAGCCTGGTCCACATCATTGGCAATGCGGCATGCCCCTTACTACATTGGCTTATGAAGGGTTACACCCAACATGTAGAGTTGAGGGAATTAAGCCCAAATCGTTCTGGTGTGTACCCAGCATCAGTGATGATTCGACCAATGGTGCACATAAAGATGCACCAAGTGGTACCACCCTTCTTGGAGGGGGTGGTACTAAATGACGCAATTTGTGTCATTTTAGCCCCGCCCCTCCCCAAAAGCCATGAATGCCGGTATTTGACAGAGAGAGGGGGTGCAGGGCTGATGCAAGGGGCCCCACTAAATGCGGGAGGCTTGCCCACAATTGCAGGGGGCCGGGAGGTGGCCCTGCTTTTTTGGACCCTCCCTGCCATTTCGGGAGGGTAGGTAATTATGTCTGACATACTGCCTCCCGGTCCCTATCTTACATATGACTCCCAGTTCGATACTTATCGCAAAGAAGTGACTGTCTCCCCAATAATCCCATACCATAGGAAATAACCCACCTTTAAGATGCATAAGGCACAACATGCAGCTCAGCACAGGCATGTGAGCCACTGCAGCAGGGTGTGGAGGCGGGACCCTGGCCAGCAAGGCCCCTTCTTGAGCTGCCAGGCACCGGACACAGCTGCTTTATTGGCCAAAGCCCAAAGCAGCACAATGTGGACCAGGAGTAGAAGTGTGGGCATAGTGCAGGGTGGCTGGGGGGAGATGGGCAACAGTCTCGACAATTACATGGTGGTGACTGTTGCTAGGGATGTTCTACATGCACTACAGTCTGACCTGTATTATGTATATTACACTACTCTGTAACAATACACTGAAATCTATTGCAGCAGACAACGTTCATTTGCATACAGTTTGGCACCATCTGGTGGCTGCTGGTTGACATAACACCCTATAGAGTACGAGCAGTGTTATGGTAACATAGAAACATAGAATTTGACAGCAGATAAGAACCATTTGGCCCATCTAGTCTGCCCCTTTTTTATCCTTCAGGTAATCTCAACCCTTTTTGATCCTTATTTCTTTGTAAGGATATTCATATGCCTATCCCAAGCATGTCTAAATTGTTCTACTGTCTTAGCCTCTACCACCTCTGATGGGAGGCTATTCCACTTATCCACTACCCTTTCAGTGAAGTAATTCTTTCTAACATTTCCCCTGAACCTACCGCCCTCCAGTTTCAGTGCATGTCGGGAGCCCAGCAGCTAGCTTTCGGGGAAAGTTGCACCCCTTTCCGGGGGGCCAGGAGGGGGACCCGATTTCCGGGACCCTGGGGCATTCACTTTGGCACATAGGGTTTAATGGACCTACTTAAAGCAACGCTTACAGTGAATGTAGCTGAAAGTGATTATACCAGGGGTTCCCAAACTTTTTTGAATCACGGCCCCCTAGAGCATCAACATTTTTTCAAGGCACCCCTAGACCAAATGTTTCTTATTGAGATATGCAGTACATAAACAAATATAAAATGTAATAACTTGTGTTTATATGTCATCCTTATGGTCAGTTATGTGGTAAGGAACAGGATTTGCTTCTATTTATCCACATATGTTATGATTGATGGCCACAAACATTGGTTTTGCCTGTTGCATTGACCATAAATAATTTGAATTGGTCTTTGACCCTCAAACCAAGGCACCTCTGCAAGTACCCCAGGGTGCCTAGGCACATAGTTTGAGAACCACTGGATTATACTATGAGCAGAAAGCTAAATGTAACTGAAAGTGAGTGAACTATGGGCACATACATGTTTCTATACTGGATGTAATGTATGAAGTGCACACGGGCCCCTGGGTCCAGAGGGAGGGAGCACACCGCACTCACCACACCCCTGTCCTGTTACTTACCTTTCCAGAGCCCCAAGGTGGAGCTTTAGTCAGGGCAAAAAAATGGCCACCGCGTATGCACAGTTAAGAATTTTGTCTTCAGAACATGGAGGGCGCCATGTTTCCGGAGACCTGTGCATGTGTGGTAGGTTTTGTTTTGGCACACTACTACTGCGCCATACAGAGGAAGGGTCCCACCCGTAGCCTGCAAACGGGCCCCCTACTCTGTGCTTCCAAATCAAAACGCATTTGTTTTACCTGTTTCTATGTTTTAATAATAGAGTTACACAGAATACTTTGATATCTGGACCCCACAGCATACTGTTCTATAAGGAAAGTGTTGTAATATATAATAAATGTGAAACTTTATTAAACAACCTATCTCAGCTTAATATTCCAAATGTTATTGACTTTGTGTTGGTTGATCTTTTTCATAGACTTGAAAAATGTATTTTATTCCTTTTTCTTCATGAACTCCCGATGGAACACCAGGGTATCTGCAATGGGACAAAATTAATATTTAAATGGAAGTAAACATTAATCTGCTACACTATTAAAATGTGATAATGTAAGCTGGTCGTATGTGGGCCGGTGCAGCCCTGACCATGTACCCGGTGATCCCTGATGATGCTAGTGACACACCTGATGAGGTCATAAATAGTGTAACACTACCCAGATATACGTTAGAGTGTTTTGATTGTGTTACACTATTTATTGTACAAAGGGACCGATTGTAATCTGTAAATCCCACTGTTTTATTATATGCTTTAGTGTCGCCAGCAACTGCTGGCAGCTAAAGTGATTCATGGGGGATTATAGCCGTACTGCTCAAATAAACTATAAAGTGTCAAGGCTTAACACATCTAACTATATGTAAGAATATACGGTACTTGTTTCCTAGCACGGCCACACCGATCAGAATCGCGCTCATCGGGGGTAAAATCGGGGCCATCGCGGGCATCGCGGCCGCTAAAAAAATCGGGTGCGATGGCCAGACGCGATGCCCGCGATTTCACCATAGAGAACAATGTTAAATGACTCAATTTACCCGCGATGACCACGATTTCCCATAGGAAACAATGTGAAATGGCTCAATTTAGCCAAATTATCATAGGGAACAATGGTAAATGGCCCAAAAACACCCCTGAACATTGAAATGTCCCCCCAAAAGTTATTGACGCCACCCCGCCATCAACGTGAACCCGAAGCGTGGCGAGCGCAGCGAGCCCGCGAGGGGCGGCGGTATGCGTCCTCCGACCTTTTCATGCCCTACTATCCACTAGGGCGTGGAGTGAGAATAGAATAGTGTGGCGAGCGCAGCGAGCGGACGCGGATACCTTCACAGTTATACGCATCCCCTCGCGGGCTTCCCAGGTGTCCATGGCGACGCGGACACCTGGGAAGCCCGCGAAGGGACGCGTTTACCTGTGAAGGTATCTGCGTCCCCTCACTGCGCTCGCCACACTATTCTATTCTCACTCCACGCCCTAGTGGATAGTAGGGCATGAAAAGGTCGGAGGACGCGTACTGCCGCCCCTCGCGGGCTCGCTGCGCTCGCCACGCTTCGGGTTCACGTTGATGGTGGGGTGGCGTCAACTACTTTTGGGGGGACATTTCAATGTTCAGGGGTGTTTTTGGCCCATTTACTATTGTTCCTATGCTGATTTGGGTAAATTGATCCATTTAACATTGTTTCCTATGGGAAATCATGGTCATCGCGGGTAAATTGAGGCATTTAACATTGTTCCCTATGGGGAAATCGGGGGCATCGCGTCTGGACCATTTAAGCATTTTTAGGTGCACACGACGCGACCGACCCGATTTTTCACTGTTTTCAATGCATTTCAATGGAAAAATCGGGGGCATCGCGTCGGTCGCGTCGCAGGCCACTCAAATTACCCCCGATGGACAAGATTTGTGGCCGTGCTAGGAAACAAGTACCGAATATACAAATAAACGGTTTAAAAATCATATGATGTGATTTCCTCCCCCCCCCCCCACCCCCCACATTCTGTCTCTCACAGTTGTTGTGTACCTATGATGGAAATGACAGACCTCTCTCATCTTTTTAAGTGGGTCACCCTGCACAATCGGCGGTTGTCCAAATACTGTGGGATAACGCCAGAAACGCCAGTTATCCCACAGCCCTAGTAAGGGTAGTGGACAGCATCAGGTACGAGTACCGGCATCAAACCCTCCCCCTGATGTTCCCAGCCATTGAGCTTAATTACTAAGCACTTAAGGAGGACGGGTGACCGTCCATTATTACTCTGCCAGGAGAAGTCGGTATCAGTGCCTGTCAGTTAGCCAGTGTATGATCTGAAAGCACTGCAGGTAGTCATATACCACAGTTGCCTGAAGATCCTGGCATAGACAATACTGCTACGAAGCATTGCACTATATTTAGACATAGACTGGCATTATACCGCTGGTGCAATACAAGCACCAATGGTGAGTGACGGTGAGCCGGATAATTGCAGGCTAAGGCCAATTTCCATGTGAGGGCCCGCAGTGGATTAACGCCAGCCACGCTAAGACGGTACATAGTACTGACCCCCACATATATCCCGGTAATATCTCTGGGTAACGGGAACTAGTCAGTTACGTGGCAATACAGTCTGTAGCGGCATTAATGTACCTGATAGTGGGCATTTTTCACTATCAAAGAGTTTTTTGACATATTAAAACAATGTGCCCGATAACATACTAAACACACTGACCAATTCAGACTACCTAAGTGTTTAGGAGAGAGCGATCTGCCTGCCACCTTCATTTTAATTATTTGTAATTTCCTACTATCGTTGTTTGTCGCCTCTATTTTTTAATACATTTCGCAGTATTTTATAATTGTCTATTAAAGGTTAGATTTTATTACTACTAGGTGCACTGATACTATAGGACATTCTTTCTCTTTTTGCTTCCTGATATCTCCCATTGTCCTGGGGTAGCACACCTCCGCTCAAAGAATTATTATTAATAAAAAAATTGTACTTGGGGGTCCTAATAATATTTGGTCTTGTGCGACTGACACCCTCCTTCTATGCTCCCAGGGGCGGATTGGCCTGGCGGGAAACCGGGACATTTCCCGGTCGGCCGGTCCTTAAGACCTCAGATCCGGCCGCTCTCCCTCCTGTCTGGGCCGCGGACCGCGTAATCGCGGCCACAGCGTTTTGCCCAGATCAAAGATGGCCGCGGGAGGGCTGCTGCGCATGCGCGTCCACAAGCAGCTCCTCCCGCGGTGCTTTGATAGTGTGCCCCTGATCCCCAGCAGCACTGCAGAGCCGGCCTATGGGGGAGCTGGTGAACGGTACTTTCTCCGGCTGCAGCAAGACGGTTTCCAAAAGGGGGCGTGGTCACGGGGGTCCGCGATTAGGCCACGCCCCCAAATTTGCCTGGCCCTGCTCTGCAGTAGCTGGTTGCTGTAAGGTCCACATCCAGAAGCCAGGTAATGTGTGTGTGCATGGACTGGGGACCACGTCACCACACTGTGTGATACTGTATATCTGTGTGTTGATATACAGCATGTGTGCTGACATGAAGGAGAGGGGCACGGCAGCAATTTCATACTGCCCACCCCCCCCCCCTCCTCCCCCCACCAAAAACACCCTTAAAAGTACCATTTTCATATATGTTGGATATTGAAAGTAATTACAATTATCCTAGCACTACAAGTCCCAGCATGACCAGTTTCTATTAGTATACAGATTTGAACATTCATGTATACCTACATGCTGAGGATCAGATAGCCTGTGGTCCTCTGGCAGCTGCTGATAGACTGCTGGTAGAAACTGACACGTCATGCTGGGACTTGTAGTACAAGGATAACTATCTATTATGTCCCTGGCAGTCTGCATGGCTTACTGCACTGCTTTGTCTTAATACGTGCGCAGCGTGGCCTCCCTGTTCACTCCCCGACCTCTCTGCACCTTCTCCGCCCTGTCCGGCTCTTCCTCCCTCCCACATCACACACATGTGCAGTCGATGGTGTCATGATGTCATCCGCGCTGCGCAACAGGAGGAAGGAAACCGCAAATCACCCCAGGCACAAACAGGGACCTCGGACAGGGCCGGGATTTTGATAGCATCAGTGGGACTCTGAGTTGGGTGGCGGTCAGCAGTCAGCCAAGAGTACCGCAGGCAGTGGCCAAATGTAATTTAGTTCTCCCCTAATCCAGCACCCAGGTCAAGTGACCCCCTTAGCTAGGGTTACCACCCGTCCGGGATTACTCCGGACAGTCCGGTAATTGAGACCGGAGTCCGGACGGGTGGCTGACCCGGACTATACAATGCTTCCCCGCCCGCCCCCCTGTCAGTGTGCGTCCATGTGCGCACCGCCCGCCCGCTCACGGCTCACCCGCTGTGCACTGTCCGGGACTCGAGAGATGTGCTGTGCTGCTATGCAATAATCATATATCCCGCTGGACCACTAGCCAATGGGCGCTTGCGGTCCAGCAGCCAATCAACTGGTAGCTGCTGGACCGCGAGCGCCCATTGGCTAGTGGTCCAGCAGCGGGAGATATGAATATTACATAGCAGCACAGCACGTCTCTCTCCCGTACATAGCGGGGGAGCCGTGAGCGGGTGGGCGGTGTGCACATGGACGCACACTGACAGGGGGAGGGGTCGTCGGTGTGTCAGCACAGGCAGGAGGGGGGGTTTGCACACGGACGCACACTGGGAGGAGGTGGGGGGGGGGGGGTGAGGTGAGCGGCCGGCTAACCATCGGCTGGCTAAGTATGGTGTACTCCCTCCCACCCCACTGCAGATACCCTCCCACCCTACTGCTCCCACCCTCCCTCCCTGCTGCACACTACCGCGGTGCATTGAATTGCAAATAGCGGTGGGGAGCCAGGAGTGGGCCACTGCACAGTTCTGTCCCCCTTGGCAACGAGCAAATTCAGTCCACCTTGGCATCGAGCATGAAGCCCCTTGGCATCGAGCATGAAGCCCCTGGCATTGAGCATGTAGGTAAGTGGCACTTATGTGTCAATTGTGTATGGTGTGTTATATAGTATGTCATGGGTATTGCGGAGTGTTATATAGTATGTCATGGGCATTGCGGAGTGTTATATAGTATGTCATGGGCATTGCAGAGTGTTATATAGTATGTTATGGGCATTGCGGAGTTTTATATAGTATGTCATAGGCATTGCGGAGTTTTATATAGTATGTCATGGACATTGCGGAGTTTTATATAGTATGTCATGGGCATTGCGGAGTTTTATATAGTATGTCATGGGCATTGCGGAGTGTTATATAGTATGTAATGGGCATTGCGGAGTGTTATATAGTATGTAATGGGCATTGCGGAGTGTTATATAGTATGTAATGGGCATTACGGTGTGTTATATAGTATTTCATGTGCATTGCAGAGTTTTATATAGTATGTCATGGGCATTGCGGTGTGTTATATAGTATGTCATGGGCATTGCGGAGTGTTACATAGTATGTCATGGGCATCATGTGTGGGCTTATGTGTAATCGGAATTACAAAGTTCGCTAAAATGTGCAATGGGCATTACGGTGTGTGGCATAACATGTAATGGCCATTATGGCGCGCACTGTCCATATTATCCCTCGTTTGCAAAAAATTTGTTGAGTCCTGGCATAATGTGTAATGGCCATAGCAGTATATGGAATAACATGTAATTGGCATCACGATGTGTGGCATAACTTGTAATGGCCATTAATGTGTGTGATATAACATGTAACTGGCATTATGGTATGCAAAATCAAGAATGAAATTGAAGCAAAGGTTTAAAAAAATCAACATAAGGCGGGGCTGGGGGCGGGTCAGTGGGTGTGTCAAGGGGTGGGCCAATGTCCGGGAATCTCTCAACAATAAGGTGGTAACCCTACCCTTAGCCCCCCCCTAGTTACGGCCCTGATAGGCCCTCTCCATCATGTCGGCACTAACACAAGGGTTAAGTGAGCTGGAACTGCATTCCGATTGGAGCCAGAACCGATTTATTTTATAACATGAACATGGATCAATGCATGCAGTGTAATGTGAATATGGGTCACTACATGCTGTGTAATGTCAATAGGAGTCCCTACGTGCTGTGTAATGTCATTATGGGTCCCTACATGCTGTGTAATGTGAATATGGGTCACTACGTGCAGTGTAATGTGAATATGGGTCACTATGTGATGTGTAATGTGAATATGGGTCACTGCGTGCTGTGTAATGTGTATATGGGTCACTGCTTGGTGTGTAATGTGAGTATGGGTCACTACGTGCTGTGTAATGTCATTATGGGTCCCTACATGCTGTGTAATGTGAATATGGGTCACTACGTGCAGTGTAATGTGAATATGGGTCACTACGTGCTGTGTAATGTAAATATGGGTCACTACGTGTTGTGTAATGTAAATATGGGTCACTACGTGTTGTATAATGTGACTATGGGTCACTACGTGCTGTGTAATGTAAATATGGGTCACTACGTGTTGTGTAATGTGACTATGGGTCACTACGTGCTGTGTAATGTAAATATGGGTCACTACGTGCTGTGTAATGTGACTATTGGTCACTACGTGCTATGTAATGTAAATATGGGTCACTACTTGCTGTGTAATGTAAATATGGGTCACTACACGCTGTGTAATGTGAATATGGGTCACTACATGATGTGTTATGTTAATATGGGTCCCTATGTGCTGTGTAATGTAAATATGGGTCACTACGTGCTGTGTAATGTGAATATGGGTCCCTATGTGCTGTGTAATGTAAATATGGCTCACTACGTCCTGTGTAATGTGAGTATGGGTCACTACGTGATGTGTAATTTCAATATGGGTCACTACTTGTGTAAGGTGAATAGGATTGGTCTACTCTAGCATAATAATTTGAACTGGGGGTAATACTCTGTGACGACACTAATTTCTTGTGATACTCTACCCTTTTTATTTGGTGTGCACCTTCAGCGTGCACTATTCCTTTATAACATTTTGGCGGTAGGGCACAGTTTATAATTTGTAGGGGGCACCGAACACACTAGCGCCAGCCCTTGGGGAGGGCGTTGGCAAGGAAAGTGAGTTCTACCACCTCTCCATGACCATTCAAGCCCTGCCGCTGGTGGTGGAGCCTAAATATGGGCAGTCATCCCTGTGCAGCAGCTCTTGCCTGTGGGCTCTCTTAAAGAGTAGGGCCCTAGGGTACTTACCCCCTATTCTCCCCCTTAATCTGGCACTGCTCCCACCCTAACCCTAAACCCCTCCAAGTGCTTAACCCTGCCTTTGCTGGGAGAATGTTTTGAAACATAGGTGAAACTAGCAGCAGGACTAGGGGGCACCAGCCAAAATTTTGCCTAGGTCACCCAATTGGCTAGGGTTGGATCTACCCAGCAGGCAATGCAGGAGTTTTTCACGCGGCCGAGAATCATCAACAACAGCATGGGCGGCACCTGGACAGCACAGCTGCATAATGAGGCGACTGCAGATGAGAGTTACATAACATTAAACTAATAATTAATATATGATGCAGCGCACCCTGGCTCTGTGTGGCTGGAAGCAGTGGTACAAATATATATTCCTCTCAAGTCGCCCCCTATTCCTCCTTCTCTCTAATCTCCCCCTGTTCCTCCTCCTTTCATGTCTGCCCATTTCTCTCCCTCTCTTACATCTCCCCCTGTCCTCTCCTCCGCTCACATCTCCCCCTGTCCTCTCTTCCTCTCACATCTCCCCTTGTTTCTCTCCCTCTTTCATCTCCACGTTTCTCTCCTCTCAAATCTCCCTGTTCCTCTCCTCCCACGTCTCCCCATTCCTCTCCTCCTCTCACATCTTCCTCTATTACTTTTACATCTCCTCCTCTCACGTCTTCCCCGTTCCTCCTTTTACCTCTACCCCTGATCCACCTACTTTCACGTCTCCCACTGTTCCTTCTCTCATGTCTCACCCTCTTATGTCTCCCTGTTTCCCCTCTCAAGGCTCTCCTCCTTTCACATCTTCCCCTGTTCCTCTCCTACTCTCATGCCTCCCTCTGTTACTCTCATGCCTCCCTCTGTTACTCTCATGTCTCCCCCTGTTCATCTCCTCCTCTCAGGTCTCTCCCTGTTTCTTCTCCTCTCTCATCTCTCCCTGTTCCTCATCTGAAGTGTCTCCGTTCCGCCTCTCACGTCTCTACCTGTTCCTCCTCCTTTTAAGTCTCCCCCTTAAGGGAGCTGTTGCTTTTGATAAGGGGTTCCCTGCCTTTCCCGCATTAAAAGACTCCACCCTCTTCATTGACTCCACCCCTTTTGTAGGGCTGCTTTTAGAAATTTCCCGGGCTGGTTTTTCATCCCAATCCGCCCCTGTATGCTCCTAGTTCAAAAGAACCAAGATGCCCTGTCTAGGAAACTAGTAAGACCACAAGGACATCTGACGGACATCTGACCCCTTTGAGGAGAGCAAGGTGCATCCCCACTCGTGGAGAAGCAAAAGGGCGATGTGCGGTGAAACCGGATTAGTTTCACAAGGGAATGTAGTATTTCCCTGGTCACACCCTCCCTTTAGAGGGTTAAAGAGAAACCATCTAGCCTCAGAGATAGTGCTATGTAGCAAGGTAAGAGAGACTGGTCCAGTGCAAAGCCAGGATGGGGACTCTGAGGTATGGTCGAGGGAGAGAAGGGTGGGCTCTCAACCACACGGCTCAGGTCCAGGCTTTAGGATCTTCACAGCTAAAGCTGGGAATTGCAGTGATTGCACTGGCAGGGAATAAAACCCTGCTCAGCCTGCTGCTCAGGGCACTGATGCCAAAAAGTGGCCAGTTTGTAGGCCCCAAGTATTGTAGCACCAGGAACTTGGACTGTCAGTGCCAGAAGGCACTGAGACACCATGCGAATACGGAGTCCTGGTTGGAAAATGTATTTCTTTTGTTTTTTATGTGAAGGTTGTTTGCTGTGACGTTTGTTTATATATATATATATATATATATATATATATATATATATATATATATATACACACACACACACACCATATTTGCATTGCCTTTTACTTCCAGGCAACTGGGATGAACGTATGCCTCTGCCAGTAGCTAAAATATAGCTAATAACAGCTTTTCTTTGCAAACCAATGCATTTCTGTGACTAGACTTACCATGTGAAATATAAGCACTGTAACAAATTGCTTCTTCATAACATTTTTTATTTTTTATTTTATTTGCATTTAATGTTGGTCAGGCTGTTTTATGCCCCATGTCCATTGCTGATCCACCCTTTCACTATTTATGCTACTGTACATATCCTGAATAAAGAGTGCTATTACTATGCAGACTAGCTGCTAAATTACTATAACAAATGATGTACTGTAAATAGTCAATCTGCGTATATAACCAGCCTTGGGCCCTGTTGGTACTGTAACTATAATGAAGTAGTTTCCATATAAACTTGAATATTGTGTAATCAGCTGTATAGATCCAAGGGAACTGGGCAAAACATGGTAGATCTCTAGGAATAAATTCTACTAATTATATTCAGTATAAACATAATTTAATTTTTACAGCCATTTATCATAACATAGAGGCCAAACCACTCCAGCGTTAACTAAAACAAATTATCATCAAATAACTAATATAACTTAAACATAATAAATCTTCCCCAGATATATTACTTATTGATTATGGTTTGGCTCTAATTATAAAAGATTAAAGCACCGCTTTCCTATCACTATTAAAGAGATATTGCATCAGATTAGGAGCCTGATTCTGAGACGCAATCAGTGGCGGCTACAGCACAGTTCACAGTTCAAAATTCAAATAAGGGAGCCACACCCACTACCTGTGAGTGAGTTTGGAATGGCTGTTGGAATTGCTCCCCTATTTGAGTCTTGAACAGTTCTGCTGTCCCACCTCTGGATCCGCCACTGGATGCAATAAAAGCCAACAGAATTGCTGAAAACCCCACAGAACATGCGTTACACAAAGGTGCTGCTGCAATCTGGGCAGACAGTATCAGAATTCTTGTAGAAAAGTGACAGAAGTTTCTGGGCAGGGACTGGGAGGTGGCTAGCAGTGAACTAAAAAAAGGGATTTTTGTAAGAACTTACCGTTCGAATCCCTTTCTCTGATATGGTCCTGGTGACACAGCTCAACACTGGGATGTAGGAGGGTCCGAAGGAGCCAGGCACCTATCCTAAAGCTTTAGAGGGTAGGCTCCTCCCCTACTGCATCCCTGGACTCTTCAGTTCAATCTTTCAAAGCCACTGGAATACATTAACTCAGTACAAACGCCTGCACATATTATATGCACATTTTATACCAGAAAAACTGTTAACTTTTAACCATTTTAACATGAACATCATGAAACTTCTGGCATACTTACTGAGCGTAAGGGAGGGATCGCTGTGTCACCAGGACCATATCAGAGAAAGGGATTCGAACGGTAAGTTCTTACAAAAATCCCTTTTTCTCTTTCAATGGTCCTGGTGACACAGCTCAACACTGGGACGTTCCAGAGCCGGTCCTTTGGGAGGGTACGCTCAGGTCTGCAGCTCTCAGCACTGCTCGCCCGAATGATGCGTCCTCCGACGCGAACTCATGGAATCTATAGAATTTGGCAAATGTGTGAACAGATGACCAAGTGGCAGCTCTGCAAACCTGCTCAGCTGTGGCCCCATGTCGGACCGCCCAAGAGGTGGCAACTGACCTGGTGGTATGCGCATTTATTCTGGCCGGTACAGGCCTACCCACTTTGGTGTATGCAAAGGCTATCACAGAACGCAACCACCTAGCAATGGTCTGCTTAGATGCAGGCCAACCAATTTTATGTACGTCATACAGTACCAATAAAGTGTCAGTTTTCCTAACACTCTTCACTCTGTCCACATATATGCGTAAGGCACGCACAACATCCAAAGTCTTCAACTTGTCCCTTTTCTTGGAACCCTCTGGGGGTTGAAACACAGGTAGAACTATCTCCTGATTTAAATGGAAGGCAGAGACTACCTTCGGTAAAAATTGCGGCACTGTTCTCAGAACAGCCCTGTCATCGTGAAAAATTAAGAAGGGAGATTTGCATGACAATGCTCCCAGCTCTGACACCCTCTTAGCAGATGCTACTGCTAACAAAAACACTAGCTTCCACGTGAGGAACTTAAAGTCAGCCGACCTTAAAGGCTCAAAAGGTGCCTTCTGAAGGCAATCCAAAACCAGTGACAGATCCCAAGGTGCTACTGGTTGCTTGTAAGGGGGTTTCAGTCTGGATACCCCTTGTAAAAAGGTTTGAATCTCCGGTAAAATAGCAATTTTCTTTTGAAAATAGATGGACAAGGCCGAAATCTGCACCTTCAACGACTGAAGGCTTAGGCCCGAAGAAAATCCATCTTGTAGAAAATCCAACATTTTTGATAATTTGAAGTGAGATGTGTGAGCTTTTTGCCTCTCACACCATCTAATATAAGTCTTCCAGACTCTATAATAATTTGCCGAAGAAACAGCCTTTCTGGCTTTTATCATAGTCTGCACTACTGCGTCAGAAAATCCTTTCTTTTTTTAAAATGGCGGTTTCAATAACCAAGCCGTCAAAATCAATCGATCGGAATCCAGGTGATTGAATGGGCCTTGTCTTAACAGGTCTGGTCTCAGAGGTAGACGCCATGAATCCACTGATAACCTCTGAAGCCTCGAGTACCAAGACCTCCTTGGCCAATCTGGGGCCACAAGGATCACCGGAACCTTCTGGTCCTGTATCCTCTTCAACAATCTCGCTAACATTGGAATTGGAGGGAATGCATAAAGAAGGTCTCCCTGCCAATGAGTAGTCATGGCATCCACTGCCTCTGCTAGCGGATCTCTCGTTCTGGCATAGAACCTGGGCACCTGATGGTTGAACCTGGATGCCATTAGGTCCAAATCCGGAGTTCCCCACATTGCTGTGATCTGGTGAAACACCTGAGGATGTAGGCTCCATTCTCCTTCCTTGAGCTCCTCCCTGCTCAGGAAGTCTGCTTCTATATTCTCCACTCCTGGAATGAATATAGCCGATATGGCAGGAACATTCTGTTCCGCCCATAGGAAGATTCTGGACACCTCCCACATGGCCAATCTGCTGCGTGTACCTCCCTGGTGATTCAGATACGCCACAGCTGTGGCATTGTCGGTCTGAATCCTCAAGGGGAGGTTCCTTAACCTGTCTTCCGCTAAGGAGATCACTTTCCAGACAGCTCTCAGCTCCAAGATGTTGATTGGTAACACTGATTCGTCTGCCGTCCACAGGCCCTGCAGCCTGAGATCCAGGGCTACTGCCCCCCAGCCCCTGAGACTGGCATCGGTAGTTACTACCAACCAGTCCCAGGTCTGTAATGACCGACCCCATTGAAGGGAATCTACCTCTGTCCACCATTTCAAGGAGTCCCGAGTGTCCGCAGACAGCACTATCAACTCCGTCTTCATGGACAAAGTGTTTCCTGACCAGGCTGACAAAATGTTCCATTGGAATACTCGTGAGTGGAACCTGGCAAATTGAAGCGTTTCGAATGACGCCACCATCTTCCCCAGGAGTTTGAGGCACCTCCATACTGACAAGCTCGGAGCTCTGAGAATCTCCTGAACTAGGGTGACCAAGTCCCTGGCCTTTATCTCCGGGAGAAATACCCGATGGAGATGGGTATCCAGTATGACTCCCAAGAACTGGATCCTCTGTGATGGTACCAACTGAGATTTTTGTAAGTTTAAAATCCAGCCGTGAGCCTGCAAAAAACTGATGGCCTCTCTCAAGTGACTTTGCAGTAGGATTGCTGACTCCGCCTTGAACAGGAGATCGTCCAAATAGGGTATTACTGTGATTCCCCTGAGTCTCAGCACTGCCGCCATCACAGACATTATTTTTGTAAATACCCTTGGTGCGGTTGCTAGCCCAAAGGGTAACGCCCGGAACTGTAAATGCAGTTCTCCTATGGCAAATCTCAATAGCGTCTGATGTTCCGGGTGAATAGGAACGTGCAGATATGCGTCCTGGACATCCATGGACGCCAAAAATTCTCCCTGGTCCAGACTCAGGAGTACTGACCGTAGGGACTCCATTTTGAAATGGTCTACCCATAGGTGAACATTTAAGGACTTCAAATTTAGTATTGGTCTGAAAGACCCGTCTGGTTTGGGCACCAGGAACAGCGTGGAGTAAAATCCTTTCTTCCACTCTGCCCTGGGAACCGGAATTACCACCCCTTTTTCCAAAAGGGAATGAGCCGCTCTCATAAGAGCTGTGCGCAGGAGCGCCTGCTTTGGTATGGGTGTGGGGATGAACCTCTTCGGAGGGCGCCCTCTGAAAGGGATTTTGTAACCCTGGGTAATAATCTCTAAGACCCAGGTATCCTGGTCTAGAGAAGCCCAAGCGTCCCTGAAGTGTGAGAGACGCCCCCCCACCTTTATCCCTGCCGGGCATATCCCCAGGCAGTCATGCGGAGGGTTTATCCTCTCCTTTAGAGGCAGGCTTCTTATGGAAAGAGCCAAACTTGGACCTTTGAGATTTGCCCCTGGAGGTCTGAAACCTTCCCCTGAACGACTGTCCCCGAAAGGACGCACCACCTCTAGGGGAGGGCCGAAAGGACGGCCTAAAAGCAGCGAATCTGGATGACTGCTTTGTTGAGGAGGCCGGCAGAAACGTACTCTTGCCGCCTGTGGCTTGTTTTATAATCTCCTCAAGTTCAGAACCAAAAAGTAACTTTCCCTTGAAAGCTAACAATTCTAGGGCCTTTTTGGACTCATTGTCCGCTTCCCAGGCCTTAAGCCAGAGTACTCTCCTGGCATTAATAGAGACTGTGGACACTCTGGTAGCCATTTTAAGAGCTTCCTCCTCTGCTTCCACCGCATATTCTGCCGCGGCCTTAATCTTTTCTGCTACCAGCAAAGCGCCAGGGTCAGCCTGCAGCATGGTGCATAACTCACCAGCCCACTCTATAATGGCCTTAGAGACCCAGGCTGAAGCAATAAGGGGGCGCAGGGTAAACCCCACCCCTTCAAAAATAGCTTTGAGGTTTCCCTCGAGCTTTTTATCCACAGAATCTTTAAACGCTGCACCACCCTGTACAGGCAATACTGTAGCTTTTGATAAACGTGCCACAGAAGCATCCACAACAGGCACTTTTTCCCAGAGTTCAGAATGAGACTCCGGCATGGGGTACAGACTAAGGAATCTTTTAGGCATCTGAAGCCTCTTATCTGGGGTTTTCCAAGCCCCTTCCAATAGTTCCTGTAACCCCTCATCTGAGAGAAAAGTAACAGCCTCCTTCCGCTGTCGCTTAAAAACACCCTTAACAGGGGTCTTATCCTCAACAGACAGTTTTAACGCCTGCTTAACAGCTACAATGAGATCCTCTATACCTGCAGCAGAGGTCTCTTCAAAATCATCACCCTGGTCCCAGGGTGTGTCAGCATACTCTCCTTCCTCCTCCTCTAACACATTAGGTATAGCATAAGACCTTTTAGGGGTCCCTGCAACATCATCCATTTTGTCCAGTATTTCACTGAATCTGTTGATCCCTTTTGCAGTATCCTGCATCACCTGAATAAGCGCAGGATCTGCCTGGGTAAGAGGCAAGGAGCCAGACGACTGCTGAGATGATGGCATAGGTCTCTGTGATTCTACCAGCACATCACTCTGCCTGTCCAGAAGCTGCACCAAAGCGTTTACAGACCTGCCTAGGGCACTGGCCCACGCAGGTTCACTCTGCTCTGCCCTATGGTGTTCACTGCCCATGGGTCTCACATCAGCGCAAGTAATGCATAAGCCCCCCTTGGCCATCTGCTCAGGGACAAACTTTTGTGTGCAAACATTGCACGCGCTCAGTGCACTAAGGGCTCCCTCCCCCAAAACCACAGCCTGATGCTCAGACATGATGCCAGTGAAAAATATATATATATCTCAATATACACAGTGCAAACAATTGTACAAGCGCTTATACAAAGTCAATGCACCCAGTCACTTAGCTGTCTGTAGGTTTCAACTGCGGGGAAGCGATGCCCAGGAAATCCAAGTCACTCTGCCAGGATCAATTAGCCAGCTCAGCTCCGCTGCAAGCGTTCTGAAAGGCGCCAAAGTCAGAGTGAAGGAAGAGACCAAAAGTCCCTGCTGCTGCGGGGTCCGTGACCTCTTGGCGCCAACCACCCCCAGCTAGCCGCTCCTTAGGTAGGATTTCCTTGTTCCAGTGTCTCCCCCTCAAATGGGGACCACTTGGAACATGCCTGTCACAGCGCTGCTGTCCTCTCAGTCAGGAGCTCAGCGTGTAAGCTCCGCATAAAATGGCCGCCGCCATCACGGAGCGCCTGTCCCCCATGATCCCCACCTAAACGTGGAGCCGGTTTCAGGCTACTCCGGAGCCCAGGCAGCCTCTTAATAGAGGCTATGAGCGCAGCACAGGGAGACCAGACAGTGTCTACCCTGTGCACAGATAGCTGACAGGACGCGCTTCTGTCAGCTCCTGCTGCGCCAGCAGTGTGAGGATTCACTATGAAAATCCTCACACTGTGCCTACCTAGCTAGGGTAACAGTTAATAAAATAATAAAAATCCCCTAACTACTCTATTTCTTCGGCTGCTCCGCAGCCCTTTAGAATAGCACCCACTCCAGTGGGCACCTAACACGAACTGGAGAGTCCAGGGATGCAGTAGGGGAGGAGCCTACCCTCTAAAGCTTTAGGATAGGTGCCTGGCTCCTTCGGACCCTCCTACATCCCAGTGTTGAGCTGTGTCACCAGGACCATTGAAAGAGAAAATGGCTTATTCAGTGGGTGTGTCATGGGAGTGCCATGGGTATGTCACTGCAAGTGGCTGCATTCACAGAAGCACAGCTACAGACATGGAGGCCATGGTCAGATTGAGAAATGCAAGATGCCATGGTGCAACCAATGGTGCTGCATAAGGAGGCACTAATTGGTATTATTACAGAAAGCATGGGCACTTAAAGTGGGCATCACCTTCAGCCGCACAGAGGGGGAGAGTTTGTTGCTGCCGGTATGCAAACTCTGATTGGCTCACCAAACAGTGCTGCATTTTAATTGTTTGCCAGTGTCTGGAGGTGAAGGAGAAGCCTGCGCTCCGAGAGCAGTGGGCTTCAGCAGGGGCAGCTCAGCGGAGACAGTCAGGGGTGCAGTAGGCGCAATGAGTGGCCGGGCCATTTATTCTCCGTCAGAGTAGCCAGGCCCGGTACAACTGTGCTCGCAGCACCCCCTTGATGTAAATGTGTGTCCAGCAATTGCTGATTACTGAGGCCATGCAATACTGCAGCCGGGGCATTTGATAGGAATTATCAGCAGGAAAAAAAGAGCTGAATTAACTTTGGAGTACAAAATGATTATTTTGGTAAGCATAGACAATAATACTGTAACAGTCAGTCTGCTTGAGGAGAGCTGATGGAATGAGGGGACTATGACTTATAATAAACAATTTCATTTTAATGCCATCTATCATAGTATAGCGGCCGGACCACTCCAGTGCTAAGTCAAGCACATTATCATCAGATAACTGTAATATAACTTAAACATAATAAATCTTCCACAGATATATTACTTATTGATTATGGTCTAAATAATGAAAGATTAATGCACCGCTTTCCTATGAGACATATCTCTAAGAATATTTAGATCCCATTGGCAAAGTTCTTGATCAGATTATTACTTTCTTTAAAATTATAGCAAGAATGTGATTGGTTGGTGTAGACCAGTGGTCCTCAAAGCTGTCACCATCCAGGTAACTAAACACTTATTCTCACCTTTAAAGTGTCTCTCTAGACTGTCACTGTGCTCCAGGCCTGCATATCATCAGTGCTGTTTGCATGCAGTCCATAGCACAGCTTCCCCACAGTCTCTCCAAAGGTCACCTGGTGCTGCTGATGCTGCATATCTCTGCAGTCTTCTCTGATTCCATTCACAGCTTGCTGCGGCTTTCCTCATGGCCACCATTGCAGTAAGCCGCAGCCATGCTGCAAACATACACATTTTCCCTCCATAACCAAACATTGGCGCGGCCATCTTTGCCAGTATCACCTGAGCTTTCCCAGCCAATCCACACCAGCCAGCTTCCTGGATAATTGGTCAACCAATCCCTGCTTCTCAGCAGGTATAAGTTTCCTGAATCAATGCTTCCTGATTGTCAGTGCTTCAATTGTCTAACCTTGTGTTGGATGGTTCTGTTTCCACTGGTTGTTTGCTCCAGGATTCCAGCACCTGTGTCCGCATTCCTCCTTAAAGAGACCTGCACCTATTTCCTACCTGAGGTGCCGCCTGACCTCCTTTGATGTCCCAGCATCACCCACAGCTTCAAGTACATTGATTCTTCAACTCCTCACCATAGATTGTCCATCCGACATCGATTCTTCAACGCCTCACCACCGATTGTCCATCCGACATCGATTCTTCAACTCCTCCCCATTGGTCCACAGCTCTATCATCGTTTGTTCGTCTCAACATTGATTCTTCAGTTTAATCATCTCCTCTTCAGTTCATCACTCCAGCATCGAAAAATTGTTAAACATCCACTCTACACACTCTGGTCAGTACAACTAAAATCATAGTGCAATTCTCTGAACTGTCACCATCGATGCTTTAACCCCTTCCTGACGCAGCCAGTTTTTGCCTTCCTGACAGAGCCATTTTTTTCAAATCTGACATGTATCACTTAAGTGGGTATAACTTTTTTTTGCTTTTACTTATCCCAGTGATTTTGAGATTGTTTTCCCGTGACACATTGTACTTTAAATTAGTGGTGAAATTTGGTCGATACAGGTTTTTTTTTGGGGGGGGGGGGGGGGGGAAATACCTAAGTGTCGTGAAAAAAATGGATCATTTTGCTATTTGCAAAATGTTCCATTTTCTGCTTGTGAGACAAATAATCATATCACTCAAAATAGTTAATAACTAACAAAGACCATATCTATTCTTTATTTTTAAATCATTATTTAAACCGCCTTTATTTTTTTGGGACGCTAGGGGGCAGCAGAGTCTAAATTTTACACTACATGCATTTCAACGCTACTTTTGGCTATTCACTTTTTAACAGCCAATAGCAGCGATCGCCCAAGACGGGAGGCATCGCTGCCCCCCCTGGGCAATGAGGGAGGATGTCTGCTGTCAGGGACAGCAGACATTGTCCCTCTGCCACCTCGCCTCGAGACGGGGTGGCAATTTAAAGTCATGACGTATATATACGTCATGTGTCGGGAAGTACTTCCCGGCCATGACGTATATATACGTCAAATGTCGGGAAGGGGTTAATCATCATTTTCATCATCTCCACCCCTGAGTGTCGAGTCATATTGCGTTTGAGACTGTACTTCTTGTGTTATTTGTGTGGATATATTTGCTCATTGAAAGATTGCCGCTGTCATCATCTTGCATGCTTTAATAAAGACTTTATACTTTTACATACCCTGATCTCGCCTTCGGTCTCTCCTTCACATGGTAGTAGATGTCTAAAAACCCTTTACAGGCTCCCAGGTTTATTCATACACATGCCTTTACCCCTGGGTCAGCCTCAACCCCCAGACGTAACTAAAGCACACCAATAGTCCAGGTTTTATTGCTATCCCTGCATTTTTTTCAAATGGTTTAATCAAGCTGAATGAGGTACAAATGAAGTCACCTGTGCCTAAGCCTGGATAAACATACAACCTGGACTATTGGTGTGCCTTGAGCACCGTGGATGAGGACCATTGCTGAAGATAAAACCTCCACCTTTCTCGAGCAGAAGGTTTGATACATCTTCCCGTATACGGTAATCATTTTATTGTTTATAACTTACTTTTCCTTTAACTTAAAGACTTCTTTGTCAAACGTGGGAAAGAAGGTGTCACATTCAAAATCTGCCATAATCTGGGTAAAGTAGATATGGTTACACCAAGGGTGCCTCATCATGTTCTGGAACGAGAGGTAACAGGTAAGTATTCCAGGGCAGGGGGGCCTAGCACATGGCTACCAGTAAAAATACTCTATTTCTATTGCAGAGCCTTTCCGGTAGGACCTTTTCCTGTGTAGGATCGTTCTCTTATACCCCTTTCACACCAGAAAACGCAGGGACTTACCCAGGAATACAGTCCAAGGATCAAACTAGGACATTCCCAGGTTGAACCCTTTCACACCAGCCTAGTCCTTGCATTTTCTGATGTGAGGGGGGAAAGACAGCGCTGGGAGGGTGCCCATGTGCATCAGCGGGGATCCGGGCAGCGGCGGCTGGGAGCTTGTAGCGCTATTTCCCGGGTGTCGGGGTGGGAAATGCTGCTGAAATGAAAAACTATTTGTTTTGGCTGAGAGCGTCCATCCAGTCTTTTCAATATGTTTTCAAATTCCTGCCCCGCCACCCGGCAAATAGCGTTACAAGTTCCCAGCCCCAATGCCTGGACCCCGCTGCTCAGACCCTGTTGCCCAGGTCAGTAGCTTTCACACCAGGCAGTTACCCGGGCTGATCGCAGGAGCAACCCTGCTAGCTAACAGGGTTGAAATCCCGGCAAATTTTCGTGTGAATTTGGCCTGGGAACCTTTCACAGCGCTAGTCACGGGTTATTCCCGGGGCCATCCCGGGAATTTTGGCTCGTGTGAAAGGGGTATTATTATGGGGTTTTCTAACCAAAACAGTAAGCCAGTAATCTGAGACAGTGTTAGATTGTCACATATCTGCATCTACTGAGATCATCATTTTCTCTAATACCCAGGGCTATTTTTCAGTAGGCTCCAGCAGGAACTGAGGCCCTTATTCTAGTTCACTCTTTCTGACAAAATATTTCTTGGATGGACAAAACCATGTGCACTGCAGGTGAGGCAGGTGTAAAACCCCACCCAAATCTAATTATCTCTGCACAAGTAACACCTGCCTCACCTGCAGTGCACATGGTTTTGTCCATCTAAGAAATATTTTGTCAGAAAGAGTGAACTAGAATAAGGGCCTCAGTTCCTGCTGGAGCCTGCTGAAAAATAGCCCTGCTAATACCCCATTACTTCCCAAGTTACAGAAAGCTGGGTCACACAGGTGCAGATGTTTCAAGACTTGCTGGTAAAGGGGTAAAGCTATTCTTAACTCTGGTAGCCAGCTCTATATAGGACATGCAGATAAAAGGCTATATACATTTCTTTAATAGGCAGTACACCTGAGCTGCTAGATAGATAAACAGAAAGAAACATTTTACTGTGAAACCATAAAACCAAAGATCTTACTATACTGGTTTCCTGCTGCTGTAGGACTCTATTCTGACTGGGCAAATGATCAGAAGCAGATGATTTAACGTGTTGCCATTCATCATGCTAAGCTGACTCTGTCTGCACCTCTGTAGGTTGCATGCAGATTCTGCCTTCTGAAGCTCACACGCCAGACACTGGCACCCGCTCTGCCAGTGTCTGTGGCTAGTGCATCACCCTAAGTGTTGTATATAGTTGGCCCTGGAGCTCCCTCTTGTTACATTATGCTGCATGACTTACTGTATAGCACTCCACTCCTCCTAACACCCATATCGTTTCAATCTGGTCGCTGAGAGCTGGCGATGACAGGAGTTTCACAACTTCTTCTTCATCTCGACAAATATAATCCACATATTTTGGCAATTCGCTAGACGTAAAAAATGTATAGGAGAGATGAGTCAGCCTGAAGACAGAATCATATAAGCTGCATGTAATGCATAAGACAGACCACAGGGAGTCAGAGGGAATAAAGGGTTCTGGTTTATAATGCTGCTTTCCCACTGCAGAGCCGGTTAAAGTACCGGTATTTTTAAACGGTATTTAAAACGGTATTAGCATTCACATTGCACTAGATTACTGTTTTAAATACAGTTTAAGTGCTATTCCCACTGCAGCATACCGTTTAAAAAAGAGTGCCTGTCTTTCCTGCCCTGCACCCCCCCTCCCTCCCCTGGTACCTGCCCTGCACCCCCCTCCCTCCCCTGGTACCTGGCCTACAAACTACAAACCCCGTACCTGTCTTGCACCCCCCCCCCTCTCCTGGTACTTGCCAGTGCGTCGGATCGTGCTCCGTTCATTGAATTCCGGTGGGTGACAGCTCCTGACTCTTGCAGTGCCGGCGGGTGACAGCTCCTGACTCTCAGAGAGCACACTCTCCTTTGGACGCTGTGGTGGCTCCGGCTGTATCACCCCCCGTGCTTGCACCATCATGTATGCTGGCAGCAGGATCTGATAGTTGGGCGGGGGGGCTCCACACAGCAGGGGGTGCCGGGTATTGCGGCGGCTACGACCAGCCCTCATCCCCGCTACTGCTATAGCCAAGTGCGTGCTGCCCGGTAGCATGTGTGTATGGGATGGATGTACCGCTGTCCCGGGACGCACCTGTGCCATGTCCCCCCTATAGATCGCATACTAGGCTGCAGGTCAGGATCGCTATGCTGTGCCGGGTGCCCGCATGTGCAGCCAGCACCGAGCATCCCTGCGCTCCCGGGTACCTGTGCTCTGAGGCTGCTGTATGCTCAGCGCTTGTAGTAAGGGGAATGTTGCTGGGAGAGTGATGAGCAGTGGGGTTGCTGTTCCTGCGCTGTCAATCCCCATTATGTCCCTGCATTGCCCGGCCGGGAGGTCATACATGGCAGGGGGTCACTGGGTCACGGGGGGGGGGGGGGGTTTACCCAAGACAGCCCTGACTGCAAGCAGAGATCAGTCAGGAGCTGTCACCCTCAGGGATCCAATGAACGGACCCCGCTGCATGATCCGGCGAGCTGGCAAGTACCAGGGGAAGGGGGGGGGGGGTGCAGGATGGACAGGTACGGGGGTTGCAAGCCAGGTACCAGGGGAGGGGGTTGACTGGTGTTGGGGTCCTAAATACCGTTTCAGACCCGTTCCCACTGCCAAAAAAACGGGTCTGAAACGTGTAGGACTCTGCTTTTTAAACGTGTTGATATCTTTAACCGGTAAATCAACTCTGGCACTTTCCCACTGCAGCCTTAAACGGTAAATAGGGGGGGGGGGGGGGGAACGGCAATTTACCATTTAAGACCTGCAGTGGGAAAGGGGCATTAACCATTTAAAGGTCTGGACTTCTGTCACTGGGGGCTTTGCCTCCAAACTGCATTCTCATTGGTGCAGCTCACAAATCGTCTGCTCTAACATACCTGATATTAGCTGCAGCTGACATAGGGCCTGATTAAAGGTTCCAGGTGCCCTAGGCCAGTTATGCTAACCTTGACAATCCAGCTGTTGTTGGACTAGTGGAAACTACACATCCCAGCATGCCCTGCATCAGTTTTAGCATGGCCAAATAGCAAAACTGTAGCAGGGCATGCTGGGATGTGTAGTTCAACAACATCTCTAGTGTCAAGGTTAGCCATCACTGCCCTAGGCTGTAGCCTACTCAGCCTAATGGTTAATCAAGCACTAAGCTGACATATATAATGTCAGTTGTAAGTTTGTAAGCAGGGACCTCTTCCCTTTTGTCTGTTTTACCAAGTATTTTATTAATGTTCTGTTACTGTTTTGCTGACAAATATAAAGTGCAAAATTGATGCTACTGTATATAACTAAATGCTAATACATAAATAAAAAACAAACAAAAAAATAAGATATCTAATACCACTTTCCCATTGCATTTGCCGGGTGGAACCCAGGCTCTTGAATCCGGGTTTGACCTGGGTCTGACACTATCACATTAAATCCGGGTAGCCCATTATACACAGGACAACCGAGTTTGAGGTGTGGTGTGAAAGGGGTGCTCGTTTCTCTGGCATAAGGTAAACATAATGAACTGTGGTGAAACAGTGCCCTCCAGTGGTCAAGTTATCATTGAGCCTGTATCGCTTTTAACATATTTGATAAGTTATCATTGAGCCTGTATCGCTTTTAACATATTTGATAAGGGTTTACCAAATCATTCTCTACATATGACAATCTGTATAATACAGACAAGCCAGCACAATACAATTAATATTGTTTTTAGAATCCCTAATATAGTAGTAACTTTAGGGCAGTGCCACACAGCAGGCAAAAAAAAGCAAATTTATTCAGCTAAAAGACAAACACTAAGGAGTAAATCAACTTGAATACATTGCTGAAGCTCAAATTATAATTTTTTCTGTTCTGTCTACAGGTTCAATGTGAACAGTTTATTGGAATTGGGAATGGGGGCTGTTGCAGGTGCCCAGCTATTACAGGCTATGACGAGTTGTGTCTGATTGCAGATGGGTCTTTTGTACCTAGGTTAGGGCTGGCAGGGCTATAACAGGGCACTAATGAGCCCAGTGCTTGCCCTGTCCCATTTGTACATGATGATATGATGCTGTGCATAAATGAAAACCCTAACAAAGAGCATGTAACCCTGAGGCAATAAGCATGTATCCCCTGGCAATGAGCATTTAACCCCTGGCATCGAGCAAGAAACCCCTGGCAACGAGCATGTAGGTAAGCGGCAGTTATGTGCATAATATGTAATAGGATTATGGTGTGTGGTATAATATGTAAAATGCATTACAGTGTGTTGTATAATATGAAATAGGCATTATGGTGTGTGGCATAAAATGTAATAGCCATTATAGTATGTGGCATAATATGTAATGGGCATTATGGTGTGTGGCATAATATGTAATAGGCATTACGGTATGTTGTATAATATTTAATAGGCATTATGGTGTGTTGTATAATATGTAATGGGCATAATGGTGGGTTGCATAATATGTAAAGGTCATGAGCATTGCTGTTTGTGTGTGTGACAATGTGTAACAGGGCACTAATGAGACCTGTGTTGGCTCTGTCCTATTTGCACATGATGATATGATGTTGTGCATAGGGGACTCGGCACCTAGCGCTTTGCTGCATAGCAGTGCATGCTCCCTGCATCTGTATATAATGCAAGGTGCCTGGCTGTACAATACCAGCTGCACTGCTGGTGATTTCTCAGCATATGTATTGCGGTGGCTCGGTCACATAAATGTAGCAAACAGGAGGAAATCTGCATTTATTTCCAAGCACGCAATAATTCAAAACAGTTAACTAAAGCCTATTTACAACTTGTACAGTATTTCTCCTATTACATTTAGGATAATTACCCTGTACAGCCTGGGAAATCAGTTTTGGAAACCAGTTGTTAGGTTCCTGGGACCTCTCCTGCCACCCTACCTCCGTTGTTTCTGAATACCTTTGGTGGATGCGTGCTAGTACTAGGCTTCGCCAATAATAGCCGCGTTCGAAGGAGCCCGTTAGTCAGGCTCCAACCCCGATGCCACCTGGTCTTGAGAGGGGACAACGCGACCACCAAAGTTAGGAGAGAACAAAGGGATGAAGCTAACTACCCCTAAGGCAGTGGTCCCCAGGAACCCGGGATGATGAAGCAATCCGGGGAAAATGGCTGGATACCTAGGGGTATCTTTCACATAGCCAAGTAAAGACACAAATAGCATAAATACCGAGGTAACGTAATACTGCGACACCGTCGCGCAACGTAAATGAACCTAGTCCCAAAAATACCTATGAGACCAAAATGTAACTAAACAGAGTTGTGACCCCACAACTAATCGTACATAAACAACCAATAAGGAGGAACAAGGCCCACCTCCTACCAGGGCACACAACATAGAAATAATGCTACTCGGCGGTAGCCCAGGATAACTCACGGCACCCAACATGGGTGGAAGAGATGTGGGTGTCCGGACCGCGTGGGTACAGCCGATCGTACACCAGGGATGGCTGCCTGTAACAGAGACAGCTGACCCGCAAGTAACAGGAATCTATCACCGGCGTCTGAGAGCATTCTCAGACCGCTGATAAAGGGAGCGGGACCAATGAAAGAGAGGCACCTGAACCGAGCCTCTAACAAGGTGATAGGTGCGCGAAGAAAAGGGCGCCAAGCAACCGGCGTCCTGACTGCCAGGAAACAGTCAGGACTAGGTTTGAATCGCCCGGCGTCTGCTGTTACCTGGCAACGCGCCGGGACCTCGTCAGTACCGCCGGAAGCAGCGCGCCGGGCTGGTTGCCTAGCAACCCCCGACGCCCGGCGTCCGGAAGCTGCGGAGGAAGTCTCTGCCGCGCGGCTGTTCCCCTGACGCGTCCTATGACTCCAGTATGTAGCGGAGGTCTGGGGCGTCTGTGTGACCACCACAGTACTGCCAGTGGGTGCGTCCACGGCACCCCGGGTCCTGACAGTACCCCCCCCCTCGACCAGGGGTCTTAGTACCCCTAAATCCGGGCTTATGAGGAAATTGTTGAAAAAACTATTTTTTTAGCCTAGGGGCATGTAAATCCTCGTCAGTGACCCAAGACCTATCCTCTGGACCAAAGCCTTTCCATTGAACCAAGAATTGGAGTTGCCCGCGGGACACCTTGGAATCCAAAACCTTCTCCACCCGGAACTCCTGTTGTCCCTCAATAATGACTGGAGAAGACCCTTGGCTGATTTTGCGGGGAAACTTTTTGGACGTGACAAAAGGTTTCAAGAGAGAACAGTGAAACGGATTATTGATCTTCAATGACCGTGGCAACAACAGACGAAAGGCAACCGGATTGATTTTCTTTAAAATCCTAAAGGGTCCTATAAACCTGGGCCCTAGTTTGGCCGACGGCTGTTTCAATTTGATATTGCGTGTTGACAACCAGACTTTATCGCCGACCTTAAAGGGGCAATGTCGTCTATTGAGATCTACTCTCCTTTTCTCTTTGAGCAAGGTTTTCTCCAGGACCATGCGGACATCTCGCCAGACCTTTTTGAGATGCGTGGCCGTAGAAAAAGAAGAAAAAGAAGAATTGGGATCCAAGGCATTCGACCTGGGATGACAGCCCAAGACCGCGAAAAAAGGAGAGACTTTAGATGCAGAGTGACAGGCGTTGTTGTAGGCAAACTCTGCTAGCGGAAGATGTTCCACCCAATTGTCTTGCAGTTTAGAGGCATAGCAACGCAAATATTGCTTGAGGGATTGGTTGAGTCTTTCCGTCTGCCCATTGGACTGGGGGTGATAGCCTGACGTGAGACTGAGATTAATACCCATGGCCTTACAGAACAACCGCCAAAATTTAGCAACAAATTGTGGCCCACGGTCAGAAACCACATCCGTGGGAAGACCGTGCAACCTGAAGACATGCCGGATAAACAAACTGACTAATTCTTGGGCAGACGGTAAGTTGCGGAGTGCCACAAAATGTGCCATCTTACTGAAGCGGTCCATAACCACCCATACTACCTGATAGCCTGCAGACAAAGGTAACTCAACCAGGAAATCCATAGAAACATGGGACCATGGCCTCCAGGGAGTCCCCAACGGTAGTAATTTGCCTAATGGCAAAGACCTGGGCACCTTATGCTGGGCACACACCGGACATGACAAAACAAAGTCTTTAACATCTTTCAACATCTGCGGCCACCACACCGAGCGAGAAAGAAGTTTGTGTGTTTTCCAAATCCCGGGGTGTCCCGCCAGTTTACTATTATGAAACTCCAGAAGAATACTTTTTCTTAGAGAAGAAGGCACAAAAAGACGACCGACCGGAACTCCTTCCGGGGCTTGCTCCTGAACCTGTGTTAACTGGGTCTGCCAGTCTTGCAGAACGCCCGCATGAATGCATCTGGCAGGAATGATAGAGACTACTGGGGCCCGAGTCTCCTGTGAGGCCATGAAAGATCGGGACAGGGCATCGGCTTTGACATTTTTGGCGCCTGGCCTGTATGTGATAAGAAAGTTAAAGCGGGCAAAAAACAACGCCCATCGGGCTTGCCGGGAATTCAACCGTTTCGCAGACTCGATGTACTGAAGATTTTTGTGATCAGTAAGGATGGAGATCATATGCTTAGCTCCCTCGAGCCAATGTCTCCATTCTTCTAACGCACATTTTACTGCCAGTAATTCTCGGTTACCGATGTCACAATTAGCCTCCGCCTGTGAGAACTTTCTAGACATAAAAGCACATGGGTGTACGTCTCCTGAGTCAGGATCCTGCTGAGACAAGACGGCCCCAACTCCCACCTCTGAGGCATCCACCTCCACCAAAAAAGGCAACTCAGGATTAGGGTGACGCAACACCGGGGCAGCCACGAAAGCTTGCTTAAGAAGGAGAAAAGACTGTTCCGCCTGAGGAGACCATTCTGCAGGATTGGCTCCTTTTTTGGTGAGTGCCACAATAGGCGCCACCACTTCAGCAAATGCGTGTATAAACCGCCGATAATAGTTAGCGAATCCTAGGAACCTCTGCACCGCTTTGAGGTTGCCAGGTCGCTCCCACTCTAAAATGGCTTTGAGTTTTTTGGGTTCCATGGAGAACCCCTGGGGTGAAATAATATAACCCAAGAATGCAATCTCAGAAACATGGAACTCACATTTCTCCAATTTGGCATACAATTTATTCTCCCGCAATTTCTGCAAGACTTGATGCACATGAGCGTAGTGTTGGGTGACTGAAGACGAAAAGATTAATATATCGTCAAGATATACGACCACGAATTTCCCTAAAAAGTCTCTGAGTACATCATTGATAAAGTCCTGGAAGACCGCTGGAGCATTGGATAATCCAAAGGGCATTACTAAATACTCGTAATGACCGGAAAGTGTGCTAAAAGCAGTCTTCCATTCATCCCCGGACTTTATACGAATAAGATTATACGCCCCCCTGAGGTCAATCTTGGAGAAGATGGTAGCTCTTCTGAGCTGATCAAAAAGTACTGAAATGAGTGGGAGGGGGTATGTATTCCTGACTGAGATTTTATTTAATGCCCTGTAATCAATGCATGGCCTCAAAGACCCATCCTTTTTCCCGACAAAGAAAAAGCCTGCACTCAGAGGGGACCTAGATGGACGTATAAACCCTTTGGAAAGACTTTCAGACACATACTCTTCCATGGCTTTAGTCTCCGGAGCACTAAGGGCATATAACCTAGCTTTAGGCCATGGGGAACCAGGAATTAATTTAATGGTGCAATCATAGGGTCGATGCGGGGGAAGAGTATCCGCTTTTCCCTTGGAAAACACATCCTCAAAATCCCTATATACCTCAGGAAGGTCTTTACAAAGTACGGTGGGGACCCGCAATGGTTGTGATAAGCACCGAGAAAAACAATCAAAGCCCCAACTAACAATCTCCCCCTTTTGCCAGTCAATTACCGGATTATGCCTGACCAGCCACGGATGGCCAAGCACAAGGGGAACCGATGGACAATGTGTGAGGAAAAAAACTATTTGTTCGTGGTGTAACGCTCCAACTGTTACCTGCATAGGTGGTATACAACTCACTATCTGACCATTGGGCAACGAGTTACCATCTAACCCACGAATGGAGATGGCCCTGTCCATCTTGACTTGAGGGATACCTAGAGTCTTGGCCAAAGAAATATCCAGAAAATTTCCTGCGGCTCCGCTGTCAATAAACGCCCTCAATGAGTCAGCAGAGTCTCCCCAGGAAATCTTCGCTGGTACTAAGCATGCATTTTGCGAGGAGACAAATTGAAGACCTGAGCGAACCTCCTCACCATCCGCTAGGTCCGGGAGTTTCCCTGACGCTGAGGACAATTCTGGACAAAGTGCCCCCTTTTGTTACACAGAAAACAAACACCAAAGTTTCTTCGGCGAACCCCTCCTCCCGCTGGGAGCCGAGCCAGGCCTACCTCCATGGGCTCTTCTGACTCTTCAGCCGAAGAATAGACGACAGGGTGAGGGATTGCCGCAGAAACCCTTTCAGCTTTGCGTTCCCTAAAGCGTCTATCAATTTTTATAACCAACTCCATAAGTTTATCCAAGGTGGGGGGAACAGGATATTGTAATAGACTATCTTTGATGGATTCTGATAGCCCTAACCTAAATTGACTCCTTAACGCGGGGTCATTCCACCCGCAATCGTTGGCCCATCTGCGAAACTCTGTGCAATAGGCCTCCGCGGGATTTCTACCCTGTTTAAGGGCTCGGAGATGGCTTTCCGCGGAAGCTTCCCTGTCAGGGTCATCGTATAGTAGTCCCAAAGCTTTAAAGAGGTTATCCACGGAGGACAGTGCCTCATCCCCAACTTTAAGCCCAAATGCCCATGTTTGGGGGTCGCCCTGAAGTAATGAAATGATGATCCCCACCTGTTGGGCCTGAGTACCTGCAGACCTGGGTTTTAAGCGGAAGTACAATTTGCAGGACTCTCTAAAATTAAAAAATTCTGTACGGTCCCCAGAAAACCTATTGGGAAGGTTGAGTTTGGGCTCAGGGGGTGTGCTCCGAGCATCACGCGAAATACCTTCCTGGACTGATACCCGGAGAGTAAGGTCTTGCATCATCTGAGTTAAACCCTGAACCTGCTCAGGGTTCATGTTGGAAGTTGTTAAAGACTTGTCTCCAACTTTAATTTGGCCGGTGATACTGTTAGGTTCCTGGGACCTCTCCTGCCACCCTACCTCCGTTGTTTCTGAATACCTTTGGTGGATGCGTGCTAGTACTAGGCTTCGCCAATAATAGCCGCGTTCGAAGGAGCCCGTTAGTCAGGCTCCAACCCCGATGCCACCTGGTCTTGAGAGGGGACAACGCGACCACCAAAGTTAGGAGAGAACAAGGGGATGAAGCTAACTACCCCTAAGGCAGTGGTCCCCAGGAACCCGGGATGATGAAGCAATCCGGGGAAAATGGCTGGATACCTAGGGGTATCTTTCACATAGCCAAGTAAAGACACAAATAGCATAAATACCGAGGTAACGTAATACTGCGACACCGTCGCGCAACGTAAATGAACCTAGTCCCAAAAATACCTATGAGACCAAAATGTAACTAAACAGAGTTGTGACCCCACAACTAATCGTACATAAACAACCAATAAGGAGGAACAAGGCCCACCTCCTACCAGGGCACACAACATAGAAATAATGCTACTCGGCGGTAGCCCAGGATAACTCACGGCACCCAACAGGGGTGGAAGAGATGTGGGTGTCCGGACCGCGTGGGTACAGCCGATCGTACACCAGGGATGGCTGCCTGTAACAGAGACAGCTGACCCGCAAGTAACAGGAATCTATCACCGGCGTCTGAGAGCATTCTCAGACCGCTGATAAAGGGAGCGGGACCAATGAAAGAGAGGCACCTGAACCGAGCCTCTAACAAGGTGATAGGTGCGCGAAGAAAAGGGCGCCAAGCAACCGGCGTCCTGACTGCCAGGAAACAGTCAGGACTAGGTTTGAATCGCCCGGCGTCTGCTGTTACCTGGCAACGCGCCGGGACCTCTGTCAGTACCGCCGGAAGCAGCGCGCCGGGCTGGTTGCCTAGCAACCCCCGACGCCCGGTGTCCGGAAGCTGCGGAGGAAGTCTCTGCCGCGCGGCTGTTCCCCTGACGCGTCCTATGACTCCAGTATGTAGCGGAGGTCTGGGGCGTCTGTGTGACCACCACAGTACTGCCAGTGGGTGCGTCCACGGCACCCCGGGTCCTGACACCAGTCATCATTCTACAAGAACAAGTGAGGGCCGATTAGGCACAAGAGGGGTTAAGACTCCTAGGGTTTTTTCTGTTAATGTCATGTGACAAACTTGTCTAGCTTCATGGGGTGACCGGTCAGTCACCCTTAGGGCCCAATTATAGTTCATGAGGAGGGCTCTAGGGGTTTAGTTTAAATAGGGATTGGGGAGATGTAAGCTCTCTTGGAGTTTTGATGAGTCAGTCATTTCAGTCGCTTCTCAGTCCTTCCCCAACCGGAAGGGCTTAGGTTATGACCAGCGTCACCTGCCCACCTTTTCCTCGTTAGGTCAATTAATAATCTGAATAAAAATCTGTGACCTTTTAGCCAAGCCGCACTGTGTCCGTGTCCTTTATTTACTATATAAGGGTTTAAGATAAGAAACGTATGTATACTTGTTGCTTATGCTACCGGAAAGTAGGTTTTAGGTGGTTTCGTTACCGTATGTGTTAGGGGTTCAAGTTTTGAACGGTTTTTAATATGAACATATTTATGGAGCTCTTATCCATTGTTTGTCTTTATAAACAATAAATAATCCAAAAATAAACAAAGGGTTCACGGGTGTCTCCTCCTACAAGGATTTCTGAAGTTGTTCTTTAGAATGTGAAAAACTCGTCCAACTTGCCCTTAGCACTAAAGGGATTATCACAAGGTGTAAGATAATACCTGAGTTTTCTCGTAAGGAGTACAATGACGGTATTTGCCAGAGGTAATAACTTCTCATCAAATGTCTCAAACGACTGCCGGCCCCAAACAATCAGATTCTTCTTTTCTAAAAAAAAATTAGCATATTTGATGGGATTAGGTAAATAGCACTGCAATCTCTAGAGGAATGTTGCTCTGTATAAGGTTACATAGCAATTATTCTAAATGCATGTCACAGGTCACTGAGGAGTCCTTCCACATGTTCACCTGGCACCTGCTTTCTGCATAGGAAAATGTTCTACAAATCGATTTCACTGAGTAGAAGGGATACATATGGACTGGTGGACGGGAAGCCTGTGGTCAGGCATCCGGATGGAGAGAATCCCAACAGAGGTCCTTATATAGTATACTTACCTTCTTCCTACACCCCCAACTCTAACTCTCTGCAGCCTAAACCTTAGCTACCCCCCCCCCACCCCCCCCACAGCCTAACCTTAACCTTCCTACCCTGCACCCTAACTCTTCATATTTGTCTTACAGCTGGGGACTCCATGGCCTTGGATGTAGCAGTTTGTGGAGCATTGTCAGAATGACTTAACCCAGACTGTATCATTGATTTGGTGGCATGACCTGATTCATACCCAATTTGCAGGGCTGCTTTGAAGCTCTGTGATCAGAAAGCCGCCGCCCCACCAGAGTTAACTCAGAGTTAACCCACCCTCTGTGCAAGCCTACGAATAGGCTGTGAAAAATGGACAAATTCCCAGCATGATTTCCCCACTGTGTACAGTGTCAGAGTACCCCTGGACTTACTCAGCAGTTGCTATGAAACAGGCAGATCACGGCCGGAGCTGACGTCAAAGGCCCTCCCTGAATACGCCTATCCAAGCCTGCGTTTTTCCATGACATTCCCATTAAATGTCTGGGTGCCATCCCCAAATGTCAGCCGCCTGACAATCACCATGTGAATGGCCAGCAAATAAAGAAGATGCTGGATTTTATCGCACAGAGGCCTCGCACATATGCACTACACTCATATTCATTTGGATGTTGTATACTAAAGGGGGAAGCTTTGAGAAGGAAATAATGAGTCATTCACACCTGGATAACAATGCAAATTAGAAGTAAATGACTGTTTGGATTGGGGTTTTGAACCAGAGCAGAGGTGCAGTGATAAAGTGGCCATTGATAACGCAGCAGACAGTTAGTTCATAACTGTCATTTTTTAAACCTCACCTGTAACTTGAAAGTTAGGAGCTGATTGGCTGGTGCGTTATCCACCTTCCATTTTATCACTTCACCAGGCTTATTAAATCTGCCCCTGACTTACAGAACTGAATTCAGTATAGGGGCGACCTACCTTCATTTATCCCCTTCATTAGTAGTAAGTAACCCAAACTACATCCCTGATAATAGTTATTCAGTAAGGAGTATGTCTCTTTCTTATTATTATTATGTACAGTATGGTGCGATATGGGCACCTCTAATCATACGTTAGTCTATCATCGGGCTGCAAAACAACAACCAAACCAACTTACCGGGCTGTTCCACTGTAGTTATCTTGTCTAAAAAATACTCAAATTCCTTCCTGCAATTAAAATGTTTCACATTATTTTAATCAATTACATTTGTATTCGTTTAGCATGTATCACATGTATGATAATAATAATTGCCCAATTTCTGAGTACAGGTATTTGATTGCAGCCTATAAAATGGCCTCAAAATGGTCACAACACTTCTGCGTTTTTGACGACACTCCCCGTTACCTCCCAAAGCCTACTGACTGTCATTCTACAAAGGAATCCTCACTGTGAGTGACATCACTAATACCCCTTTTACACCAAAAATCCCGGATCCGAGACGGCATTTGGAACAAGGATCCAAGCTGGGTCGAATCCGGATTTACCCCGTTTACACTGTGATGCCTACCCGCAGTGTAGACGGAGGCGGCGCTTGGAGATGACATCATCCGCAGGTTGAACGTCCCCGATTTATGTAAACGGGAGCCGGGTCGGATGACTCGGCATACCCGTTTACACCGCCCTCGACCCAGGTCCTAGCCGTGTTCTAACCAGGTCAGGACCTGGGTAGAAGTCCCGAGTAAAGGATCACGGCATGACCCATTTACACCGCCGCTGACCAGGGTCTGACCCGCCGATGACCCAGGTATTTGCGGTGGTGTAAAAGGGGTATAAGCTATCTTGGCGTGTGGAGTGCAACTTAGGTGAACACGCAGTTTAGCGCTAATTGCAGTTTGCCCCTTAAAATAAGTATTGCATACATCACTGAATTAGGCCCTAAGTGTTATTAGGGTTTACTGTCACAATCCAACTCCTAATGCCCTTGTACACCATCTTAAAAATGCAAATTGAGGCTCAGCCAATTAGAAGTTCACACTGCAACTCTGCTGACTTACAAGTCATAAATAACATTGCATCTATCAGAAATACATTCATCACTGTAGTAATCAATTTGGTTATTGTTTACTTCAGTCATGTTGGGACACTACTTAATCCATTGATGGTGGTCCATATGCGAAGGAGCAAGTCAAATATGCATTTAGATTATTCCTGTGCAGGGTAAATACTGTCTGCTTCAGTTTGAACATACCCCACCTACTGTAAATCTAAAGGGGCCTACACATGGGCAGATGTTGCTGAACAATCTGAGCAATGTAGATCGCTCAGGATGGCTCAGCACACTGCGCTGCACACCGATGAAAAAAGGTAGACCGGAGTACAGCAGCATTAATCTTTTTAATCTCATTTGCATAAAGTGCCACCAGCATCAGGGACAGTTCCAGGTAACAGTAAGCTTTAGCATTCCTTTAACAAATTAATAAAATACACAAGTGGGGCTGGTGTATAAAAATGGCAAATCACTTTAGGGAAAAAAAACCATTAATGATTTTCACATTTATCTTGCATTCGCCAAACCTTCGGCAAAATCAATTGGGCAATCATCAATATCTTTTGACTATCACGACAGTATATTGAAAATTCCCATTGCACATGACTGCACAAGTTAAACAGTGACCAGTTTAAGGAAGATACTTACGGTAGATCCCATGGTAAATTCCCATTCAACCCCATTCCCATATTGTTGCAAGCAGCAGCTATCAACTTTATTGGCTTGACTGGTTTTGGTAAAGTAGTTTCAGACATGATGATTACTGGAAAGAAACAGATTAGACAACAATTCAATATATGGATATTTAGACCAAGGGCGTGTTATATAACCATTAAACCTATGATTCTCAATTAAAAGTGACATTGCAATATATATAAATATACTGCATGTGAAAGGTCATGTTACCGTGTCAGAGGCCTGATTCAGGAAGAAACAGTCTGAGGGGGAGAACTGAAAGTTTAGTGGGTGTGCTAATCCTATTTATAAGTGTCACAGTTGTATAATAGATCGTCAGAGGTTATAACAAAAAAAAATGAAACGTACTGAAAAATTATTTAATTAATTAAAAAAAACACAGCATTACTTTTTTTTTTAAATAAAAACAACTTCATTAATTGGAGCTACATAGCAAGAGATTTTGGCCATTATTCTAATTACATCGGTCCCCCGCATATTGGACCGATGTTTGTGCCCTGCGCATGCGTATAATTGGTTATGCGCATGTGCAGGGCTTCTGTGCGAGCACTGTTGCCGACCCGCACTGTTGGCATGGCGCTCGCACAAGAGGGGCGGAACAGGGGCGGTGGCGGCTCTCTGACATGGGAACGCCCATGCAAATAGGCGTCCCCATGTAAATCCGGCTGTGGCGCGGTGTTCCGGGGGTGGGCGGCTGACGTCACATGGCGAAAACATCTGATGGTTTCTCCTGCTGCGGGACATGAGGGGATTCCTTTGTACGGCGCTGCGAAACACTTGTGGCGCCTTATAAATAAAATTATAATAATAATAATTTTTTCGCATGGTTGCGAGTAGATACGCATACTTGACAAATTTTAATTTTGTCTCCCCGGGAGAAGCCCGGAGAGGCAACACGTCAGGGGGGCGGGGATGAGGATGATGTCATTAAGTTCTGCCCCCACTTCGTACAAATGCCGTGATTCGCAGGTACGCGGATAGGGGCGGGACTTAAATGACGCAAAATGACGCTAATTGCGTTATAATAGCCCCGCTCCCTCCTGCGGACCCGTGATTTTTGGGATTTTAGTCGGCGGGGAGGGGGGGGGGGGGCGGGTGCCGGGGCTCTTGTAAGCAAGAGGGAGACTTCCCAGGTGGCCGGGTGGCGGACCCTATTTTTGAGAGCCTCCCGGCCATTCCGGGAGAGTAGGCAAGTCAGGGGATACGGCGGCGGCAGGGGACACAGAAACACCCCCTGCCGCTCTGTAAGCTGTGAGCTTCGCAGCTTACTGAGCCAACCAGAATCAGGAACTTTTCGCAGTATCCGATTCTTAAGGAAGTAACAAATACAGTAGTCAGGACTTCCTGTCTGTGACATCCTGGGTTTCTAGTGTCTCATGTCTGTAATTATAGTAACCCACGTAATGAGCTGTTCTGTTTCAAATCAACTGCTTTCTATTACTGTGCAGCACTGAAACAGCTGTGTGACAAAACGCATTAGTTCTGTTTAGCCATGCCTCCAAATACATGTCTGTGTCAGAGAGCATGTGATAACCAGTGCGCCAGGTTATTTATGTAATAATTGTTTTACAATACAGAAATTACACAAAAGACCTATTATTTCTGACAAAAAACTGTAAAAATAAATTTTAATGCTACAATGTTCACAAAAGGATATAGATTTGTAAAAGAACATTCATTATGAAATCCTATTTTTATATTCATATTAGAATACGCACTATGGGGTTTATTTACTAAGATGGGAGTTCAGAGTGAGGATGGGATGTTGCTATGGGCAACCAATCAGATTCTACCTATTATTTTCTAGAACGTGCTAATGAAAATAAGTAGATTCAGATTGGTTGCCCATAGCAGCATGTGGTATTATATATAATGGGCATCACAGTGTGTCATAATGTGTATTGTGCATTACGGTGTTGGTATAATGCGTAACGGGCATTACGGTATTTTATATAATGTGTAATGGGCATTACGGTGGGTGGCATAACATGTAATGGACATTATGAAATGTGGAATACTATGTAATGGGTGTGTGACGTGTAATCGGCATTATGTTGACAATTTTTGACGAGCACCTTCGGCGCACACTGTCCATTTTATCCCTCCTTTAGAAAAAAATAGATGCATCCTGGCATAAAGTGTAATGGGCATTGCGGTGTATGGCGTAACATGTAATGGGCATCATGGTGTGTGTCATAAGATGTAATGGGCATTACTGTATGTGATGTAACATGTAACTGGCACTATGGAACTGGCATTATGGTGTGCAAAATCAAGAATGAAATTGAAGCAAAGGTTATAAAAAAAACATAAGGCGGGGCTGGGGGCGGGTCAGTGGGTGGGCTGTCGGTGTGTCAAGGGGCGGGCCACTGTCCGGGAATCTCTTAACACAAAGGTGGTAACCCTAGTCTCCGGGGGGACCTACCCCGCTCTCCCCGCCTGATCACCCTGTGTCCCAGGCGCTAGCCGTACCTGGATATCAGCTCCGACGTGGATGAGACCATCGATGTGGGCAGCAAGAATAACCAATATGGGGAGGGATACCCGGGGCATGCCACAAACTCACACGCACAGTGACACAGGTGTGTGCAGGATACATCACACCCCATTCACTCACACTGTTTGAGGTGGGGGGGTGGGGGTGAGAGGAGGGGGCCCCCACAACTTTTGTTGTCCAGGGCCCCCACAGACCTTAATCCGGTCCTGTATGCAGGCATATGTATACTATAGCAGTAGGGATAGTTACATGCAGGCATCCGTATACTGTAGCAGTAGGGATAGTTACATGCAGGCATACGTATACTATAGCAGTAGGGATAGTTACATGCAGGCATACGTATACTATAGCAGTAGGGATAGTTACATGCAGGCATACGTATACTGTAGCAGTAGGGATAGTTACATGCAGGTATACGTATACTATAGCAGTAGGGATAGTTACATGCAGGCATACGTATACTATAGCAGTAGGGATAGTTACATGCAGGCAATGCCATACGTACAGTATACTATAGCAGTAGGGATAGTTACATGCAGGCAATGGCATACGTATACTATAGCAGTAGGGATAGTTACATGCAGGCAATGCCATACGTACAGTATACTATAGCAGTAGAGATAGTTACATGCAGGCAATGGCATACGTATACTATAGCAGTAGGGATAGTTACATGCAGGCAATGGCATACGTACAGTATACTATAGCAGTAGGGATAGTTACATGCAGGCATACGTATACTATAGCAGTAGGGATAGTTACATGCAGGCATACATATACTATATCAGTAGGGATAGTTACATGCAGGCATACGTATACTACAGCAGTAGGGATAGTTACATGCAGGCATACATATACTATATCAGTAGGGATAGTTACATGCAGGCATACGTATACTATAGCAGTAGGGATAGTTACATGCAGGCATACATATACTATATATATATATATATAGTATATTAGTTCTCATTGCATACGGCTGTGGCCGGATAGGCTGTGGCCATAGTTTTAGCTGTGGCCCTGTATTGAAGTGGACCGTTTTAAAGTGGGAAAACAGAGTCATAACTACAAGCGTTATACCTGCGTTGATTCATCTGACCCCTCCTCTATCCTTGTCTCCAACAGGTAAATTCAACTTTGTCACAGGCATACGTGCAGACTATCTCTCTCTGCTGTAACATCCACATGCTTTTGAACTCTATTGGGTACATTTGCAAGCAAGTGTCTTCACTGCAGAACATTGCATCCCTTGTGTGTGGGATTGTCTTATAGGTAAATTCAACTTTGTCACAGGCATACGTGCAGACTATCTCTCTCTGCTGTAACATCCACATGCTTTTGAACTCTATTGGGTACATTTGCAAGCAAGTGTCTTCACTGCAGAACATTGCATCCCTTGTGTGTGGGATTGTCTTATAGGTAAATTCAACTTTGTCACAGGCATACGTGCAGACTATCTCTCTCTGCTGTAACATCCACATGCTTTTGAACTCTATTGGGTACATTTGCAAGCAAGTGTCTTCACTGCAGAACATTGCATCCCTTGTGTGTGGGATTGTCTTATAGGTAAATTCAACTTTGTCACAGGCATACGTGCAGACTATCTCTCTCTGCTGTAACATCCACATGCTTTTGAACTCTATTGGGTACATTTGCAAGCAAGTGTCTTCACTGCAGAACATTGCATCCCTTGTGTGTGGGATTGTCTTATAGGTAAATTCAACTTTGTCACAGGCATACGTGCAGACTATCTCTCTCTGCTGTAACATCCACATGCTTTTGAACTCTATTGGGTACATTTGCAAGCAAGTGTCTTCACTGCAGAACATTGCATCCCTTGTGTGTGGGATTGTCTTATAGGTAAATTCAACTTTGTCACAGGCATACGTGCAGACTATCTCTCTCTGCTGTAACATCCACATGCTTTTGAACTCTATTGGGTACATTTGCAAGCAAGTGTCTTCACTGCAGAACATTGCATCCCTTGTGTGTGGGATTGTCTTATAGGTAAATTCAACTTTGTCACAGGCATACGTGCAGACTATCTCTCTCTGCTGTAACATCCACATGCTTTTGAACTCTATTGGGTACATTTGCAAGCAAGTGTCTTCACTGCAGAACATTGCATCCCTTGTGTGTGGGATTGTCTTATAGGTAAATTCAACTTTGTCACAGGCATACGTGCAGACTATCTCTCTCTGCTGTAACATCCACATGCTTTTGAACTCTATTGGGTACATTTGCAAGCAAGTGTCTTCACTGCAGAACATTGCATCCCTTGTGTGTGGGATTGTCTTATAGGTAAATTCAACTTTGTCACAGGCATACGTGCAGACTATCTCTCTCTGCTGTAACATCCACATGCTTTTGAACTCTATTGGGTACATTTGCAAGCAAGTGTCTTCACTGCAGAACATTGCATCCCTTGTGTGTGGGATTGTCTTATAGGTAAATTCAACTTTGTCACAGGCATACGTGCAGACTATCTCTCTCTGCTGTAACATCCACATGCTTTTGAACTCTATTGGGTACATTTGCAAGCAAGTGTCTTCACTGCAGAACATTGCATCCCTTGTGTGTGGGATTGTCTTATAGGTAAATTCAACTTTGTCACAGGCATACGTGCAGACTATCTCTCTCTGCTGTAACATCCACATGCTTTTGAACTCTATTGGGTACATTTGCAAGCAAGTGTCTTCACTGCAGAACATTGCATCCCTTGTGTGTGGGATTGTCTTATAGGTAAATTCAACTTTGTCACAGGCATACGTGCAGACTATCTCTCTCTGCTGTAACATCCACATGCTTTTGAACTCTATTGGGTACATTTGCAAGCAAGTGTCTTCACTGCAGAACATTGCATCCCTTGTGTGTGGGATTGTCTTATAGGTAAATTCAACTTTGTCACAGGCATACGTGCAGACTATCTCTCTCTGCTGTAACATCCACATGCTTTTGAACTCTATTGGGTACATTTGCAAGCAAGTGTCTTCACTGCAGAACATTGCATCCCTTGTGTGTGGGATTGTCTTATAGGTAAATTCAACTTTGTCACAGGCATACGTGCAGACTATCTCTCTCTGCTGTAACATCCACATGCTTTTGAACTCTATTGGGTACATTTGCAAGCAAGTGTCTTCACTGCAGAACATTGCATCCCTTGTGTGTGGGATTGTCTTATAGGTAAATTCAACCAAATATCTGATCTGTGTAAATAACAACAGTACCTTGCCTGTGTGTAGTGAGGCATGTATTTTTTATTCTAAAAGAGATATAGTATCCTGGAATGCCAGAACTGTTTTTGTAAGCCACTTTTATTGCTCTGTATAGCAGGGGGTGGGGACTGAGGGTGTAGATTCTTCCAATTATTGGAAATTGGGAAGAAGGCATTGTTAGAGTATATTAGTTCTCATTGCATACGGCTGTGGCCGGATAGGCTGTGGCCATAGTTTTAGCTGTGGCCCTGTATTGAAGTGGACCGTTTTAAAGTGGGAAAACAGAGTCATAACTACAAGCGTTATACCTGCGTTGATTCATCTGACCCCTCCTCTATCCTTGTCTCCAACAGGTAAATTCAACTTTGTCACAGGCATACGTGCAGACTATCTCTCTCTGCTGTAACATCCACATGCTTTTGAACTCTATTGGGTACATTTGCAAGCAAGTGTCTTCACTGCAGAACATTGCATCCCTTGTGTGTGGGATTGTCTTATAGGTAAATTCAACTTTGTCACAGGCATACGTGCAGACTATCTCTCTCTGCTGTAACATCCACATGCTTTTGAACTCTATTGGGTACATTTGCAAGCAAGTGTCTTCACTGCAGAACATTGCATCCCTTGTGTGTGGGATTGTCTTATAGGTAAATTCAACTTTGTCACAGGCATACGTGCAGACTATCTCTCTCTGCTGTAACATCCACATGCTTTTGAACTCTATTGGGTACATTTGCAAGCAAGTGTCTTCACTGCAGAACATTGCATCCCTTGTGTGTGGGATTGTCTTATAGGTAAATTCAACTTTGTCACAGGCATACGTGCAGACTATCTCTCTCTGCTGTAACATCCACATGCTTTTGAACTCTATTGGGTACATTTGCAAGCAAGTGTCTTCACTGCAGAACATTGCATCCCTTGTGTGTGGGATTGTCTTATAGGTAAATTCAACTTTGTCACAGGCATACGTGCAGACTATCTCTCTCTGCTGTAACATCCACATGCTTTTGAACTCTATTGGGTACATTTGCAAGCAAGTGTCTTCACTGCAGAACATTGCATCCCTTGTGTGTGGGATTGTCTTATAGGTAAATTCAACTTTGTCACAGGCATACGTGCAGACTATCTCTCTCTGCTGTAACATCCACATGCTTTTGAACTCTATTGGGTACATTTGCAAGCAAGTGTCTTCACTGCAGAACATTGCATCCCTTGTGTGTGGGATTGTCTTATAGGTAAATTCAACTTTGTCACAGGCATACGTGCAGACTATCTCTCTCTGCTGTAACATCCACATGCTTTTGAACTCTATTGGGTACATTTGCAAGCAAGTGTCTTCACTGCAGAACATTGCATCCCTTGTGTGTGGGATTGTCTTATAGGTAAATTCAACTTTGTCACAGGCATACGTGCAGACTATCTCTCTCTGCTGTAACATCCACATGCTTTTGAACTCTATTGGGTACATTTGCAAGCAAGTGTCTTCACTGCAGAACATTGCATCCCTTGTGTGTGGGATTGTCTTATAGGTAAATTCAACTTTGTCACAGGCATACGTGCAGACTATCTCTCTCTGCTGTAACATCCACATGCTTTTGAACTCTATTGGGTACATTTGCAAGCAAGTGTCTTCACTGCAGAACATTGCATCCCTTGTGTGTGGGATTGTCTTATAGGTAAATTCAACTTTGTCACAGGCATACGTGCAGACTATCTCTCTCTGCTGTAACATCCACATGCTTTTGAACTCTATTGGGTACATTTGCAAGCAAGTGTCTTCACTGCAGAACATTGCATCCCTTGTGTGTGGGATTGTCTTATAGGTAAATTCAACTTTGTCACAGGCATACGTGCAGACTATCTCTCTCTGCTGTAACATCCACATGCTTTTGAACTCTATTGGGTACATTTGCAAGCAAGTGTCTTCACTGCAGAACATTGCATCCCTTGTGTGTGGGATTGTCTTATAGGTAAATTCAACTTTGTCACAGGCATACGTGCAGACTATCTCTCTCTGCTGTAACATCCACATGCTTTTGAACTCTATTGGGTACATTTGCAAGCAAGTGTCTTCACTGCAGAACATTGCATCCCTTGTGTGTGGGATTGTCTTATAGGTAAATTCAACTTTGTCACAGGCATACGTGCAGACTATCTCTCTCTGCTGTAACATCCACATGCTTTTGAACTCTATTGGGTACATTTGCAAGCAAGTGTCTTCACTGCAGAACATTGCATCCCTTGTGTGTGGGATTGTCTTATAGGTAAATTCAACCAAATATCTGATCTGTGTAAATAACAACAGTACCTTGCCTGTGTGTAGTGAGGCATGTATTTTTTATTCTAAAAGAGATATAGTATCCTGGAATGCCAGAACTGTTTTTGTAAGCCACTTTTATTGCTCTGTATAGCAGGGGGTGGGGACTGAGGGTGTAGATTCTTCCAATTATTGGAAATTGGGAAGAAGGCATTGTTAGAGTATATTAGTTCTCATTGCATACGGCTGTGGCCGGATAGGCTGTGGCCATAGTTTTAGCTGTGGCCCTGTATTGAAGTGGACCGTTTTAAAGTGGGAAAACAGAGTCATAACTACAAGCGTTATACCTGCGTTGATTCATCTGACCCCTCCTCTATCCTTGTCTCCAACAGGTAAATTCAACTTTGTCACAGGCATACGTGCAGACTATCTCTCTCTGCTGTAACATCCACATGCTTTTGAACTCTATTGGGTACATTTGCAAGCAAGTGTCTTCACTGCAGAACATTGCATCCCTTGTGTGTGGGATTGTCTTATAGGTAAATTCAACTTTGTCACAGGCATACGTGCAGACTATCTCTCTCTGCTGTAACATCCACATGCTTTTGAACTCTATTGGGTACATTTGCAAGCAAGTGTCTTCACTGCAGAACATTGCATCCCTTGTGTGTGGGATTGTCTTATAGGTAAATTCAACTTTGTCACAGGCATACGTGCAGACTATCTCTCTCTGCTGTAACATCCACATGCTTTTGAACTCTATTGGGTACATTTGCAAGCAAGTGTCTTCACTGCAGAACATTGCATCCCTTGTGTGTGGGATTGTCTTATAGGTAAATTCAACCAAATATCTGATCTGTGTAAATAACAACAGTACCTTGCCTGTGTGTAGTGAGGCATGTATTTTTTATTCTAAAAGAGATATAGTATCCTGGAATGCCAGAACTGTTTTTGTAAGCCACTTTTATTGCTCTGTATAGCAGGGGGTGGGGACTGAGGGTGTAGATTCTTCCAATTATTGGAAATTGGGAAGAAGGCATTGTTAGAGTATATTAGTTCTCATTGCATACGGCTGTGGCCGGATAGGCTGTGGCCATAGTTTTAGCTGTGGCCCTGTATTGAAGTGGACCGTTTTAAAGTGGGAAAACAGAGTCATAACTACAAGCGTTATACCTGCGTTGATTCATCTGACCCCTCCTCTATCCTTGTCTCCAACAGGTAAATTCAACTTTGTCACAGGCATACGTGCAGACTATCTCTCTCTGCTGTAACATCCACATGCTTTTGAACTCTATTGGGTACATTTGCAAGCAAGTGTCTTCACTGCAGAACATTGCATCCCTTGTGTGTGGGATTGTCTTATAGGTAAATTCAACTTTGTCACAGGCATACGTGCAGACTATCTCTCTCTGCTGTAACATCCACATGCTTTTGAACTCTATTGGGTACATTTGCAAGCAAGTGTCTTCACTGCAGAACATTGCATCCCTTGTGTGTGGGATTGTCTTATAGGTAAATTCAACTTTGTCACAGGCATACGTGCAGACTATCTCTCTCTGCTGTAACATCCACATGCTTTTGAACTCTATTGGGTACATTTGCAAGCAAGTGTCTTCACTGCAGAACATTGCATCCCTTGTGTGTGGGATTGTCTTATAGGTAAATTCAACTTTGTCACAGGCATACGTGCAGACTATCTCTCTCTGCTGTAACATCCACATGCTTTTGAACTCTATTGGGTACATTTGCAAGCAAGTGTCTTCACTGCAGAACATTGCATCCCTTGTGTGTGGGATTGTCTTATAGGTAAATTCAACTTTGTCACAGGCATACGTGCAGACTATCTCTCTCTGCTGTAACATCCACATGCTTTTGAACTCTATTGGGTACATTTGCAAGCAAGTGTCTTCACTGCAGAACATTGCATCCCTTGTGTGTGGGATTGTCTTATAGGTAAATTCAACTTTGTCACAGGCATACGTGCAGACTATCTCTCTCTGCTGTAACATCCACATGCTTTTGAACTCTATTGGGTACATTTGCAAGCAAGTGTCTTCACTGCAGAACATTGCATCCCTTGTGTGTGGGATTGTCTTATAGGTAAATTCAACCAAATATCTGATCTGTGTAAATAACAACAGTACCTTGCCTGTGTGTAGTGAGGCATGTATTTTTTATTCTAAAAGAGATATAGTATCCTGGAATGCCAGAACTGTTTTTGTAAGCCACTTTTATTGCTCTGTATAGCAGGGGGTGGGGACTGAGGGTGTAGATTCTTCCAATTATTGGAAATTGGGAAGAAGGCATTGTTAGAGTATATTAGTTCTCATTGCATACGGCTGTGGCCGGATAGGCTGTGGCCATAGTTTTAGCTGTGGCCCTGTATTGAAGTGGACCGTTTTAAAGTGGGAAAACAGAGTCATAACTACAAGCGTTATACCTGCGTTGATTCATCTGACCCCTCCTCTATCCTTGTCTCCAACAGGTAAATTCAACTTTGTCACAGGCATACGTGCAGACTATCTCTCTCTGCTGTAACATCCACATGCTTTTGAACTCTATTGGGTACATTTGCAAGCAAGTGTCTTCACTGCAGAACATTGCATCCCTTGTGTGTGGGATTGTCTTATAGGTAAATTCAACTTTGTCACAGGCATACGTGCAGACTATCTCTCTCTGCTGTAACATCCACATGCTTTTGAACTCTATTGGGTACATTTGCAAGCAAGTGTCTTCACTGCAGAACATTGCATCCCTTGTGTGTGGGATTGTCTTATAGGTAAATTCAACTTTGTCACAGGCATACGTGCAGACTATCTCTCTCTGCTGTAACATCCACATGCTTTTGAACTCTATTGGGTACATTTGCAAGCAAGTGTCTTCACTGCAGAACATTGCATCCCTTGTGTGTGGGATTGTCTTATAGGTAAATTCAACCAAATATCTGATCTGTGTAAATAACAACAGTACCTTGCCTGTGTGTAGTGAGGCATGTATTTTTTATTCTAAAAGAGATATAGTATCCTGGAATGCCAGAACTGTTTTTGTAAGCCACTTTTATTGCTCTGTATAGCAGGGGGTGGGGACTGAGGGTGTAGATTCTTCCAATTATTGGAAATTGGGAAGAAGGCATTGTTAGAGTATATTAGTTCTCATTGCATACGGCTGTGGCCGGATAGGCTGTGGCCATAGTTTTAGCTGTGGCCCTGTATTGAAGTGGACCGTTTTAAAGTGGGAAAACAGAGTCATAACTACAAGCGTTATACCTGCGTTGATTCATCTGACCCCTCCTCTATCCTTGTCTCCAACAGGTAAATTCAACTTTGTCACAGGCATACGTGCAGACTATCTCTCTCTGCTGTAACATCCACATGCTTTTGAACTCTATTGGGTACATTTGCAAGCAAGTGTCTTCACTGCAGAACATTGCATCCCTTGTGTGTGGGATTGTCTTATAGGTAAATTCAACTTTGTCACAGGCATACGTGCAGACTATCTCTCTCTGCTGTAACATCCACATGCTTTTGAACTCTATTGGGTACATTTGCAAGCAAGTGTCTTCACTGCAGAACATTGCATCCCTTGTGTGTGGGATTGTCTTATAGGTAAATTCAACCAAATATCTGATCTGTGTAAATAACAACAGTACCTTGCCTGTGTGTAGTGAGGCATGTATTTTTTATTCTAAAAGAGATATAGTATCCTGGAATGCCAGAACTGTTTTTGTAAGCCACTTTTATTGCTCTGTATAGCAGGGGGTGGGGACTGAGGGTGTAGATTCTTCCAATTATTGGAAATTGGGAAGAAGGCATTGTTAGAGTATATTAGTTCTCATTGCATACGGCTGTGGCCGGATAGGCTGTGGCCATAGTTTTAGCTGTGGCCCTGTATTGAAGTGGACCGTTTTAAAGTGGGAAAACAGAGTCATAACTACAAGCGTTATACCTGCGTTGATTCATCTGACCCCTCCTCTATCCTTGTCTCCAACAGGTAAATTCAACTTTGTCACAGGCATACGTGCAGACTATCTCTCTCTGCTGTAACATCCACATGCTTTTGAACTCTATTGGGTACATTTGCAAGCAAGTGTCTTCACTGCAGAACATTGCATCCCTTGTGTGTGGGATTGTCTTATAGGTAAATTCAACTTTGTCACAGGCATACGTGCAGACTATCTCTCTCTGCTGTAACATCCACATGCTTTTGAACTCTATTGGGTACATTTGCAAGCAAGTGTCTTCACTGCAGAACATTGCATCCCTTGTGTGTGGGATTGTCTTATAGGTAAATTCAACTTTGTCACAGGCATACGTGCAGACTATCTCTCTCTGCTGTAACATCCACATGCTTTTGAACTCTATTGGGTACATTTGCAAGCAAGTGTCTTCACTGCAGAACATTGCATCCCTTGTGTGTGGGATTGTCTTATAGGTAAATTCAACTTTGTCACAGGCATACGTGCAGACTATCTCTCTCTGCTGTAACATCCACATGCTTTTGAACTCTATTGGGTACATTTGCAAGCAAGTGTCTTCACTGCAGAACATTGCATCCCTTGTGTGTGGGATTGTCTTATAGGTAAATTCAACCAAATATCTGATCTGTGTAAATAACAACAGTACCTTGCCTGTGTGTAGTGAGGCATGTATTTTTTATTCTAAAAGAGATATAGTATCCTGGAATGCCAGAACTGTTTTTGTAAGCCACTTTTATTGCTCTGTATAGCAGGGGGTGGGGACTGAGGGTGTAGATTCTTCCAATTATTGGAAATTGGGAAGAAGGCATTGTTAGAGTATATTAGTTCTCATTGCATACGGCTGTGGCCGGATAGGCTGTGGCCATAGTTTTAGCTGTGGCCCTGTATTGAAGTGGACCGTTTTAAAGTGGGAAAACAGAGTCATAACTACAAGCGTTATACCTGCGTTGATTCATCTGACCCCTCCTCTATCCTTGTCTCCAACAGGTAAATTCAACTTTGTCACAGGCATACGTGCAGACTATCTCTCTCTGCTGTAACATCCACATGCTTTTGAACTCTATTGGGTACATTTGCAAGCAAGTGTCTTCACTGCAGAACATTGCATCCCTTGTGTGTGGGATTGTCTTATAGGTAAATTCAACTTTGTCACAGGCATACGTGCAGACTATCTCTCTCTGCTGTAACATCCACATGCTTTTGAACTCTATTGGGTACATTTGCAAGCAAGTGTCTTCACTGCAGAACATTGCATCCCTTGTGTGTGGGATTGTCTTATAGGTAAATTCAACTTTGTCACAGGCATACGTGCAGACTATCTCTCTCTGCTGTAACATCCACATGCTTTTGAACTCTATTGGGTACATTTGCAAGCAAGTGTCTTCACTGCAGAACATTGCATCCCTTGTGTGTGGGATTGTCTTATAGGTAAATTCAACCAAATATCTGATCTGTGTAAATAACAACAGTACCTTGCCTGTGTGTAGTGAGGCATGTATTTTTTATTCTAAAAGAGATATAGTATCCTGGAATGCCAGAACTGTTTTTGTAAGCCACTTTTATTGCTCTGTATAGCAGGGGGTGGGGACTGAGGGTGTAGATTCTTCCAATTATTGGAAATTGGGAAGAAGGCATTGTTAGAGTATATTAGTTCTCATTGCATACGGCTGTGGCCGGATAGGCTGTGGCCATAGTTTTAGCTGTGGCCCTGTATTGAAGTGGACCGTTTTAAAGTGGGAAAACAGAGTCATAACTACAAGCGTTATACCTGCGTTGATTCATCTGACCCCTCCTCTATCCTTGTCTCCAACAGGTAAATTCAACTTTGTCACAGGCATACGTGCAGACTATCTCTCTCTGCTGTAACATCCACATGCTTTTGAACTCTATTGGGTACATTTGCAAGCAAGTGTCTTCACTGCAGAACATTGCATCCCTTGTGTGTGGGATTGTCTTATAGGTAAATTCAACTTTGTCACAGGCATACGTGCAGACTATCTCTCTCTGCTGTAACATCCACATGCTTTTGAACTCTATTGGGTACATTTGCAAGCAAGTGTCTTCACTGCAGAACATTGCATCCCTTGTGTGTGGGATTGTCTTATAGGTAAATTCAACTTTGTCACAGGCATACGTGCAGACTATCTCTCTCTGCTGTAACATCCACATGCTTTTGAACTCTATTGGGTACATTTGCAAGCAAGTGTCTTCACTGCAGAACATTGCATCCCTTGTGTGTGGGATTGTCTTATAGGTAAATTCAACTTTGTCACAGGCATACGTGCAGACTATCTCTCTCTGCTGTAACATCCACATGCTTTTGAACTCTATTGGGTACATTTGCAAGCAAGTGTCTTCACTGCAGAACATTGCATCCCTTGTGTGTGGGATTGTCTTATAGGTAAATTCAACTTTGTCACAGGCATACGTGCAGACTATCTCTCTCTGCTGTAACATCCACATGCTTTTGAACTCTATTGGGTACATTTGCAAGCAAGTGTCTTCACTGCAGAACATTGCATCCCTTGTGTGTGGGATTGTCTTATAGGTAAATTCAACTTTGTCACAGGCATACGTGCAGACTATCTCTCTCTGCTGTAACATCCACATGCTTTTGAACTCTATTGGGTACATTTGCAAGCAAGTGTCTTCACTGCAGAACATTGCATCCCTTGTGTGTGGGATTGTCTTATAGGTAAATTCAACCAAATATCTGATCTGTGTAAATAACAACAGTACCTTGCCTGTGTGTAGTGAGGCATGTATTTTTTATTCTAAAAGAGATATAGTATCCTGGAATGCCAGAACTGTTTTTGTAAGCCACTTTTATTGCTCTGTATAGCAGGGGGTGGGGACTGAGGGTGTAGATTCTTCCAATTATTGGAAATTGGGAAGAAGGCATTGTTAGAGTATATTAGTTCTCATTGCATACGGCTGTGGCCGGATAGGCTGTGGCCATAGTTTTAGCTGTGGCCCTGTATTGAAGTGGACCGTTTTAAAGTGGGAAAACAGAGTCATAACTACAAGCGTTATACCTGCGTTGATTCATCTGACCCCTCCTCTATCCTTGTCTCCAACAGGTAAATTCAACTTTGTCACAGGCATACGTGCAGACTATCTCTCTCTGCTGTAACATCCACATGCTTTTGAACTCTATTGGGTACATTTGCAAGCAAGTGTCTTCACTGCAGAACATTGCATCCCTTGTGTGTGGGATTGTCTTATAGGTAAATTCAACTTTGTCACAGGCATACGTGCAGACTATCTCTCTCTGCTGTAACATCCACATGCTTTTGAACTCTATTGGGTACATTTGCAAGCAAGTGTCTTCACTGCAGAACATTGCATCCCTTGTGTGTGGGATTGTCTTATAGGTAAATTCAACTTTGTCACAGGCATACGTGCAGACTATCTCTCTCTGCTGTAACATCCACATGCTTTTGAACTCTATTGGGTACATTTGCAAGCAAGTGTCTTCACTGCAGAACATTGCATCCCTTGTGTGTGGGATTGTCTTATAGGTAAATTCAACCAAATATCTGATCTGTGTAAATAACAACAGTACCTTGCCTGTGTGTAGTGAGGCATGTATTTTTTATTCTAAAAGAGATATAGTATCCTGGAATGCCAGAACTGTTTTTGTAAGCCACTTTTATTGCTCTGTATAGCAGGGGGTGGGGACTGAGGGTGTAGATTCTTCCAATTATTGGAAATTGGGAAGAAGGCATTGTTAGAGTATATTAGTTCTCATTGCATACGGCTGTGGCCGGATAGGCTGTGGCCATAGTTTTAGCTGTGGCCCTGTATTGAAGTGGACCGTTTTAAAGTGGGAAAACAGAGTCATAACTACAAGCGTTATACCTGCGTTGATTCATCTGACCCCTCCTCTATCCTTGTCTCCAACAGGTAAATTCAACTTTGTCACAGGCATACGTGCAGACTATCTCTCTCTGCTGTAACATCCACATGCTTTTGAACTCTATTGGGTACATTTGCAAGCAAGTGTCTTCACTGCAGAACATTGCATCCCTTGTGTGTGGGATTGTCTTATAGGTAAATTCAACTTTGTCACAGGCATACGTGCAGACTATCTCTCTCTGCTGTAACATCCACATGCTTTTGAACTCTATTGGGTACATTTGCAAGCAAGTGTCTTCACTGCAGAACATTGCATCCCTTGTGTGTGGGATTGTCTTATAGGTAAATTCAACCAAATATCTGATCTGTGTAAATAACAACAGTACCTTGCCTGTGTGTAGTGAGGCATGTATTTTTTATTCTAAAAGAGATATAGTATCCTGGAATGCCAGAACTGTTTTTGTAAGCCACTTTTATTGCTCTGTATAGCAGGGGGTGGGGACTGAGGGTGTAGATTCTTCCAATTATTGGAAATTGGGAAGAAGGCATTGTTAGAGTATATTAGTTCTCATTGCATACGGCTGTGGCCGGATAGGCTGTGGCCATAGTTTTAGCTGTGGCCCTGTATTGAAGTGGACCGTTTTAAAGTGGGAAAACAGAGTCATAACTACAAGCGTTATACCTGCGTTACACCGAAGGAAAACTGAAGGCAAACTACTACAAATCAACAAAAACACACATGGACTGCATTGATACCTCAAGAGTATGTAATTCATCTCCAATATGCTCTCTTTATTTCTGTGTTATGCAAACTCTTGTATGATTTGAAAAGTTCTGATTTAATGAATTGTTTGTAATTGTTATTACTTGTTTGGTGAAGTTGTTCAGTGAAGCATAGTTTAGTGTTGCATTCTGCCTGATGTCTACTCAAACACAGTGCAAATTATCTCCTTTGACCATTTGGCCATTAGTGTTCAGGTGTAGCCTGACCAGAACAGACTCACTATATTCTTAGAATTAGTGACCTGCAGCTTTTCTGAACAGTAAAAAATAAAAACAGACATTGAACAACATCATCAAACAGGTAATTTCAACTTTAGATTTCAATTTTGTACTGTATGAACATGGCTAGGAATAACAGATGCACAGGCAAAATGTTTAAAACTATGTGTGCAAATGCTAGAAGCCTAGGAGACAAAATTCCTGATCTAATAGCAATAATGACAAGGGATGACCTAGACATTGTGGCTATCACAGAGACATGGTGGAATGAGAACCATGGCTGGGACGTAGCTATACCAGGATACAATTTATTTAGGAAGGACAGAATGGGAAGAATCGGAGGAGGGGTAGCAATGTATGTAAAGAAAAACATAAATGCTACTTTAATACAAAATATTGAAGAAAAAACTGAGGCCCTTTGGGTGACCATAGAAATGGGGGAGAAGGACATTATTCGTACTGGGGTCATCTATAGGCCACCAGGCCAGGGGCAGGATTTGGACAGGAGCCTATTGCTTGATGTCACTAAAATGGCTTTAAAGGGAGAAGTCATAATCATGGGAGACTTTAATCTACCTGATGTGAATTGGGAGGAGTCTTTTGCAAGATCATCTACAAGTGGCAAATTTCTAAATTCCCTACAGGGAGCCTCTCTCAAGCAATTGGTGAGGGAGCCTACTCGCAAAGACTCAATATTAGATTTAATACTCACAAATGGTGACAGGATATCAGACATATATGTGGGTGAGAACCTGGGATCCAGTGATCATCAAGCAGTATGGTTTAGTATCAAGTCAGGGTCCAACTCCAGTCACACAAAAACTAAGGTGTTGGATTTTAGGAAGGCTGACTTTGCAAAAATGGGGAGATGTTTAAGCGACTCATTAGCGGATTGGACGAACTTGAAAGGAGTGCAGGAGAGGTGGAGAAAATTAAAAAGTGCAATACTAAAGGCAACGGACCTTTGTATCAAAAGGGTTAAGAAAAGTACCAGGAAAAGGAAGCCAGTGTGGTTTACAAAAGAGGTATCAACTAGTGTAAAAGCAAAAAAGATGGCCTTTAGGACATACAAGCAGACTCAAAATAATAATGACAAAGAAGTGTATCTTGCCAGACGCAAAGAGGCTAAGAAAGTGATCAGGCGTGCCAAGGCACAAGCTGAGGAGAAAATTGCTCAGTCGGTAGATAAAGGAAACAAAACTTTTTTTAAGTATATAAATGAAAGGAGAAAATCAAATGGAGGAATAATAAGACTGCGGACAGACACTGAGAATTTGGTGGAGGGAGACAAGGCAATTGCAGATCAGCTAAATAATTACTTTTGCTCTGTATTCACTATAGAAGGAGAAGGGAAGGGACCACAGTTAAGTTGCAAGGACATTTATAAAAATAAGGTAGATGGAGGTACATTTACTAGGGAGAAAGTCCTAACAGAACTTTCAAGACTGAAAGTGGATAAATCAATGGGGCCAGACGGAGTGCATCCAAGGATACTAAAAGAACTAAAAGATGTGTTGGTAGCGCCATTAACAGATTTATTCAACCAGTCACTAGATACAGGTGCAGTTCCAGAGGACTGGAGAAAAGCAAATGTAGTTCCACTGCACAAAAGCGGAAGCAAAGAAGAAGCAAGTAACTACAGACCAGTGAGCCTTACATCAGTAGTAGGGAAAATAATGGAAACACTATTAAAAGAAAGAATAGTGGAATATCTTAAATTAAACAACTTACAGGATCCAAAACAGCATGGTTTTACTGCAGGGAGATCATGCCAAACAAGTCTCATTGACTTTTTTGACTCCGTGACCAAAATACTAGATGAAGGGGGGGCTGTAGATGTGGCATATCTAGACTTTAGTAAGGCATTTGACACTGTCCCACATCGCAGGCTGCTAAATAAACTTGAAAGCGTGGGATTGGATTATAAAACAATTAAATGGATAAGAACCTGGTTGCAGGATAGGAAACAGACAGTTGTCGTAAATGGAGTGCATTCTATGGAGGGACATGTTACCAGTGGAGTACCCCAGGGATCTGTACTTGGACCAGTGCTCTTTAATATCTTTGTCAGTGACATTGCAAATGGTATTGAAGGGAAAGTATGCCTTTTTGCAGATGATACAAAGATATGCAACAGAGTAGACACACCAGGAGGGGTAAATCAAATGACTGATGATCTAAGTAAACTTGAGAATTGGTCAAGAGAATGGCAACTACAGTTTAATGCTAAAAAATGCAAAATTATGCACTTGGGACTCAAAAACCCAAAGGCTCAATATAGTATCAAGGGTACTATAATGGAAACTACTGAGGAGGAAAGAGATCTAGGAGTCACTATTTCAAGTGACTTAAAGGCAGGGAGGCAATGTAACAAAGCAATGAGGAAGGCTAGTCAGATGCTTGGTTGCATAGGGAGAGGAATCAGTAGCAGAAAAAAAGACGTAATAATGCCACTTTATAGGTCATTGGTACGACCTCATCTGGAATACTGTGTCCAGTTCTGGAGGCCATATCTTCAGAAGGATATAAATACATTGGAGAGTGTACAAAGAAGGGCAACTAAAATGGTTCATGGCCTACATCACAAAACTTACCTGGATAGACTAAAAGATCTTAACATGTATAGTTTGGAGCAGAGAAGGGAAAGGGGGGACATGATAGAAATCTTCAAATATATCAAGGGTTTTAACATAGTACAGGTGGGAAATTTTCTTCAAAGGAAAACAAGTAATAAAACACGAGGACATGCACTGAAACTGGAGGGAGGTAGGTTCAGGGGAAATGTTAGAAAGAATTACTTCACAGAAAGGGTAGTGGATAAGTGGAATAGCCTCCCATCAGAGGTGGTAGAGGCTAAGACAGTAGAACAATTTAAACATGCTTGGGATAGGCATATGAATATCCTTACAAAGAAATAAGGATTAAAAAGGGTTGAGTTTACCTGAAGGGTAAAAAAGGGGCAGACTAGATGGGCCAAATGGTTCTTATCTGCCGTCAAATTCTATGTTTCTATATCAGTAGGGATAGTTACATGCAGGCATACATATACTATATCAGTAGGGATAGTTACATGCAGGCATACATATACTATATCAGTAGGGATAGTTACATGCAGGCATACGTATACTATATCAGTAGGGATAGTTACATGCAGGCATACGTATACTATAGCAGTAGGGATAGTTACATGCAGGCATACGTATACTATAGCAGTAGGGATAGTTACATGCAGGCATACGTATACTATAGCAGTAGGGATAGTTACATGCAGGCATACATATACTACAGCAGTAGGGATAGTTACATGCAGGCAATGCCATACGTACAGTATACTATAGCAGTAGGGATAGTTACATGCAGGCATACATATACTATATCAGTAGGGATAGTTACATGCAGGCATACATATACTATATCAGTAGGGATAGTTACATGCAGGCATACATATACTATATCAGTAGGGATAGTTACATGCAGGCATACGTATACTATATCAGTAGGGATAGTTACATGCAGGCATACGTATACTATAGCAGTAGGGATAGTTACATGCAGGCATACGTATACTACAGCAGTAGGGATAGTTACATGCAGGCATACGTATACTATAGCAGTAGGGATAGTTACATGCAGGCATACGTATACTACAGCAGTAGGGATAGTTACATGCAGGCATACGTATACTACAGCAGTAGGGCAGTGGTTCCCAAACTGTGCGCCGTGGCACCCTGGGGTGCCTTGGGGGACTTGCAGGGGTGCCCTGGGTTGGTGGTCCAGGACCAATTCAAGTATTTTATGTCCATTATAATAGTTAAATTGTAGACAAACAGAAGCGAATCCTGTCCATTACCACATAACTGATCCTAAGGATGACATATAAACACAATTTGTTTTTTAGATTTAACTTAATATTTGTTTCTGATTTTCTCAATGAGAAACCTTTAGCCTAAGGGTGCTGCGAAAACATTTCTGATGCTTTGGGTGCTGTGAATCAAAAACTTTGGGAACCCCTGCAGTAGGGATAGTTACATGCAGGCATACATATAATATAGCAGTAGGGATAGTTACATGCAGGCATACTGTAGATATACTATATCAGTAGGGATAGTTACATGCAGCATGGCTTCTTCCCAATAGCTGTCCACCAACTAAACCGTATTGAACATACCAAATACCAAATACTAACTCGAACTTTTCTAGATACATGTGAATTGTATGTGATGTATGTTTATGCCTCTCTTCCCACCCCCTTTGTGTTCCCTGATTGATGCTGCACTGTTACCACAAAAAATTCCAAGCATACGCAAGTATACCTGGCCAATAAAGATGATTCTGATTCTGATGCAGCATGTATTGGGGGTTATTCAGTAAGGATCTCAAAAGCTAAATCTTTTTCTAATCAGCAAAACCATGTGCACTGCAGGTGGTGCAAATGTAACATGTGCAGAGAGAGTTAGATTTTGGTGAGGTGTGTTCAAACTGAAATCTAGATTGAAGTGTAACAATAAGCAGACAGTATTTACTATGCACAGAAACCAAATCTACTCTCGCTGCACATGTTACAGCCCCATACACTCGTCAGACCTGATTTCCCTTGAACTTCCCTGGGAGTGCTTCCATGCAATTTGGCAATTGATGTGACATTTTTACATGTGATTTATCACATGCAATTTATCACTTTTTAGGAAGTGCTCCATACTGGGTGAGTTTTTTAGGGGGAGCGCTCCCTAAAATAAACCCACCACATGGCCGGGTTGCGCGCTGAGCACTATGTCAGCCACTGCCTGGCCCTGCCCCCCGGCAACCCGGCTCTGCTCCTGGCAACCCGGGATTACGTTGCACGCCGCACACTGTCACACAGCCGGGGGGGAACACTCTGTCAAGCAGCCGGAGCCGGGCAGCACTGACGCTGATTTCAGCCACCAGCTCCGCAGCACTGCTCGGCGCTAAGCAGTGGCAATCCCGAGAATTTTCTGGGCTTAAAGAAAGATTTTGCTTTTGCTTTTGAGATCGTTACTTAATAATCCCCATAATAAGGTACTGTGCTGCTACACTAACATCGGATAATACATTTGGAAATGTTCTATTTGTCCAGACTACATAACAACTGAAGTTGGTAAGATTCAGCCTCATTGATAGAATGGAGGCAGTCTCTGGAACTCAGAGAGAAGTGCTAACTCTGTATATAGCCGCAATATAACAGCTGACTGCTCTTCCATAGGTGACAGCACCAATTGTGCAATGGATTCTAGTGTTGTGGTCAGTCTATAGAGAGAATGGTTTATGTAATGAGAATTTCTCCAACATCCCATTCCTTTAATCCTTATGAAACACTTAGGAAAGCAGCAGCATAGCCGACAGGATGGCTCAGAGTTCCTACAAGGCTTACCTGCGACACAAAGCTCACACACTGCCTCTCTGTGTTTGCAGCCCTCGATGTGCTACTCAGCCGGGAAGTCTGAATGACAGTAGTATCTGAGCAGCAGAACAGAACATGAATGAATACAAAAGCAGGGGGCGGAGCTACACTTCACTCCTTCTGTCTTGTGCCTAGAAGCAGGAAGCTGGTGTTACGTCGTATCCCAACCGTGATTATATCCCGCACCCTGAAAGATAGTTTTCCAGGAATATTATTAACATGATGGACTGGCGGAGCCATTAATAAAACACTTAGTAAATTAAGGTTATGGTATATAAATAGTACACAAAGGGGGAAATGTACTAAGATGGAAGTTCTATTTCACATGTCACTAAGTCGACTTAGACATGGTGGACAGTGACTAGGTCGACACCTTGAAATGGTCGACATACCCAAGGTCAACATTGACAGATGGTCGACACAAGCTGATGGTTGACATGAATAAATGTTGATACATTGGGCAGCTTCCCATCCCCCATAGAAACCTATGGGGGAGGTGGCCGCTGGCGGCGCAGGAGGGTTCGAAGCAGGGACCGGAGATTTCTGCTGCGGTCCCTCCTGATACACTTGGGTGATACTTAATATTTGCGGCTAACCCCAGAAAACGGGTGTTTTCGGGGATTTAGCTGCAAATATTGATTGATAAATGTGATGTGATGGATTATTCTGGTGATAAAAGTTTTAAACTATATTACCAAAGATGATAATAGAGTGTACTGTTTGCAGAGAGAAGGCGGCAGCGCTCAGTACCACGGAGAACCATGAGAAAATAAGCTCCGTACCAAATACTCCAGTGCTCCTGTGAGGACCGGCTGGAGTAAAGCTGGTTACATACATAGTAATTCTGTTAGGCAAATATTGCATGCAAGACCTTCAAAGCGTGATCAGTCACTGCACCACAGAAGTGATTGAATTCTGTCTGCTCCGCTCTGTCTATTGGATAAACAGATATTTTGCATACATATGAATGGGGTCACAAAGTTGAATCCCTAATGAAAGTCACTTGACATTGTTTTGGGCCACTTTGGGTGGTGTGTAAGGCCTATATGCTCTGTAAATGGTACCGGAGGAATGCATCACTCTTCCACAAGAAACTGACCCTTATTCAGGGCCAGATTATAAGGGGTAAATGTATGACACAGTGACAGGGCTTAAAGTGGTCATTGAGAGGTGGTGGAACTCCTTTCCCCTGACATCAACCACCCCCCCTCCCAATTTAGGCAAACTTGAGCCAGTGCCAGGGTTTTTGGCACCACCTGCAACTATAAGTTTATGTCCTACCTCCCCTTCTTTATGAAGGGACAGTGGTCATACAATTTAAATGATTTCACACAGTAGCACAATCGCATACACATTACACCACATGCAATGCCCCTTACTCACTTTTCATGTTGCGCTGCACAGTAGTACTCTTTATACATGTATGCAACACAGTAGCTTTGCTTATACACAATGCCCACAGTAGTACAGCTCCTTACACATAATGCCCACAGCAATAGTACCATGTGACAGCTTGAAATCTCATATGCTGTGCCAGAGAAGAAAGCTGCTGGGACAGTCTTTTCTGTTGGAATTACTGTGCAGGTCTGTGCTGGAGGTGGAAGTAGTTGCCCCTACCATTAGAGGTGGTGGAACTCAGTTCCCCCCAGTTCCCCCTCACTTTAACCCCTGCACAGTGATAAATTAGGAGAAGTGAGCCACAGGAGATGTGGCCAATGGCAACCAATCAGTACTGAAGTAATATCTATAATTTGCATACTATACATTTATACAGAGCAGCTGATTGGTTGCCATGGGCCACTCCTCCTCTGGCTCACTTCTCCTACTTTATCACTGCTTTATACATCTACCCCTGAGGGATGGGCGATAGGGGCGTCCGTTCCGGGGTCCCCACAAATTAAGGGCCCCACATACTCAGAGCCTCAAAGGCAACATCGCCAGAGCTTCATATAAGTATATCACATCCCCTCACATGGCTCGCTATGGTCGCCATGTTTTGGGCACGGTGCCTCACTGTGTATTATATTCTCACTCTATACACCCTTGGATAGTAAAGTATGAACTAAATTGGTCTTAACCAAAAAAAATTGTTGACCTTTTGAGTATCGTCCACGTCCATGTGGACCTTAAGCTTGTGTCGACATTCTGTCAATGCCGACCCATGGTATGTCGACCATTTTCAGATGTCAACTTAGTCGCTGTCAACCGGATACAAAAATGCTGTAGGTACATTCACGCGTAAACCCCATTCAATAAGGAACATACTGTACATAGTCCATACAGGTTCTCCCACAATGAAATGTTACATTATACAACTAGCAGCACAATTGCTTACGCTGGTAACACACTAGAACAATTTGGCCTCAATTCCCCCAATTTTGAAACAATCTCGACCAATTGTATGTAAATTGGGCATGTTTTAGATCTGATTCCGATCTGATGCACGTCCCCGCTGGTTGTTTGGCAGATCCTACCTGCTGCAGTCAGGATTTGAAAACAACCCCTTCCACTGGGCACAGATCGGGATCGGAATCAGATCTGATGCAGATTGCGAGCAGATCGCGAGCAGATCGTATGCTCCAGCAGATCATGCTTCCATCGTATGGTCGTCTCACGATCTGCTTTTGATCATGATTGTTCTGGTGTGTACCCTGCATTAGACCTGAATATCCATGTACTCTGCCATCACAGTCAGTGGATAAGTGCAGGAAACACAGAACGGCTGTTTCAAAAACAATTATTTAAAAAGAGTAATACAGACCTGGTCAGGCGAGTCGGGCAAGTTTCACATTCTGTGTCATCACTAGCCCTCCAGTGTCTGCAGCAGAGTTACTGTCCCCACCATCCCCACTAACCCAACGCCTGTTAGCTTAGACTCTAATCAGATCACATCTGAAATACGGAATTATTTGTAAAAGTAAAAAATTCCAGCATGAGAAAGCAGACTCGCTTCCTGTCGTTGAAGACCAACAGAAACTTTCAGTTTGTTAGACTTACGCAATACTATTAGACAGATACGAGGAGAGATAATGATTAACAGAAGTGCTTATAAGCACATCAATAAAAATGGCTGACTTCCCATGTACTGGTGAATACTCCTCTTATCTTACTTTGTGCCAACGTCCAAACCTCAGCTGGGATACGGTCGTATTGTCGACCCGACTTAGGTCGACAGTGATTAGGTCGACACCGTTGGGTCAACAGGCAACAAGGTCGACAGGGTTCTGGGTCGACATGGTTTTAGGTCAACATGGGTTAGGTCAACAGGTCGCGAGGTCGAGATGGGTTTTTCACTGTTTTCTGAGCCGACATGTGCCGACAGGGGGTATTTCATGCCCTACCATCCACTAGGGCGTGGTGGGAGAACAAAACCGTGGCCGAAGCATTGCAAGTGAAGCGAGCGATGCGAAGGGCTGCGGTTGACTTCCAACCGTGTCAACAATACAATCCACACCCCCTCAGCTGCAGGTTTTGCATTCCTGATAGCAGAAGCTGCACAAAGGCAATTTTGGAACCAATCTGTTTTTTTTTTTTTTTAAATAGTACCCCTTTTACACCTACAAGCCGGGTCGCACTTGGGGTTTTGTACTTGGCTAAAACCCAGTTGTAACCTGGTTTGTGACCCCTTTTCCACCAGCATCACCACCTGGCATAATCAGGACCGGCGAGAGGTATGCCGGGCCACGGTAAAATTTTGGGGGCTTGGCCTAACCATGGGAGGCGTGGCAACCTTCTGTGATTAGGCCACACCTCCAAACTATTTAAGGTGGGTGAAAAAACACTCTAAAGTCAAGTGGGGAGTGCTATTGCCCACCACAGCAGCAGCAACACGCACCTACAGCTTTAAGTGAGACGCTCATGCTGAGCCTGCTGTCAGCACAGCACATGCTGTAGAGGTGTGTGCTGCTGCCCGGGAGGGACGGAGGGGGAAGGTATGGGGGGGGGTCGCACCAGGGCCCCTGCCGGGCCCCTCCAGCAAGCCAGAGCCCGCAGGGGCGAATTTAGGGGTCAGGCCGCCCCTAGGCACAACATTTTTGGCCGCCCCCCCCCCTATTTTAATATAATCATTATTACGGTATAAGTCTATATATATACAGATGGAGCGGGTCTCTTCTTTGCTGGCGCTGCGCCAGTGCCAGAATCTGGTGGAGAGGCGCCCCATCTGACTGAGACACGCGTGCGTCTCACACGCACGCGCGTCTCAGTTTCCCGTTGGCGGGGGGACGGGAACCCTGTCCGTCTCCGCTTCAGGGAGACGGACAGGGTTGGGGGGGGGGGGGGCGGCGGGGACCCCGGGCGAACCTCTGCGAGGTGGTGGGGACCTGGCGGGAGCTCCGTTGTAAGGCGATGCGCACGCATCTCGTGCGCGCGCGTCCCCTTATACGGCGGCTGGCGGGGGATGGCGGCTGGCGAATATTCTGCCATCCCCTGCAAGAGCGAGACCCGCTCCATCTGTATATATATATATATATATTCTCACGCTATATATATATATATATATATATATATATATATATAGAGATTACATACAAATTGTACTGTAGCCCACCTCAAAAAAATGTAAAGCAGTCTGGACTGCTAACTGTATGGAGGACCCGGACGGAGGGAGGGTGAATTAACTTTATGTGCAGACTCAGTCAGTCTCTCTCACACTGACTGACTGCAGGAAGGTTCGCGCTGCTCAGCCTAGCTGCTTTCCCCGCCGGCGGCAGTGAGCCAGAGCAATTCAGCTCAGCTCACCCAGCGGCGGAGCCGGACGCGCAGGGGGACCGTCGGAGATAGCCGGTGATGTAATCTGCATGGCAGAGCGGGTGGGCAGCGGCGGATGACGAGCGGCACTGCCGCCGGTCAATCATGTCGGCGGATGAATCATGTCGGCGGCGACGCCGCTTGTCACTTGCCGCTGCCCACCCGCTCTGCCATGCTGCTATTTAAAAAAACGTCAGCCTGCTGTGCCGCCCTTGATTGGTACCGCTCTGAGGCCCGTGCCTCACGGGCCTAGGCACAAATCCGGCCCTGCGGGCCCAGGTAAGTTTGATCAATTACGATAAATCACCATGTGGCGCCGCTGAATGGCTCCCTAAGTACTGCACAGTTTGGTGAATATGTTCCCCATGTTCGTGTCCCTTATTAGAATGCGTCTTGTGCATATCTGTATGTGTGATGTGTATCTGTACTGCCATTGTTGCCTGTTCCTTGTACTGATAACCCTTTGTATTACAGTATGTGCATTGTTATTTTTAATGTCTGTAAAGCACCTTGAGTTCTGTTGGAGAAAGTGCGCTATATAAATAAAACTTACTTACTTACTATAAATAAAAATAAATAATAAAAACCAATTCTAAACAGAAATTCGGATTTAAAATAGGAATTCCAAACATTGGGAAGAATTTAATCAGGACTCGGTTTGGTTCACATGTCTTAAATCACAGCTGCTAGTGTGGTGCCCCGGACTTCTACTGGCCACACAATCCTCCTTCCAGGGCGCAAGGGGTTAACGGTGCAAGCGCCGGCCCCAGTGCGGGAGAGTAGGGGTTAACATTCCCCCGGGACTTTGCGCGCTTGGAAGTGACTGACAGGTGGATCGACGAAGGGATTGGCTGAATGGAGGAGACTGGAGAGAGGAAGGAGAACTCACGTGGAGAAGAAAAGTGAAGGAGCGTGCCGACGCCGGATGGAAGAAGCGTGGTGCAGAGGAGAGAACCCCGGGCAGCCGTGAGGAGAAGATCAGAGGACGATATCAGCCGGGCGGCGCGGTGAAGCAGCGTCACAGCCGTGCTGCGGAGACCCTGGTGTGAGCCGCGTGACCAGCCAGCCGCTTCCCACAGTCAGGAGAGCCGGTGGAGCCACGGAGTGGGGCAACGCTGCGGCTGCAGTGCCACCACTAGTGTGTCCCGGCTAAGAGAATCCGGTCCACAGAGGCGCCAGCGGGGTGGAGGGCCGAGCCGCCGACCGAGACAGGCAGGAGCCTGCAACTGCATCCAGATGACAGGTACTCACCCCCTGGTCAGCCCGCTAGCAGCCGGTCCCCAGCGTGGTCACCCCCCTTATTGACCTTTGGCAGATCAGGCCCCGTGCAGCCACCCTCCACTGACCAGCTCAGCAGACCAGGCCACAGTGTTACGCTTCCTACCCACAGCTGTGGGGGTCCCAGTGCTCCTCTGCCCTCCTGCAGCCATATACTGGGAGAGTCTCCCTTTGCTACCTGCACCTTCCGCATAAAACAAGGGGAATCCAGTACTTAAAATCCCCACCCTCATCCAGGAACCTACTGGAGGTTGGGAACATTAGAAGTGAGGTCCCAAAGGACCCGGATACTCTCTGAGGAGTCACTACCCCTATTCTAAGGTACACGGGGTTCAGTAGCATAACGTTTAGTGCACCTTGTGTTAGTGAGGAGACAGTGCCATCTTGTGGCCGCCCTGGGAAATTGCATCCTAGGCATCCAGAGACATTTCCTCAGGACCCACTGTAAGCCTTGATTCCCGGAATCGTCTGGGACATTGATATTCCGCTAGGAGCCCAACGCATGGGCGGACAACCTAAATGATCTCATAGGTCACTCAATTGCAGGTGGCCCTTGGGGAATCGTATTGTATTACAAATTCTGTTCGTGTTTTATGTATTATGATAGATGTCTTAATGTTATGTGGTTAAGCACAGTATGTAGAGTGAGACCGACGGAGAACTTCTGTGTTAACAGCACCGGTGTGGTATAGCGATCCAGTGGTAATATTAAAGCAGGGGTGTTTGCCCCACAGCGCACCGTCCGGTACTTGTAACAGAAGAAGCCTCTGTAGTCAATTTAGATTTGCGGGAGTGCATAGACCCCGATTTATTGCTGTTTTCAACACTGCCGGCCAGGTTGGAGTTAGTAAACTCCCCATGTTAATCTGTTGGGATGACATTGTAAGGTAGCGTTTATATTTGCCTAATCTCTAGGGATAACCCTGAATTGATTTATTATTGCCGTGTAATTATTGTGCCCTATTCCTGCACTACTGTCTGGCCGAGGGGGTAAGTGGTCAATGGTGACCTTCCTTCCAAAAATAAACCTGAGTTATCTCATCAGTCAGTGTCCCTTTCATTGAAGAGTAATCTCCTGTCCACCGGAGAACGGGGAACCCGACGAACCTAAAGTGCCCAGAGGACGCAAGGTAAGAGGGGAATCCTTGGTCCGCACCCCGGTCACCACACTAGTAGAGCACTGGGCATGCCCCCGAAAATGATAAAAACGGGGGTTGCGGCGCTAGACCACGCCCAATCACACCTCCCCCCCCCCCCCCCCCCCAAATTTGGAATTGTAGCACCTTCTGTGGCATTGAAAAATGAACATCAAAGTCCATCAAATTCAACCTATAAGATCTCCTGAGGACACATTGGATTTGCAAAGGCTTGAGCTACATTGCATGCGCACAACATGTGTCCATATACAGATTGCTATGTTTCTCTAGGCTCCCTTGGCTCTTTGGGAGGCAGATTAAGTATTAGCATGTGTTTGCAATTGTTTTTTACCTACATTTTGCAAAGCAAACACAAAACATTGAAAATCGCCATGTCACAAACGCTTTTGTAAAGCGCAGCGGAATTTGCTGCGCTATATAGGAAACGGTAAATAAATAAATAAATGTGCAAGAGAACCACTGGCATAGCTTCCAACATGACCCATTCCAGGAGGGGCAAAACTCTGTTTCTGGACTTCCTTGCCAGCGGGATTTGCAGAGGTGTAGCGCAGACCAAAATTCAACTGCCAGTGAGTCCAGAACTGTAATGTTTACCAGTGTTTGAGGTGGCAGTTGGTGTCAGTGGCGGAACTCCTGGAGGCAATGGAGTCATCTGCCGCCGGGCAACAGGCTTACAGGGGGGCACTGGCTCCATTGCCTCCATTGCCTCCGTTGTTCCGTTTAGTGCCACTGCCACCTGCCGCACTTATCTTACTCATAGCGGTGCGGCTGTTATGTAGCAGCGTTGCTCAGTGGGCGGCGCGGGCAGGCCTTTGTTCTTGTTAGTAGTGGTGTGGGCAGTCGCCCCCCCCCCCCCTGTGTTTGGGTTGCTCTCCCCCGTAGCCATGTGCGCAGCCCGCCCGTGTCGCTGCTCCTCTCTGTCACCTGGCTGGGGCTAAAGCCAGCCAGTGATGAAGAGCCAGGAGTCGGGCGGCAGACAGTCCACTCCACACAGCCAGTGTGCGATTGTGACTGTCACTGAAGCAGGCAGGCGGCAGCTGTCATCTAAAAGCCGGAAGCTGGGAGGGAGATGCGGCAGCGTTTCAGGGTAAGTCTATGAATCTCTCTGTCTCTGTCTCTCCCTCTCTCTCTTCTTTTCTATGAAGGGGGGGGGGCAACTTTTATCTTGCCTCCGGGTGAAGTGAACGAACTTACGCCACTGGTTGGTGTGGCTTTGAATTTTGGACTATGTTGCAGCCCCAAATCTGCAGCTGTCACTGCCAAGGAAGTTCAGGAGCAGAGCATATTGTCCCTCCTGGAATGGGTCATGTTGGGAGGTATGCACTGGTACTGGCGGGGTTAACAAAGTAAGCCACATATTTCTTAACTGCAGGGCTTTCACTTCAGGAGAGGATTGTTCTTTTGAGAAAAAAAGGGCATAGACTTAGCAATTAGGAGGTATTGACCAGGCAGGTCAAATCAACATCGATTCAAAAAAAGTAGGCCCAATGGTACTTGTTTCCTAGCACGGCGCCCATCGCATACCATCGCATGCCTTAATTAGTGGTAGGCGATGGGACCCGATTTTCGGGTCCTAAGAGCCGCACTGTACAATTTTAAAATCGCATGTCATTGAAATGGCATGCGATGCGATCGATGCGATCAAAACAATGATTTAATTGTACATGCACCCTGATGGGTGATTAGTATGTTATATGCACCCCCATTGTTAATGCCACCGCCACTATTAACACCAACCTGAAGCGTGGCGAGCACAGCGAGCCCGCCAGGGGCGGCGGTATGCGTCCTCTGACCATTTCATACCCCCACTATCCACATGGGCGTGGAGCTGATTTTATATAGTGTGGCGAGCGTAGCGAGCCTCCGAGCCCGAAGCGTGGCGAGCGCAGCGTGCCCAGCGAGAGGCCGCGGAATACATGTGAAGTTATCTGCGTACGCTCGCCATGCTTCGGGCTTGCATCGCATGTGATCTGCTCGCATGCGATGCGATCAAAACTATGTTATAAGATTAAAATTGTGGGCGCCGTGCTAGAAAACAAGTACCGGCCCAATTTTAAAAATAGGGAGGGCGGTATTCAATCTTTGCCACTGTTCCCACAGAAGGAAATAGCAGTACTCCCCTATTCAATGTGCCGTTTCCGCCAGCAATGAAGGCTGTCAGTTTAGTCTTTTTTTAAAGACGAAATTGTTTTGTCGGAAATGGACGTGGATTGTCGAAACAGTGAATTTGTCGGAAATGGCCATGAATGTTGAATCAGTGAATTGTGGAATCAGTTATCATCGAACCAAGGATTTTCTAACACTAGAATCCGAACTCGGCGGAAATGGATGGGATTTTGACTGTCGGGAAATTCCGAAAGTCAGAATACCGGATTGAATACCCTTTGAAATCTTATCATCTGTATTTTTTTAAGTTTATTCCTAGAACCTCTTACAACCTGTTACTAATAGACAATAAAAAAATAAAATGACATTAAGAAGTCCCAAGACCTTGACATACATTTCTGGTCAATTTGTTTTCCGCATGCATTTCTGGGAGGCAATTGTATTAAGTCTGATGTTCTATTCTTCCTCTGGAGGAAATGGGTCAGAAGGGATGAACACCATGTAATGTGGTTTTGTTACGGGCAGTACCACTCACAGAGGATTTTTCCTAATACATATAATTGTTTTTTTTTACTGTGTACTGTAGTCATTGCTGATAATTGAAATAATTGAATAATTGAAACGTCTGTCTGACATTACCAACTGAAACCTCAGAATTCTAGGGGTTTATTTACTAAGACGGGCGTTCTAAGAAGATGGGATGTTCCAAAGTGTAACCAATCAGATACTATCTATTATTTTATATATGATACATAAATAAGAAGTAAATTCTGATTGGTTGCCCATAGCAACATCCCATCTTCAATAGAACTCCCATCTTAGTAAATAAACCCCATACTGTTTCTGATCTTTAACGCTAAACTTGCAAATGGCTGACGCACTGTGGCAATGTGCCTTATTCTGGTTCAATCGCTCGGGCACGAATTCGCAAGGGGAATCGATGTTTTGCGTGTGCGCCAGTGTTTGCTTATGTGCCAGTGGCGTAACTTGGGGTCCACAGCCCCAGCGATGGCGGGGGGGAGCAGGCTCCACCAGGGCGCAGGTTAAAGGGTTGACTTGTACACCAATGCATTGTACATTTGCCGTCTGGGATCCCGGAATGCACGCAAGCTGGAAGGGTATCGGGCATGGTGGAAGGACCATCTCTCTGGCTGTCTGTGTGAGTACGCAGTGACAGGTTCACTGAGCGTCCTCACACAGACAGCCAGACTCGCCAGAGAGTGCTCCCCACTTCCACCATGCCCGCTGCCCTTCCAGCTTGCACGCAGCGCTGCTGTGTATTCCGGGATCCCAGGCGGCGATTGTACAATGCTGTACAGTTTTTCCGCCTGCCTCAACGCTCCTGGCCACAGCGATCAGATAGGCTGCCTGATCACTGTGGCCTGGAACAGCATGGCAGGTGGAAAATGGGGTAAGGACCTGGCAGGACACGGTAAGAAGGAGGGGAGAGGGGGAGAGAGATCGCGCTCACCTCCGCTGGCTATTAGGTGGGGAATGTGACACTTGTCAGTGTCCCGCTTCCCCTGATCCCCAATCCCTCGGTGGCTGCTGGCATTTAAAAAAAATGAATGAGGGGGGTGGGGCGCCAGAATTTATTTTGGCAGGGGGGAGCAAAATTGCTAGTTACACCACTGGTATGCGCAGCTGCATTTCTGCGTATGTGCATACAATGGGAGTGTTTGAACTCAGCAAAAAATCTGTTTGCCGAGAGCACGATCCCTGCTTTCCGAGCGGTGGGTGGAGAGGGACATGGGGTGCTGGCCAGGGGCATTAGCATATGCCCAGCGTTTCTTGGGCATTCCCAAAAACATGCTGGGCGTACATATGGTCACTGCATTTCTTCATTCATATTTACAAGTGGTCTGGACCCAGTGGTGTAGTTAGGTGCCACGGCGCCCGGAGCAAGGGCATGTTTTGCGCCCCCCCAATATGTCATAGGTGAGGCTCCTGCGCAGTGAAAAGTTGGCACGGACAAACATTATACCACACACCGTAATGCCCATTGCACATTTTAGTGAACTTTGTAATTCCAATTACACATAAGCCCACACATGATGCCCATGACATACTATATAACACTCCGCAATGCCCATGACATACTATATAACACTCCGCAATGCCCATGACATACTATATAACACACCGCAATGCCCATGACATACTATATAACACTCCGCAATGCCCATGACATACTATATAACACTCCGTAATGCCCATGACATACTACATAACACTCCGCAATGCCCATGACATACTATATAACACTCCTCAATGCCCATGACATACTATATAACACACCGCAATGCCCATGACATACTAGATAACACTCCGCAATGCCCATGACATACTATATAACACTCCGCAATACCCATGACATACTATATAACACTCCACAATGCACATGACATACTATATAACACTCCGCAATGCCCATGACATACTATATAACACACCTCAATGCCCATGACATACTATATAACACTACGCAATGCCCATGACATACTATATAACACACCGCAATGCCCATGATATACTAGATAACACTCCGCAATGCCCATGACATACTATATAACACTCCGCAATGCCCATGACATACTAGATAACACTCCGCAATGCCCATGACATACTATATACCACTCCGCAATGCCCATGACATACTATATAACACACCGCAATGCCCATGATATACTAGATAACACTCTGCAATGCCCATGACATACTAGATAACACTCTGCAATGCCCATGATATACTATATAACACTCCGCAATGCCCATGACATACTATATAACACTCCGCAATGCCCATGACATACTAGATAACACTCCGCAATGCCCATGACATACTATATAACACACCATAATGCCCATGACATACAATATAACACTCCGTAATGCCCATGACCTACTATATAACACACTGTAATGCCCATGACATACTATATAACACTCCGCAATGCCCATGACATACTATATAACACACCACAATGCCCATGACATACTATATAACACACCATAATGCCCTTTACACATTTGACAAATAAGTGCAACTTACCTAAATGCTCAATGCCAGGGGCTTCATGCTCAATGCCAAGGGGCTTCATGCTCAATGCCAAGGGGGACTGAATTTGCTCATTGCCCAGGGGTGCAGAACTGTGCAGCGGCCCGCTCCCGGCCGCTGTGCAGCAAGGTGGTAGGGTCGGTGGGTGCAGCAGGCTGGGAGGGTTGGTTGGTGCCGCAGGGTGAGTGGGTGCAGCAGGGTGGGATGGTTGGTGGGTGCAGCAGGGTGGGTGGGTTTGTGCAGCAGGGTGGGTGGGTTTGTGCAGCAGGGTGGGTGGGTTTGTGCAGCAGCGTGGGTGGGTGGGTTTGTGCAGCAGGGTGGGTGGGTGGGTTTGTGCAGCAGGGTGGGTGGGTGGGTGGGTTTGTGCAGCAGGGTTTTTGTGCAGCAGGGTGGGTGGGTGGGTGGGTTTGTGCAGCAGGGTGGGTGGGTGGGTTTGTGCAGCAGGGTGGGGTGGGTGGGTTTGTGCAGCAGGGTGGGGTGGGTGGGTTTGTGCAGCAGGGTGGGTGGGTGCGCGGGTGATGCAGGGTGGATGCAACAGGGTGGGAGGGTGCACCTTACCTCAACCCTCCCCCTGCTGTGCTGCGCTGCGCTGCGTCAACCCCTCCCTCCCCTCCTCCTGGCTCCCCGCTGTGTCCGGGAGAGAGACACTGCTGCTGTGTAAAATTTATATCTCCCGCTGGACCGCTAGCCAATAGGCGCTCGCGGTCAAGCAGCCACCAGTTGATTGGCTTCTGGACCGCAAGCGCCCATTGGCTAGCGGTCCAGCGTGCGGGAGACGTGTTGTGATAGCAGCAGCAGCAGGGCACGTCTCTCGCGGGGGAGCGGGGCGGGCAGGGCAACAGCGGAGGCGGGCGAGCGAGCTGGCGGTGCTGGCACAGCTCCGGCGCCAGGCTAGCATCCTGCGCCCGGAGCGTGTGCTCCGCCGGCTCCGGGCTCGCTACGCCTCTGTCTGGACCACCCCTACATATGCGTGTGCCTTTTCCATCCTTCAATGGTCAGCTACCATCGAAAGATAGGGGTGGTTCCCACTGGCATGCGAATGTATGTTTATGTCAAACATCCATTCATGTGCCAGATGAACGAACCGGCTACAAATGGGGGGGTCGTACCTCCATTCGCCGGGTGGGGTCTGGATGACTTGCAAGGGTGCCTGAAAGAGTCATGCCTGAACGAGTCAACCAGAATAAAGCCCAATATCTGTGATGTGAATATCATCAGTGTAGGCTACAGTTTATTTAATCTTATCTTATTTGCTTTTTCAAATAACTTTTATATAAAGTATAAATAATAACAAGATAAATAATGTGTAATATAAAAACATTTTATAGTCATTTTATCTTTATGCTTAAGGCCCCCATACACTATGCGATTTGGGCAGATTTCATGTGAAATCTGCCCAAATCGCACTTGTAGACATCCCGTCCGACCCGATGCACGGTCCCGTGCGCATCGGTCGGAGTCTAGAGGTCGGACGGGCTGCACATAACATTTACTAATTCCTATGTGCAGCCCAGCCCCGGAGCCGTGCGGGAGAAGGCAGCGGGCGGGGGATGAGAGAGAGCCAGGCGGAGGAAGCAGGGGGAGGCTGCGTAGGGAGCCGGGCAGACGAGGAAGCTGTTGCGCTCAGAAGTGCCAGCGGGAGCAGGGCACCGGGCAGTAATATATGTTTTTTGGAGAGCATTCCATTTCATCTACAAGATATGTTATATCAGCCAGGTAACTCTTTTGGGAAATGAGAGCATGCGAAACATGATTTAACTCCCTTCAAGTGCATTCTGTAGATGTTAAATGTGAACAAATAGTGTTTTTTATTCTAAATAATCATGGACTAATTAGTCACATTTACATGTGTCTCATGTGATATGACATTTAGAAGTCTTGTGAGGGAAAAATGTTATATCCTGGGTCAAATGACATCTGTATTCCATTTATTGGAAGTGTGACAGGAAAGCTGACACCTCTGTAGAAAATGTGAGCCAAATAGATTTCCTGGAGAATTGTTATGGTTGTGGGTATGGTACATAACCGCCCTCAGCGGCGGACTGATTAGAAAGGCAGCTATCTATTGCCAGTTACACAAGAGAAAATGCAATGCCTTAGTTGTCTCACACGTGTAAAGGGGTTATCTATGGTATAGAGCTGGGGTAGCCAACTCCAGTGAAGTAATTAGCTCCACCTGTGGATCATTGATAATGTCAGCCAGTAATGAGTGCACCTGTGTCCCAGCTAGGTGATCTAGAAAACGTGAACTGTTGGTAGCTCTCGAGGACTGGAGTCGGCTAGCACTGGTATAGATCAGGGGTCCTCAAACTATTTTGCTCTGGGACCCCATCAGACAATAAAAATAATGACACAGTACTAGTAATATATCTCGCTTTTATTCAATAAATACACTGTCGATTTGACAATACTACACTATTTGGCGCCCCTCTTTCATCTTGTTTGTTGTGTATGTATATATATATATATATATACATATTATTATTATTTTTTTATATTTAGCAGGCTTATATTAATTGTTCAAGAATTGTTCTTACGTACATGTCTCTACCCTTCCTTATAGGGGACTATTAGAAGCCCACATAATATAAGGGTACTCTCATATCACATTTGATGTACACAAGTGTGATATAATTGTTGTTTGTCTTTTTGTCTTGGATTTAATTCTTTTTTTACGGCATATTAATAAAAGTCACATTTAATTTTTTTTTTTTTTATAAAAATATTTTCTGAGCGTGCCCCCCAAAAACAAGAAAGTACTTTTCTCTTTTCCTGTTTGTATTTGAGCAAGCACTGTTGTGTTTTGTGAATGACTGAGATGCATTTGACAGCTGAGAATGCACTCTCAAGTCAACACGAATGATAGTAAATGTACCCCCTTGTCTCTCAGCTTCAGCATGCAGGGGGCAGAGACAGTCAGGGCTGACCTATGCTGTTGTTTGTCTTAAATCATACTTGCCTACTTTTGAAAACTAGTTTCAGGGAGATTATAGTTGGTAATAGAATTTTGCACAGTTCCCCATTGAGGGGGTGTGTCATGCTACTCCATATATGGAGAGATTGTGAAAAGAGATTGTGAACGTGGCATTTAGAAGCTTGGGTGTGTACTGCTACTTCTGAGTGGAATCTTTTAAAATGACTTATATCCAAATGTAGATGAGCCCCAAAGCAGTTAGTAAGAGTTTTTATACTTGATAAAGTGCTGGGAAATGGTGCTGCTGATTCAATGTAATTGTATTTATCTCTCATTCTTTCCCCCCCAAAAAATTTAACAGTGTAATGTGGGCTAGGTGAAATGAGGGAGATTGCTAGACTAATGAGGGAGAGAGGGAGATTGCTGATATTTCAGGAAGTCTCCTGCAGAATGCAGGAGGGTAGGCAACTATGTCTTAAATTAAAAGGTCATTAAGTCTGGGACCACAAAACAGGGCCCTGGGCTCCTCTCTCACTCTATGCAGCACACATTGCAGGGTGGGCCCATTAGACAAAAGGTCTGGTCATCAGCTGCTTTCTTGGTTCATTCATCATGTTGGCTCATGTTCTAACAGTATTGTGCATTTTCCCATTAGTAAAATGTTCCTTTCATTTTATTTAGAATGAAAATAATGCATTGCTGTCAGAGGCGGATTGCATGCCGCCGCAAACACCCCCCCGCCTCACGGGCCAGATTCGGGACCCAATCCGCCCCTGATTGCTGTCCTCTGCTGGGCCCTGTTTAGATTTAGTATAATGTATTGCTGTCCTCTGCATTTAGATTGTGTATTATTTATTTTATTTATTCTAATTACTTTATTATCAGTTTCTTATATAGCGCACACATATTCTGCAGCACTTTACAGAGTATAGAATAACATTCACACGATCAGTCCCTGCCCCAGTGGAGCTTACAATCTATATTCCCTACCACATGTACATGCACATGAATACATTCTAGGGTTAATTTGTTAGGAGCCATTTCGCTTACCAGTATCTTTTTGGATTGTGGGAGGAAACCGGCGTACCCAGAGTAAACCCACACAAGTATGGGGAGAATATACAAACTCCGCACAGTTAGGACCATGGCGGGAATCGAACCCATGACCTCAGTGCTGTGAGACAGTAATGCTAACCATTACACCATCTGTGATATATTGTTGTCCCCTGCTGGGCCCTGTTTAGATTGTGTATAATGCATTGCTGCCCTCTGCTGGGCCTTGTTTAGATTTAGTATAATGTATTGCTGTCCTCTGCTGGGCTTTTTTTTAGATTTAGTATAACGCATTGCTGCCCTCTGCTGGGCCATGTTTATATTGTGTATAATGCAGTGGTCAGGGAACTCGGTCCTCATTACCCCACGCAGTGCATGTTTTGAAGGTTTCCTCACAGAATCACAAGTGAAATAATTAACTCCACCTGCGGACCTTATAAAATGTGTCTGTGAGTAATTAGTACACCTGTGCACCTGCTGGGTTACCAGCAAAACATGCACTGTGTGGGGTAATGAGGACCGAGTTCCCTGACCACTGCATTATACACAATATAAACATGGCCCAGCAGAGGGCAGCAATGCGTTATACTATAATGCATTGTTGTACACGGCGGCTCCTTGTTAGAAATAAATAGAATGCTTTGTGGCCCTCTGCTGGGCCTTGCTGGAAATGAGTATAATGCATACCGTTCAAAAGTTTGGGGTCACCCAAGCAATTTCATGTTTTAATAGAATAGTCACGGATGGTGTAAGGGTTAGCATTACTGCCTCACAGCGCTGAGTTCATGGGTTAGATTCCCACAATGGCCCTAACTGTGCAGAGTTTTTATATTCTCCCCGTCCTTACGGGTTTCCTCCCACAATCCAAAAATATACCGGTAGGTTAATTGGCTTCCACAAAATTAACCCTAGAATATCTGTGTGTGTGTGTGTGTGTATATGTGGTAGGGAATATAGATTGTAACCTCCACTCGGTCAGGGATTGATGTGAACTTTGATTTGTCTGTCCAGAACACTTTTTTTCCAATTTTCTTCTGTCCAATGTCTGTATTCTTTTGTCCATATTAATATTTTCCTTTTATTGGCCAGTCTCAGAAATTGCTTTTTCTTTGCCACTCTGCCTAGAAGTCACTGACCAGCATCCCGGAGTCATCTATTCACTGTAGACGTGACACTGGTGTTTTGTGGGTACCATTTAATGAAGCTGCCGGTTTTGCCTTGTAAGTTATTTCCCCTTTAAAAAAACGTCCAAGTTTTACTGGTACATTTTGGGCTCACAGTAGATTAAGCGAGGGCTGCATAGGCATGAGGGCATATAAGAGCCTTGCAATTTTGTGATTGGTATAATAAAGTTAGTGAAATGTTTCTTACCCCATAGAGTCCAGTGTTGTAGGTGTAGCCAATCAGGTGTAGAATGGGTGGTAGCTTATGCAGGGGTATTTAAGGAGTAGTCAGGGTTTCCTTCTTCCTCTTTGAGTCTGGATTCCCTCCCTCCCTCCCTGGCTTTCTTCAATTACCACCCGGCCTTTCGGCCTTCACACAATTTGGCTTCACAAATATCAATTTATAAATTGGCGGGAGGGCGCTCTCGATCAGCGGTCAAGTTTGAGGTACAGGAGGTCACTGTGCGGTATTGCCACCCTCTGCCAGGACGGCTGGTGAGTCCCGCCCCCGAGGGGGGACGATGGCCACTTCCTTGACCTGTCCTCACCATGCAATAGGAGGGGCGGTAAGACCGTCACAGTGCGGGCTGTGCCTTGAATTCAATGGGGGCGGTTCATCGCCCTGGTTACAAGTTGGGGCGTTGTAGTCGCCGCCATTGTTAACGTTTGTGACTTAGCTGGTCTCCAAGCGCTCTCCAGGCCATCCCTTTCAATAGGGTCATACCAACAATAAATACTGTTGACCTTTTAAACTTATGCAGTGGTTGTCCGTGTGGTTATTTCAGGTCATGTGTCCGTGTCATTTATTTCAGGTCATGTGTCCGAGTGAGTTATTTCTAGGGGTAACAAATGTTAATGTTAAGGTAAAGGTCAATCACAATAACTCAATAGGCGCCTTAAGAACACTTACCACTTGCCACTCCCAAACAAGTGCCACACCTGGTCATGTGCCTAATTCGACACTGCCCACCTCTGTCAAACTGTTGGTGGGGGGAGGTGACACAGCGGTGACTTGGCATTAGGGGGCCGTGGTGCAGATAACGCAGGCATGTGCGGGTGAAGCCACACACAGCTGCTGCAAGACGGAAAAAGGTGGCCCTGCGCTAAAAAGCACCCGCAATGTGCCACTGATGGGTCCGATCCGTCGGTATCAAAATCCGATAAGTGTATGGGCACCTTTTAGATTTGGGTGAGTTATTTTGTTTATGTGCAGGGTAAATACTGTCTGATTTATTCTTCTGCAATATAGATGTCAGTTTGAACACTTGTTTATAGGTAGGTCAGGAACGGGGGCATTTTGTCACATGTTGGAAGGAACGGTGTTAGGAATCATTGTGCTAAGGCTAAATAAAACTAATTGAAGTATCTTCAGAGAGCTGTAGAGAAAGTGCACAAACCACTGCAGTACATGCTGACCTTCCTTCCTTTGTTAAATATTGTTATGTGATACACTGAGATGGAGAGAGGTTGCATATATAACTACAGTCATAGTACAAATTTAGCATCTGTGCACGTGTAATGCTACATATGCACATGACCGATATAACTGACAATCCCACCAGCTGTATGGTCAGTTCATGGATAAAATGATCTTGATCGCATCTGATTTCTAATGTACTCATTACTGATTTATCGTACCAAACCAAATTATTATCTGTCCGATAATTGTCACAAAGTTGACTTTTTAATATGGATTATAGGCCCAAAATCATTCGATGGTCGCCAACCATCCAGTGATTTCTGAAGCACTCGCTAATCTAAGTCATTCCCTGGTCACTTAGGGGGTTATTTTGGTTCCCTATTTCTGACAAGTTCCTTCTTAGATGGACAAAACCATGTGCACTGCAGGGGGGGCAGATGTAAAATGTGCAGAGAGAATTAGATTTGGGTGAGTTATTTTGTTTCTGTGCAGGGTAAATACTGGCTGCTTTATTTTTACACTGCAATATAGATCTCACTTTGAAGTAAAACCTCACCCAAATCTAACTCTCTCTGCATAAGTTACATCTGCCCCACCTGCAGTGCACATGGTTTTGTCCATCTAATAAGAAACTTGTCAGAAAGAGTGAACCAAAATAAGGCCCTTAGTTTTGCGGAGCCCTGCTCCAAGGACAGGTCGGGCAGCTGACATCCGGTTAGGAAACCGCCCCTTTCGCATGGGGATGCCCAGCATTTTCCTGGGTGCAACCAGGGTTTTTGTGGGTACGCCGAGGAAACGCTGGGCATTTGCATGCAAACACCCCCAGCATGCCTCCCCCCTCGCTGCAAGCGCCTTGGAGGCTATGCAAGTCTCCAAGGGCACCCGGAGAGAAGACTTGCACATGTGCATATTCGCTTATGCCCATATATTCAACATCGATCCCCATTGCAAATTCGCTATGGTCCGATTAAATCAAAATTATCCCCTTGTTTTGCTAATGGACAAAACCAAATGCACTGCAGGTGGGGCAGATGTAACATGTGCAGAGAGAGTTAAATTTGGGTGGGGTTTGTTCTCTATTGCAGTGTAAAGATAATGCAGTCAGTATTATTTACCCTGCACATAAAGAAAATAACTCACCCAAATCTAACTCTTTCTGCATGTGTTACATCTGCCCCACCTGCAGGGTATATGCTCATCATTTTGGAGAATTATTGATCCAATCATCCAAGGAAAAGTCTCCTTCCTGCACCACAAGCATTAGATCCGACATGCCAGTTGAATAACCTTTGTTACATGCACATGGGCAGTATGACTGGTGAGTTTATGAGCGCCACTACACGTGTGTTTAGCAGCAATACAGGAGCTACATGTGTATTAGCCCAGGGCACCTGGAACCATTAATTCGGCCCTAGCTCTACCAACTTAGTATAACAAATGTTTGTTATTTTGGAGAAGCCTCAATGCCAAGTCTACTTGTCTCCATGATTATTTCCCATACTTCAGAAATTCTTTTCATTATTACCCCCCAAGTATAATCCTCACTAGGGGGGAACAAAGCTGGCAAAATTTGTGAAATTTAACCACACACACACACACACACACACACACACACACACACACACACACACACACACACATCAAAAACACATCGGAAAGGAGGCATGGCCTGACAGGAATTCCCCATTTACACAGGGTTGCCTACCCTCCCGGAATGGCCGGTAGGGTCCCGGAAATCGTGTCACCCTCCCGGCCCCCCGAAGAGGGGAGCAACCCTCCTAGAAAGCTGTACTCTGCAGGGGGGTCTGTTGGTCAGTGCAAGGGCGACGAGGATGCTATAACGCTAGTCACACACCCAACACGATGTTCCTTTGGCAGCCCCGCCCATTTTTGTCCTGTTAGCAGCTCCCCCCCGCTACACTGAACTGTCTTCCATCTCCCGGAGAAGTCAGACAGAATGACAGAATGTAGGCAACCCTGCACATCATTGTGGGGCATTTCCCTCATGGGAAGGGGGCATGCCCTTGCAGGAAGTACTCTATTTACCCTGCATTCCCAGAGATGTTGGACTGTCCCTGGAGACTCTTCCCCTGTACTGCTGGCTCCTCCTCAGTGACAGGAGACAGTTGCTGCACAACAATGTAATAATGCGGTGCTCGCATCAAGTCACTGAGGAAAAGCTGGTATTGGTGAAACAACATGCACCCGCTAAAGACATCTCTGTGTGGGCTCAAACAAAAAAGTATTGGGGGGGATCAGTTGGAGAAGGCTAGGCTATGCAAAACATAGGTGTATTAAGTAGAAACCTACTAGATTGCATTGTATTTCTAACAGTGGCGTAACAAGAAAATGTTCTCCCCCCTGCAAAACAGTCTGGTGCCCCTCCCCCCCTGCAGACTTCCCCCCTGCGGACTGCCCGGTTCCACCACTGAACCCACAGCCCCTGGGCGCTTCATGCTGCCCAGACCCCACGCTGCCCAGGTACCACCTGACTCCCCCTGTATCCGTCCCAGAGGCAGGTGGTACCTGGGCAGCATGGGGTCTGGGCAGCGTGAAGCGCCCAGGGGCTGTGGGATCAGTGGTGGAGAGGGCAGTCCGCAATGTCCGGGAATCGCTGAGTGAGTGGACACTGCGGACAGCGGCGGCAGAATTTGAAAATTCAAAAGATAGGCCGCTGATTGGCTGAGAGAGAGCCGGCCGGCCTATCTTTCGAGTGCTCCCCCCTGCCGCCGCTTGGGCTGCAGAGCCCTAGTGATTTCTAACAATCTTTACTGGGAATTATCACTATAAGCAGAGTGTATATGTAAATACAATCTAAGAATGATATAAAATACATATTATCTATGGGATAAAAGTCTGATATCCTTATATACACAAGGTGTACCTATCCCACTCCCAGGGCCTTGCTTTTGGGACTCTGCTATTCTGTGGATCACTTGGAAATTTACTCCAGATCTACAATTTCCATCATTACAACAGGCGGATCATGCAGTGTGGACTCCTCTGGTGGCCTCAAACATCCAGCCTCCTACGCAAGAGGATGCAAGTTCAACTGACGTCTTTCTGCATATACACCTCCTAAATTGGTAAAGTGCACTTACCTGTGACTTCCCATTCATTCGGATTATCAAGTAAGGTTAACCTATACAATTCCTGAGAAAGTGGTATTGATTTTAACCATTTCAACCCTTTTATTTATTTACTTATCATTCCAATAATATTTTATTGTGTATATTATGTGTATTAATTGTGTATACCAGTAAAGTTTTATATTTACTTTATCCAAACTCTTGCAATCACATTTTTTAAGCGCTGCTTACACGCTTACAGCGTGATTGTGTGCATGATATCCTTATGTGCAGGAGAAAATCAATAGACAATATTTGCTTAAAAAGGTTGAAGTTGCAAAGTATTGAGTTACTTGGAGAAGCCTCACTGGATTCATCACATCTAGAAGTTCGGCTTCAACGGTGGTCGCCAGGAAAGGTGTTTCGCTACATCCATGAATGGCAGATTCACTATCAAACAAACATTTCAGTACGATTTCTTTATTTACTGTACTGTACAAAGTGATTCAAAAACAAAAAAAAATTTCAGCAAGCAGCATATTAATGGCAGGATTAATAATTGTTAATATCTGAAATTATATTTGGCAAAATAGCTATTACTAGGCAATTACCAAATGGTCTCATTATTTGGGGGCTCTTTGAAGATGTTGTTTTTCTAGCTGGTATAAAAGCAATCTCCATCAATACCGCTGATGAAACTGTTACATTAAATCTGGAGAAACGCGTCAGCATGTAATTACTTTGAACCACAATTGGCAGATTTACTTCTTTCTTCCTCTCTAATCTTTCCAATCTCCCAGCAAGGCAGCATTCAGCATACAGGAAACCCAATTTAGAGAATAATAGATGTACGTTCTATTATTTTCATTTATTCTCATGAATTGAATTCATTTTATTTTCAATAGCAAACAGAAAAAAAGAATAATGCGTAGTATTGCATATCCAAGGGAACACAATTTCTGAGAAACATAAATGTATGCTATTTAATTGACATGTTTTCAATTATTTGTTCTGATTTTTGTTATTTTACACTACCACTGCACAACCTTTATATATCATTTTGTGTTATATTATTATTATTATTATTATTATTATTATTATTATTATTATTATATGGCAGGGACATTGCAGTCTAAACCGGCAACGGTTGGCCCTGCAGACAAGGCCACTAGTCTGTGGGTCCCTGTGTGCTTTACCCCCAGTAGTTTGCCCATGCGGGACTACCTCATCCAATAAGAATCAGCTACAGTTTTTGCCATCCACAGCTTTAGGACAGCAAACCATCACCACGATCTACCAGTTGAGTATCCACGATGGACTGGTATATCATAACTAACGCCCTATAATGTGAGGAACCTTTTGAGTCATTTATTCTGACAGAGGTGTCACAAATGAATCATACGTCCCATTTTTCATATCAATCAGGAGATCATACATCTGTCTGCAACCAACTATCGCTAAGGAAGAATTATTACATATTCGTCATGACAGGGTCACCTGTATTAAATTTTTTTTTATCAGATAGCCTGATTAACTCTTTGATTTCTCCAGGGCACACAAATATAAGTCATTGGAGACTGACTTATATTTGCCGGCTTCCGGCCGAAGACAGGGTGGGCGGATGATGTCATGTGATGTCAGCCGGCCGCCACCAGCACACCTTCTCCCGCCCGCATTCCGATGGGAACGCCCAGATGCCCATGAAATGTTGGGTGTTCCCATGGAGGCGACTTGAGTCCACCACCCCACACCCCGACCAGCATTATTATGTGCGAACGGCCCAGCGACATTGCAGATTGGCGTGGCCTTTCGCACAGTGGACTGCACATGTGCAGGAAAGTCTATGCGCATGCGCAGTCCACCAACCATCGGAATGGGCCGAATTCAGCCCTCTCCGAAATAAAACCGAATGGCCCCCAAAATATGCAATTGACATAATTGAAAATGCAGGTAGTGTACTAATTGTATGGGGTTTATACGGATGATCGGCGGTGGGAATGGCGGTAGTCAGAAAACCAACGCATCCCGAAGGAGGGAATCCCAACAGGGTTCCAGTAAGTATACTTATGCTTCCCCCTCAACCCTTCCTGCAGCCTAATCCTCTCGCATCTTGACCCTAACGTAAAGGTAACACCCCCTTCCCCGTCCTGACGATAGCGCTACCCAGCACACTTACCTACAAAATCTCGGTACTCGATATTCCGGCGGGGTCAGGATGCCAGCGTTTGTATAGTGAACACTGGCATCCTGACCACTGGGATGCTCAACGCATCCCATATATACAGTATGGCATCTATAAGACATAGGGGCAGATTTATTAAGCTTGGAGAAGAGATAAACTGGAGATAAAGCAGAGAAAAGGTAAAAGGAGATAAAGCACAGCCAATCAACTTCCAACTGTCTTTTTCAAACACAGCTGATTGGCTGGTGCTTTATCTCCTTTTACCTTTTCTACGCTTTATCTCCAGTTTATCTCTTCTCCAAGCTTAATAAATCTTCCCCTTAAACTCTTCACTGGGGACTTAACTTAAGCCTCAATGGCATTCAATGAATCCATAGGATGCTCGATTATGGATGGTGGTTGTGTATAGGAGATTTGTAAATAGAATAATATATGATCACATTTTTATGATGGTATTTTAGCAAATCTCTAATGCTCCCACTGTAGAACTGTCATTGGCAAGTAGAAGGTCCTTTTTTTATAGTAAATGCTTTTTTTTTAACGATATACCGTGATTAATTAATTAACTGAAGCTCATGCAGAAACCAAATGACCGATCATTGGAGTAAGGGCTGAGAATATTACAAATGACATTTTGTAAGCAGTTTGTTATTGTACCTATGTTTCCTTATTCACTGCTATGAAAGCTTTTGTTAGTCTAAAGCACTAATGATGGCTATTGAGAAAATTATGCAAATTACAATATGTATTACCAATTATGTTATATTTGTTTTGACTTGCTAGACAAAGGCCAACTGATGCACCTTCGATGAAAATTGTTCTCGAATTCAGATATTTTATTCTCAAGCCAACAAGATGTTAGAATCTTTTCGACCAAGAGGCAGGGGCGTAACTAGATGTTTGTAGACCCCATAGCAAATGTGTGTAAAGGCCCCCTATTTAGCAACTGATGGTGAGAAATGTATGTAAAACATATTACTTAGACAGTAAAGATGGGCCCCCTTCATCTTTGGGCCCCATAGCAGCTGCACCCCTTGCACCTATGTTACGCGCTTGCCAAAAGGCTGTCCTGAACCTCTACTGCAACAGGTTTTTAAGGTTTTTTTACAGATATGCATGATATGATACCGTTAACGATATTTTAATGCATATCCTCTAGTGTGCACAGAATATAACAATATTTTCATGCATATTGTGTAGTGTGTACAGAATATATCTGTAATGATGCACGCTCCTGTGAGTCGTTAGCGATGTCTTCCATCTTCTGTACATGCAGGATGACAGAGGATATTATTAGCAAGAGCCATGCTTCAGAATGCACAATTTGTTGCCAATGCTGACACCCCCGCCAGGTCCCATCACTCCAGACATCATTGGGTACACATTGTGTAATGTGTACCCCCAGCTTGCAAGACGGGATGTTGTCAGCATCCAGACAGTCAAGATTCCCATATGGTCACATTGCCGTCAGAGGCATCCCAACACATTCCACGCGTATGTATTAAGGCTGTGGGAGGTGGAGGTTAGGGTAAAGGTTACCAAAATGTGTTGGGAATATGACAGTTGTCATCCTGTCAGGATCCCTTATCCAACCTCTTAAAGACACATGCAATCAATATGGCATTGACGAGTTTAGGTACACAGCGTTGGTCAGGTTTGGTTGTGCAATTAGCATTACTTGAACTCTAGCCTTCTCTTGTTTTAAGCTTGACAGCTCCTCCAACAGACCTAGGAGGTGGCTGCCTAGAGTCATCTGAAGCTCTCATCCAAATTCGTCCAGCGGAAGGCCCTGAACTTGCTTCCCATGCCCATGGTGTGCCCGGCATACACCTCTCTGTGGTCCGCTCTTGGAACTTACCACATTTAAGGGTTTTTAGATTTATTAAGCTCAGTGAAGTGATAAAGTGTCTGGTCTTTATCATCGGCCAATTATCTCCTACCTATCATTTTTTAAATAAGCCTGTAACTTCACAGGTAGGAGCTGATTGGTAGGTGATAAAGTACCAGCCACATTATCGCTTCACTGAGCTTAATAAGTCGGCCCCTTATTTTCTTATAGCCTATTTCCAATACCCCTTTTATGTTATACAACGTTACCATACCTTGCTTACCTGATTAACTTTGTGTAGTAGCCGGACCTCTTTTTGGGCCCTTTGGACCCCCACGGGGTCGGGATTGTGGGTCTTTGTAGCCGAGAACCTAATGTGGACCCAATCAAGCCATCTCGCATTGGGTTTGTCCAAATCGGTACAACAGTGATCGAATGCATACCGGATCCATACCGATGGTGTGCCCGGCTTACATTTCTCTGTGGTCGGCTCCCGGATCTCAGCACATTTTGTTCAAACCCCATGTCCTCTACCCCCTCTATGTTATGCAAATTTGACATATCTTTCTTCCCTGACCCACTTTGTGTAGTGGCCAGTCCTCTTTTTGGGCCGGGACCCCATGGGGTCGGGATTGGGGGTTTTAGTGGCCATGGACCTAATCTGGACCCAATCAAGCCATCTCACATTGGTTTCATCCAAATCGGTGTCTTATTGCATACCGGACAGAGAAATATGTAAGAAATACTGATAAATAGCTTTTATTTGTCAATCTAAAGCCCCAAACGCACTAGAGGATATTGTGAACAATATCACTAAGAATATGTCGTTCACAAAATTGTCTAGTGTTTACACTCAATTTCGGGAGCGCACATCGTCTTCTGAACATGCAGGTAAATTTATATATTTATATATAGCCAAACGACCTGCCTGTTCAGTGGGTCCTGATGACATCCCTGAACAATATCAGCGGCCAATATCGTTCAGTGTGTACACGCAATATCGGGACCCGCGGCCGATATTATGACCATGTCATTTAGTGTGTATGGGGCTTTGCAGCTGCAGCATGACCATCATTACCAAGGACCTCCCTCTTCTGAACATGCAGGATGAGGGAGGGGGTCGTTAACGATGCACGGGAGTGTGCACCATTAACAATATGGAGTGTACACACTAGGCAATATTGTAAAGAATATCGCTCAGGAAGCCCTTTATGAGCACTATTGTTCACAATATAGCCTAGTGTGTATGGGGCTACAGACAGAACAACATAATAAGAGATTTAAGATGTAGCTGGAAAAAAAAAAGAATTCTAGCACCCAGCTATCTCAGACCATTGAAAACTACTAGCAGCACAGACATTGGGACCAATTGATTCCATTATAGACCTCCTTGGATTTCATAGGGTCGGTAGGACTAGGATCCCCACGTATTTACATTATGCAAGAAAGAGCCTCTAAAGGGCCATACACACTGGGCAATTTTGCCTAGTGTGTAAGGACGGCAATGATGTGAAAATTTCCACAGGGGGTGGACAACTTTCTAGAGCAGGACGCTCTAGAAAGCTGTCCACCCCGTCACTCATTTGCTGGTAATACCAGTAGATGAGCGGCAGGGCCAGTGATGATGCGGGAGCGCCCATCAGCGCTCACCACTCATCACTGGGCCATACACACTGGGCAGCTTTTGAGTTGTAAACAGCTCAAACGGCAAAACTGAGCCGCCCAGTGTGTATGAGCCTTTAGTCTAGAACACAGGTTCTCAAAGTCGGTCCTCAGGACCCCACACAGTGCATGTTTTGCAGGTCTCCTCACAGAATCAAGTGACATAATTAGCTCCACCTGTGGATCTGTTAAAATGTGTCAGTCAGTTATGAGTGCACCTGCCGTGTGACCTGGAAAACGTACACCGAGTTTGGCAACCACTGGTTTAGAAGATGGAGTTTATAATATGAAAAGTTGAATTACCGGAAATCCAACTTTAGCATCGACTTATCACTTGTGGGTGTGTTTTATGATATCAATTTTCATTTATTAATTTTCAATTGGACTTAAAGTAAGCGGCAATTATTTATACTGCAAAACCAGTTTGATTTTGAAGTGTAGATTATTTCCGCTTTAAAAAAACTGGAGATTTCTTCCCAAATCTCTCACTTTCTGATTCTCTCATTCTTGGTTTTTTAATCGGAACATACTGTAGATATTTAAGGCAGTAACTTTGCAATATTTACCCTGTTGCTTCCTTGGAAGTGGAGTGACACTAACTTTGCAAAATGCACCTATCATTACAGTACTTCACATTTACAGATCTTACATTACCTTCAGTCCAGACTAGGTTCCATTGCAGACTAATCTAGTGGAAAATACCATACAGCCCTACACCAGGGTTGCCGACTTTTACAATCTCCTCTCCGGGAGAACCCCGGAGAGGAGACTGTCAACATTACTTCTGGGGGCGGGGCCTGATGGAGACATCATCAGTCCCTGCCCCGAGTAATGCAAATACCGCCATACGCGGGTCTCCGATGAGGGGGCGGGGCTAAATATGCACAATTTGCATATTTAGCGCCGCCCCTTCCACCAAAATGCCGCGAATCGCAGCAATTTAACGCTTCCGCCACCACAAGGTACATGAGGGGGGAAGGGGACAGCCGGAATCCGGGAGGGTTACCCCCCTTTCCGGGGGACTGGGAGGGGGACCCGATTTTCGGGATCCTCCCGGCCATTCCGGGAGGGTTGGCAACCCTGCCCTACACCAACTGCAAGCCATTCTTGCTAAGAACTGCACATTCACCAATTCAGCGTGGATGGCTAATTAGAGAAAAAGTGGTTGCCTGCAATCAAAAAGTTGCTGCCCAGAAAGAAATAAACCGCTAATGCAAAATTGCAAATGCATCATAATGCAGATACATTCGCAGATCCATTTGCAAAACAAAACACACCCAAAACACACCTCGGCCCGCCCTCGTTTTCACAAGCACCCCCAGAAAACGTTATGTTTCCACTCCTAAACACTAGCTTCCTGTCAATCAAACTGCGTCTGCTATGGGTACGGATTTTTTTTTTTTTGCATTTGCTCGATAATTGACTGGAAAGTGATTACTCTAAATAGCAATCCATGCAGATTTAGACCCATGATCTGGTAACAATTCATCTGCCAATACTGGACCTTCTGGATATTGGCCCTGGATATTGCTATTTTTCAGCAGGAACCAGCAGGAACTGAGTTCCAGAACCTCTAATTAAATATGACATCATCAGGAACTGAAAATGTACTTTCCAGAAGATAAGTTTTATTTTAAAGTCACCTGTGAGTGCCTTTGTTTCTAAATATCTCTATCTATTTTTATTTAATCGATCCACAGCCAGACCCAGAGTTCCTGGACCTATTTTTCCAGAAAAATAGTACTGGGCACAACCATGTGTACTGCAGGTGAGGCAGATGTAACGTGCACAGAGAGTTCAATTTGGGTGGGGTGTGTTGAAACTGAATTCTAAATTGCAATAAAAAAATACTGCGGCCAGTATTTACCCTGCACAGAAACAACATAACTTGCACAAATCTAACTCTCTGCACATGTTGCATCTGCTCCACCTGCAGTGCACATGGTTTTGCCCATTTTGAGAACAAATATGTACTGCGATCAGATCTGAATAAGGCATACTTGCCTACTTTTGAAAACTAGTTTCAGGGAGAATATAGTTGGTAATAGAATTTTGCAAAGCGCCCCATTAAGTGTCATGTCATGCTCCACCCAAAGGGCGTGTCTAGCTCCATATATGGAGAGATTGTGAAAAGAGATTGTGAACGTGGCACCTAGAAGCGTGGGTGTGTACTGCTACATCCGAGAGGAATCTTTTAAAATGACTTATATACAAATGTAGATGATCCCCAAAGCAGTTAGTAAGAGATACTATACTTGGTGAAGTGCTGGGAAATGGTGCAGATGATTCAATGTAAATGTATCAGTCTCTCATTCCTTTTACCCCCAAAAATGTAACAGTGTAATGTGGGCTAAGTGACATGAGGGAGATTGCTAGACTAATGTGGGAGAGAGGGAGATTGCTGCTATTTCAGGGAGTCTCCTGCAGAATGCAGGAGAGTAGGCATATATGGAATAAGGGCCATTGTTCACTCTATCCACAAGATATTGTATTGTACCCTTACAGATTTTGACTGAACTTAATGAACTAACATTGGTCAGTATATCCAGGGCTATTTTTCAGCAGGCTCCAGCAGGAACTGAGGCCCTTATTCTAGTTCACTCTTTCTGACAAAATATTTCGGTACTTATGTAGTATCTGGGCGTCCGATTAGAAATCGGATCGCATCGCATGCGACCAAATCGTATGCGATGCGATGGTCAAGATTTTTCCATAGGATTCAATGTTAAAATGGTCTGAGTCCATTTTAACATAGAATTCAATGGGAAAAAGGGGGTCCTTTTCCTTTCCCCACTATCCAAGTGGGCATGGAGTTGGATATAAACCTGTGGCGAGCGTAGCGAGGCAAGCGGACACAGAATACTTTTTAAGAAATATGCGTCCCCTCGCCACGCTTCGGGCTCGCTGCGCTTGCCACGCTATATAAAATCAACTCTATGCCCACTTGGATAGTGGGAAATGAACAGGACCTTCTTAACATTGAATCCTATGCAAAATCGCATCGAATCGCATCGCATCTGATTGTATGCCTTAAGGTAAGGGCATACAATCACAAAATCGGACGCCCAGATACTACATAAGTACCAATATTTCTTATGCTGTGTACACACGGGGGAGATATATTGCTCAGCCATATATGGCTGAGCCATATATGGCTGAGCAATATATTGCTCAGTTTCTACTTTACATCAGCGACCAGAGATGGTCGCTGATGAAAAAGAAACTGCCGGGGGGGAGCCCGGCAGTGGTAATCAGCTGGTCGCAGGAGCATGTTCCTGCGACCAGCGATCACCACAGGGGCAAAAACGGGAGCGCGCACCCGGCGATATATCGCCGGTGCACACTCCCATTACGGGCATATGGTCTCTCAGCGACCATATTTCCCGCGATTTTGCATAAAATCGCCCCTGTGTGTACGCACCTTAAGATGGACAAAACCATGTGCACTGCAGGGGAGGCAGGTGTAAAACCCCACCCAAATCTAATTATCTCTGCACAAGTAACACCTGCCTCACCTGTCAGAAAGAGTGAACTAGAATAAGGGCCTCAGTTCCTGCTGGAGCCTGCTGAAAAATAGTCCTGAGTATATCCGCCTCTCTCCCTTTAAATGTTATTGTCCAAGTTATTACTAATTGCATGTCACTTCTGCTACAATGTGTTTTTATTTGTTATTACCAACTAAATGTTATTATATTTTTAAATCAATCCATTTATTTCCTATGTGTAATATTTTCTTCTCACTGCTATGCGCCGTCCGGTTATGGTATAAAACATAGACTGACTCATGATAGACAGTCATATGGTGAACCACAAATGGTCGACAGTCACAAGGTCGACAGGGTCAAAAGGTACACAGGCAAAATGTCGACATGGTTAAAAGGTCAACATGAAAAATGTCAACATGGTCAAAAGGTCAACAGACAAAAGGTCAACATGGAAAAAGGTCAACATGAGTTTTTAATGATTTTAGGGTGTCTATGTCGACATAGGTTGACATGGACACTGTCTAAGTGTACCACATCCCCTCCCATGGCTCGCTGAGCTAAGCACACTATTTTATTCTCCCTCCACGCCCTAGTGGATGGTAGGGCATGAAATACCGCCTGTCGGCACATGTCGGCTGAAAATGTTGTAAAAAATGCATTTCTACCTCTTCCATGTCGACCGTTTGACCCTGTTGACCGTTTTGACCCTGTTGACCTTTTTTACCCTGTCGACCTATTGTGTGTCAACATTTAAACCCTGTAGACCTTTTAACCCTGTCGACCTTTGGACTGTCGACCTTTAGTGGTCGACCATATGACTATCATGAGTCAGTCTATGATCAGTCCGGATACCACACCGTCCTAGCCCCTTTTTCTTGTAATAATAGGGTTTCCGAATATTTAAATGCTATTTTCCATGCAGATAGGGAAACCTGAGCTCCTCCATTCTCTGTGAGGCCTTTGTTAGTTTCCTACATCTAAAGCAGTAACGATGGCTTTTGAGAAAATGATGCAAATTACCAGCTTTGAATAGAAACAAGATTATGAAGGTAAGGTGGTAATTACTTTATGGTTTCTATATACTTTGTACAGCCCGTTCTGATGATGATACATGACCATTTTTACATAAATGTTATATCACACCATAGAGCTCCTTTATTTCCAACATCTTCCTATTTGCGGTCAGGACAGACCGACTAAGTACGGAGTGCAGAAATAATGGGGGGAATTCAATGGGGTGAGAGATTCAGAAAGTGAGAGATTTGGTAAGAAATCCCCAGTGTTTTTAAAGCGGGAATCATTTACACTGCAAAACCAGTTTGATTTTGCAGTGTAAATGATTGCCGCCTTAAAAAAACACTGGGGATTTCTTACCAAATCTCTCACTTTCTGAATCTATCATTCTATTAAATTTCACCCAACATGTTCCATAACAGTCCTAAACTTGCTAGCGGCGGTGGACTTGTAGGGGGAGATTCAAGTGTATTCCACTGTGGCTACCACTAGGGGGCACAAAGCAAAGCATTGCTCCATTTAGATGCTCATTAGCCACGGGGCAACATTTTTGTCTCGCTGCCTGATGAGGTACAAGAAGAAATGTGTGTTAAGTCCGTGGTTTGGGTGTCCAAATGGGAGTTTTGGCCCAACGACTTCATTAGACAGGATTAGCCACGTGTAGTGGCCAAACCCGATGCTTTCAGGTGCTGATGGTAGTCTGAACTGGGAAATGATTGAATTGCTCTGTTGGGCGCCCATTA